>NC_051228.1:32943658-33296158 GCF_015220715.1 Pygocentrus nattereri | reverse complement strand
GTCGTTCGAGTGTTCTGAGGTGAACTGATGCACTGTAAACAAATGCACTGGCTCAGGGTTTCTTTACAGTGGTGGTGATAGGAACCAGGGGCCACAATGGCTACAACACAAATATACCCATTTTGTTTACTATCCCAAACCACCAGTGAGCCATAAAATGTTGAAAATGGTAAAATAGTGGTTTATCCTAAATAAATATGCTTTCTTTGGGTACTATTTTGCCTTACAATGACCTACATGCACCCCTCCACCAAGGATATGTTTTTAAAAATATAGTATAGTATCCAGCAGCATTACATGCTTCAGAAGTGTGGTCTTTGTCACCACTACTGTGAAAAATTCTGACTCAATAAAGTCGGAATGACCTATTTTTTAATTTGCTTGTATCAAAACAATTAGAAAATTGGTAGAACTTAACATTTAACATGTCAGTAGAGCTATGACTGTTGGTTTGGTAGGGGTTTGTCAGTTTAAGCCATTATGGGGGTTGCAAAATATTTTTAACCCCAAGAAAGAGTTGCACTGGTTAAATTGATGAAGGTGAGGAATCTCTGGTTTGAACAATGCATCAAATTACAGGATTTCCTCCCTTAGCCTCACTGTGTTTGATCAGTAAAGACATGCTGTATCTGAAATGGGCTCCTTTAGTTTTGCACTGAAGCTACAAAAATGCCAGTGTAGCCAACGTCAACTGGAGCTCATAGCAAGCAATTAGTACTGTGCAAACTGCATATCTAAATCTGCACACACTTGCCTCAAACTGCATTGAGCTGGTATGTAATGTCAAACAGACTTGTTTGTGTAGTCTCTTATTCTTATCTATAAATTCAGGCTTAAAGATGGCTGCTGCTACTGATAAGCAATTTACTTTTGCCCATTATGCAAACAAACAGAAAGCAATAACTTGTGAATCCATTTTGACCTGTATTTGAAACAAAATCAGTACAAAGACAAGATACTTAATTAGTTTTACCGTATCAGCTTCATTAGGCGGCGCGGTGGCATGGTGGGTAGCGCTGTCGGGCCTGGGTTCCCAGCTGGGCGACCAGGGTCCTTTCTGTGTGGAGTTTGTATGTTCTTCCCGTGTCTGTGTGGGGTTCCTCCGGGTTCCTCCCACAGTCCAAAGACTTGCAATCAGGCCAATTGGACATGATAAATTGGCACTAGTTGTGAGTGAAAGTGTCTGTCTGCCATGCAATGGACTGGTGACCTGTCCAGGGTGTATCCTGCCTTTTGCCCAGTGACAGCTGGGATAGGCTCCAGACGAAGATGTGTGTGTATCCGCTTCATTGTTTTTTGCAAATATATGCTTATTCTAAAATGTACACCTGCAAGACATTTCAAATGCAATAGGACAGGGACGATGTGGGGCTAAAAACATAGTGAGATGTTTCAAACAGGTGATGTAATAATGCTTTGGTATAAATAACACATCCTGTGAGCAGGGATGGGGCGAGGCTCACCACTAAAAACAGACAGGCTTGGTGTGCTGTGATGGATATGACCACATGGGGGACAAAAAACACTGATGCTGAATCCACAAATGCTAGTTCAAACTGTACTATCTACAGCAGAAGCCATATGTCAACAATGTCAGAAATGCTGCTCAAAAAAAAAAAACCTCTCCCAGCTCAAGCTTACCTCAAATAGACTGAGGCACAGCAGGAACGTGTATTGTGGTGTGATAAGTCAGCCTTTCAGATTGTTTACACAGCATGCCACGCCAAAGAAGAAAAGGACCATCCTGACTGTTACAAGTTTAAGGGCGAATGCCAGGGTCTGTCATGATGTTGAGTATTGTATATTATGTATTATTTCCCATAAAGCTGTACAGCTGAAAACGTGTTTGATGGAAAAAATGGCGAAAAATCTGTTTTTAAAACGGGATGAATTGGCCTCTTTATTCTCCAAGCGATTATTAAGTGTTGTTAAGTGTTATCTCTCAAGTTTTTTGGAAGCTGTTGCAGGCATTAAATTTGGAATGAGCATATGTTCACAAATAATGTATTAAAATATTATCATATAATATATTATCTCATTTGTGTTTTATATATGGCCCCACCTTTTTCAGAATTGAGTTTTGTAGATAATAGAATCACACGGGCAAGTCTACTTAAGATAATCTGACATGGTTTGAGGCAAGTGTTTTCTGATTTACACATGCAGTTTGTTCAGTGATAAATTGGTGGTTATAATGTTCTATTATTTCTTAACTTTGATAGCCAATACACAGCTCTGGACACCAAACACGTCTTAGCTGATTAACTACATCTGGATTACGTAGAAACGATGCATTGTTTTTTGTTGTTGTGTGGTGAATTCGATCTTATTAATTCTATAGTCGTAACATTAATTTCTATCATATTGGTTTTTATACATGTGAGGATCCTGGTTGGAGTTTTACTCTGTGGGATCTCAGGGTTTTAGTGGAGCTGAGAAAGGAGGCATTTGGACAGGAAAAGAGGCCCCCTGAATGTAAACAATGCCTATATATGGGGTTAGGTGACCAGGGCCATTCTGGAGAAAAGGTATATTGCTTGAGAGGACCCATACATTGAACTGAGGCTATCTTAATAGAAACCAGATGTGGGCTATAAAACCAGGAGCTGAAACGTATGTGTCAGAGACTATTGGCTGTTCTCTCCAAGCTGTTTCGCGAAGGCTTGTTTGTGACTTCGACCTCTCAATGCTAATAAACATCTTTATATGCAAGAGACGGGTGTCACCGAAGAGTTTGTTCCTACACCTTCACAGCATCGCTACTAAAGAAACCACAGTTGTTTTTCCCATAAACTATTGCTTTCAGGAGTTTCCTTCAGTACTGCCCTTGCACTGTGCAGTCCTCCAGTACTGCAGTAAGCAGAGCAGAGTGTTGGTTTTGTTAGCTGTGTTGCTCTGATGCAATATGCATGGTGAGAGATGAGCTGTCTGCCTGAGTTTCATCTGTCAGTGGCTTATGAAAAGTGGTTGTATTGTTGCATGTGATGTGTGTACACCATTTGGGGAGCCCATGTGTGTGTGCATCTGTTGTATTATCCATTGAAACATGACACAGTCGTTCTCAGTGGGCTCCGTGGCATTTAGAAGTGTGATTTCTTGTGGAGCTTACCTAAGTCATTGGTGCTACATGGCTGAGAACAGAGCAGGCAAAAGCAGCCTTGAGTCTGAGACAAATACACTCCAATATACAGGCCAACTGGAAACCCCACAGGGCTGTCTGCACCATCTGTAAGCAAGCAAATGTTCGCCCGGATCCAGTTTGTGTTGGATCACACCAACTAGTTTTAATGTTGAGCTTAATAGTTACTAAGTATTTATGCTTACCACTAAGCAGGTGTAAGTATAGGAGAAAGCGGTGGAAACCCCAAAGTGAGCATAAAAAAATTGGTAGCTAGTAACGCTACATTGCAAATCACTGTTGTCAGAAGAAAACCTCATGTCTCCAGAACTTTACAGGAGAAGGAAAAATCTACTTTACTTTTAAAGTAAATCAATCAACCAGACTTTCCCAGTCATTTTGGGTCATTTCTTTTGCTGCATTCATTGTGAAATTGGCATTCAATGCAAAGGACACATGGAAATACAACGTTTTCTGCCAACAACAGAGATATGCTGCGATTTTACCTACAGACCTGATCATTGCTCTGATTTTACTTTAGAACATGAAGCTAAGAGGCTCCAGTTCAATTTGATGGAGCAGCTGCTGAAATGCTTATGTTTGTTGTACCCGTTTGCCAGAAACCATCTTTTGAAAAAATGACATATTCAGGCAAATAAACAGATGATGGATCTTAATATTCAATTTTATGCAGTTCTTGTGCACATTGCTCTCCTAGATTTTTTTTTTATGGAAAAAACCATTACAGAGGGTTTATAGATTGGTCCTGAACATGTTATCATCATGTTAAAGCAACGTACACATTGGTTAGTCACTAACCACTAACCACTAAGACATGACAATGATCTGTGGCACAAAAGGAAAGGGATAGTCTGAAACTAAGGAGTGCAACTAAAGATTTCACACACTAACTTCAGTTCAAACCTACGCAAAACAGGCACAACCCAGGCCTGGTACTCCTGATGTGCCATCATAGCCTAGTGCTTCTGATGTGCAGTGCACCCCAACCCTGACTTATACACTCAGAAATAAAAGGCACGAAACAGTCAGTGGGGAAGTTCCCCTCTTGTCACTGGGGTGGTACCTTCAAGGATGCAAATCCTAGTACCTTTAGTCAGGGAACATAATTGTACCATAATCTACTGAAATTCTACTTTGTAGTGACTCCACACACCCCGTCTCGTCTCCAGGCTTTTACATTATTGTTCTTTTTTACAACAAAAAGGTATAAATACGTACTTTTCACTTGCAAACACTTTTAAACCACTGTTGTACCTTTGAGGGAACATTTACATTATTTGTACCTTGATAAATAAAAAATGTACCTGCAAAGAACCTTTTTTTCTAACAGTGTAGGTGTGTTTGGGACACAGACACGGGGAGAATATGCAAACACCTCACAGAAAGGACCAGGTGTGCCACCATGGTGCAACAGAGAAACACATAATTGTACCAAATTCTATTGAAATTATATTCCCTAAAAAAGCACCTGTAGATGTAGCCTTGAGGTTACCACCCCAGTGACAAGAGGGGTGCTGCCCGAGTTTAGTACCTTTTTTCCTGAGACTGTGCTAATCTCTTCATAATGAATCGGACATTTGTTTTACTTGAAAACTTTGACTCTGTCACACAGTTCAATACACGTACAAAACACAACAGAACAAAAGGTCTCTTGGGGCATCATCAGGGTGTGAGACATAAGAGTAAATGTATTTTTGCTAATGAATCTTCGTGTCGCAAGGAATACTGAACTTTTGTCGCTCTAATGACCATCGACTCTACACTTTTGTCTGGCGAAAGATGCTTTGAAGGCTTGGCTTATTTTTTAAGTGGTAATATCTATGTTGTTGCTGTGTTTGCAATTTGACAATAATCAGTAAATGTCTAACCACCCACAGTCTGAACACACTGATTATTCTGCAATAGAAACAAAAGTGAGAAACTAATCTGAACGCATGTGACGGGGAGGGAGGTAGCGGACGCATGTGCAGATGTAAGCGACTTTTATTGAGGGCAAATCCAGGGTCATGGTCAGAACAGTCCAGGATCATAGAGCCAATACGGAGAAATCGTGGGGCAGACATAACAAAACCAGAGTATAAACAACGTACAAACACGACAAGCAAACATAGACCAATACATCAAACCTAGACCGATACAAAGACCAGCAAAGACAAAGTGCAAAACACAGGTCTTAAGTAACAAAAGTAAAACGAGGGACAGGTGAAAACAATCAGGGGCAGAGTCACGAAACAAGGGGCAGGACTACAGATACCAAAACAAACGCACATGGACAGGACTGGGAGGGGCCAATCGTGACAACGCAGCAGAATCACTGACATTATTTGTCCAAAGCATAAGGGCAAAACTGACTATATTTCTTGGATTAAAGCCATAAACAGGCATATTCTTTAGGTAAACAATATAGTTTGACACTTATGTCAAAATGTCAGTCATAAAAAAAAAAACAACATTAGCCACTTGTAATCACATGAGCACTTAGACATACAGCTAGCTAGATACTCCTGCAGGCGGTTTCTCTCTGTCAGGAAGCATCAGATTAACCCACCACCAACAAACATGATCTCCACTGTTTTCTAACTGATTTTATTAACGCTGGCATGTTCACATTTGCTTACAAAATAGCCCTCGTTCTGCTTTTCAGCTCAGACCTGCTATTACAACAACTGATATTGCTCAATCAGAAGCCAACAGAACTGATTAATGACATTGCAGACATACTTACATTTGTCATTTCTGCTTAGCCTGTTTGAAGTCATCACTGAAGCTCATTTAAGCCCACTGGCAACTAATGCTAGCATATTTATACCCTGCTTTATCATTTATAAAACAAATCTACCAAAGTGTGACACAACGTTTTAAATATTCACACACGTATTCAGTTTTTAAAGTTTTAGGGGACTGGGCTGATTATGGTGCTGTCATCCTTGATGGATAGGCATCATACAGTATGTAGGGCATTTGGTGCTACTTAAGACATACGTACCATTTAAAAAGCTTACATTGCTTAGATACACAATAAAAAATTTGTTTATCTAAGCAATTTATTTGTTAAAAATTCACTAACATTAGAGTCAACATAAATAAGCAGATAAGTATTATGTTCTGATTGGGTGTATGAAACAGGTTTAAAGTTCTTCTCAAAGAATCCCAGTATTTATAGTTACAATCTAGAACCTCGTTCACTTAATCAGCCCTTTACTAAATTAAATCTGGCGGTGCTGATGGAAATTTACACATCTGTGCAGCGAGAAGTCGGGAACCAAAGATGTGATCTTCAAACAGTTTTTCTAACCAACATATTGTCCAGAAGAGTTACTTTACAGAAGAAGGACAAAACTTTCTTAACTTTCAATGCAAGTTAACACGACAAGATATTTTGGACGCCCTTTTGAACAAATCATGATGGTTTGTTTGTCATGAAATTTTGTCCAGTCTAAAAAAAATCCAACATTAAAAAAGGGACCAAAATCTTTCTTTCCACAGCAGCAATATCAAAAATATCCCAACCTGAAAAGTGATTTCAGTCTGGCCCCGGGTGAAGGACTGCTTCAGCCTGGACTTCTTTCTGAAAGAGGGGACACAGTCAGAACAGAGGTCATTCACATACTGTCACTGTCCAAAGAAAAACAGGTCACTTCAAAATAGTAGCTTACAGGGATAAAAAGGGTAAAGCCATTTTACGTTACTTGCAATGTAAAGTTAGTGTAAGGAGATTTTACTCAAAGCAATTTGGAGCATTTCTATTGTTTCAATCAACAGTAAATGTTTGCATGCATGTAAAGGACAGTTGCTCAAATGATGTAGAAAACTAAAAATCCCAAAAAACAGCAGTGATAAGGATCATTCTACTGAATTAGTTCAAACTGCTGCAGTAAATAAAACACATATTTAAAAAACAATTTAGTACACGTGCCTTTTTACAAGCATTATGCTATGATTTATTTAAACCCAAGGCATTAATTGAGGTCAATGCCCAGAATGGTGGGCAGCCCTATCCATGGCACCCGGTGCCAGAGTCTGAAGTTCTAACCATTACACCATGGAACCACATTTTATTTATTATTAAATAAAGTGTGTTTTATTTCTTATTTTTAAATGAGCATTTTAATTTTTTATGTGACACTAAAAGATTTAATTCAGTTCAGTGTAAAAAAAAATATATATATATATATTTTAAAAATGCTGTCCCATGTTCTCATGTCACTATCAAAGCATAGAGTTTTAGTGTATAGGCGGAGCCTTACTGTAGCCACACCCCTACATTTTAGAGTAGGAAGTGAGACTGGATCCTTGTCCCTCATGGCCACATATTGAGCAGTTAAATTCCACTGTTTTGACATAAATGTGTCCCAGAGTCTGCAAATCAGCAAGGAACATTATGAACTGTCACTACTAAAGTACTACTTTAGTTTTAATGAGAAATATTATGATTTTACAATTCGCTAAAACATATTCAAACCAAACATTTGGTAAAGTTTTGATAGAGCAATGATTGTATTGGTTGGGGCAAAATGGAATGTTCAGTCATTTGTTTTAAGAAAATTTTGGTCTAAAGTCCAAATTAAAAGTCCCAAATTTGTTTTGAACTCTGACTTTGAAACAGTTCAGTAGAACGATCCATATCAGTCTTAAAGACACAGCAGAAAACAATCTGTTTGAGTCTAAGGGATAAAAAGAGGTTGAAAATGCTCATATAAAATGTATAGCAAGAAAATATAGCATATGGCTCCTTTAACATCACCTATTATTCCCACAGTATGAATCTTCTCACTCTGTAAAAAGTGCTACGCTTCATTCATGATTTGCCCCACATGAAAGCAGCAGGATTAATGAGGCAAGATTACAAAAGAAATGACTACTACCATCACCCAAAGAGCAATATTTCGACCGAGGGCCCCCCTGTAAACCCACCCAACATTTGCCCCAAATCTAAAGGCAGTTGAAATGGTTGGCATACATTTTTAGGACATATACATACATACATACATACATACATACATACATACATGGACACTTACAACCCAGCCCGAGAAGGACCTGTGTGTACGTGTTGCTTTGATGGTCCTTTATGATATGAAGCCACCCTGTCAATGTGCCATACACTGATATTGGTTTTTTAAAATATGGCTGGTGGCTACAAGTCAAATGCATGAAAGTAGTTTTGATATTGTCGCAGGAAATCCAGCATATCGACCTGAACTGAATGCATTTTAAAGGTTTCCATTATTGAAGTCGTAAAGTGTTTACTATCAGGCCACGTTTATGAATCTAAATTCGAGTCGTGTGCCAGAGCAGTAATCCCTGACTGGCCAAGCATAGCAGAGTGGGTCATACGCCTCGTGTTAGATAAGGTCATCCTGTCACACTTCCAGTGGTGCAGCTTTATGTGTAACTTTCATTCTGACAAAGGGGAGTGGAAGCAAGAAAAACAAACCTCTGTATCTGTACATTTCTATGAATGATTGATCAGCATTCAGATAGAAATCTGGTTGGATCTGATTTTTAAACATCTGTAGATGTTCATATTAGGCCATTATGTATACACACACACACACACACACACACACACACACACACACACACTATATATATATATATGTATATATATATATATATATATATATATATTTTTTTTTTTTTTTTTTTTTTATATGTGTGTGAGTGGGTGTGTGTGTGTGTGTGTGTGTGTGTGTGTGTGTGTGTGTGCTACCATGAGGCTATGCGAGTGGTCATATACTATATTTTCAAATATTCGCTCGTCTGCCTTCACACGCATTTGAAATTGAGTGAGATCCCATCCTTAATCCATAGGGTTTAATATGATGTCGGCCCACCCTTTGCAGCTATAACAGCTTCAACTCTTCTGGAAAGGCTTTCCACAAGGGTTAGGAGTGTGTTTATGGGAATTTATGACCATTCTCCCAAAATTGCATTTGTGAGGTCAGACAGTGATGCTGAACGAGAAGGCCTGGCTCACAGTCTCCGCTCTAACTCATCCCAAAGGTGTTCTATCGGGTTGAGGTCAGGACTCTATGCAGCCCAGTGAAGTTCTTCCACACCAACCTCGCTCATCCATGTCTTTATGGACCTGCTTTGTGCACTGGTGTGCAGTCATGTTGGAACAGGAAGGGGCCAAACTCTCCAAACTGTTCCCACAAAGTTGGGAGCATGAAATTGTCCAAAATCTCTTGGTCTTCTGAAGCATTAAGAGTTCCTTTCACTGGAACTAAGCGGCCGAGCCCAACTCCTGAAAAACAACCCCACATGTCAGTTTCACATTGATGTGAAATGCTCCATTTGAGCAGTCAGAATGTTTCACTATAATGGTGATAGGAACCAAACGTCCCAAGTGTGTAATGCCTCTAAAAGCTACCTCACAGAAAATTGTTCTTGAAATAGTTACAAATATGTTGCCTAATTTCTGATTATTCAAATGGTTCTCAGTAGCTCTGAGAGAAGCTTTTGGACTAAAGTGCACTTTGTAAAATATTGTAGCATCAGTAGAACAAAGACACACAGGTGCAGCCATGATCTGCTGAGAAAAGTAGTCTTTATTGAAGACACAGCAAGAAAAGCGCATACAGAACACTGCAACCAAAGGGGAGGTCACCACTAACCTCACCAGTGGAGAGGTTCACACAAGGCATTGTAAGGAAAAGTAGTGCCTGAATATTACCCACTCATTACCCACCCATTTTCAAAATGACATATAAATGATAGGTTTCTGTTTACTGGTCATTTTTGATATATGAATGGCCATAGTAGTGTTGTAGACATCCCAATCCCGTCACCACCATTATCAAGAAATTAGTTTGAAAGTTTCTTTATAGAGCAGTTTTGCATCAAACCATTCTGAAAGACATTCCAACAATTGCATCTTCCAATTGGTGGACAAATTGGTAGAATTCCCCTTTAAAAGTTCCTAAATTGTTCTTGGCTTGGATGCATTGTTCTGGGAACAAACTCATGTTGTAGAGGTCCTTTAAACATTCAAAACTGTTTTCACAGTCATACATCTCATTTACAAAAATGGTTCTTTGCAAAACCATCCATTTACAGGTTCGTTAGAGAACCAAAAGTAGTTCTTCTAAGGCATTAGCTCAGAAAACGTCTTTCTGGCCTGTTTATTGTACATTAAAACCTCTTATTAGTCTTATTCTTCTTGTCTTTGTTCAACGTCTTCTTGTTCTTGTTCTTCCTCCATTTCCTTGTAGTTCATTATATGGCCACCAGGTAGAAGTGTTGCTCATATTAAGGTGTCCTTATGACACATGTCTAGAAGGTCATAATTCATTTTAGCAGCATAAGGATGGGTATAATTTCCATAATTATATTCACTATATCAACAGATGCTGGTGTGTATACTTTTGAAAGAACTTGGATTAAACTGTTGGATTAGATGCTTCAAACATATTGGTTTTGGTCTTTATTTAGTCTTTATTTCTTTTTAGTCCTCCTTTTATTACTCCAGAAGGGCATTCCATTTGGCCAGTGGCTCTCTATTCAATTAAATCATGGGAAGACATTAAAGGACAAAGACAGGCCTTAGACAAACGCCTTTTCAGGAGGCTAATTGCTCCCAAAAATACAACAGAAAGTGGGCGTTCGGTCACCTTGGAAACAGTGTAAAGGCATCCTGGAGATATCAAGGTCTGATGCACAAAGCTGGAGCAATAGCATACATAGCGAACAAGACCAGAGGTCATATTCACACAGAATCTCAGTGTGGGCGGACTGTTTCTGGATCAGCACTCTGTTTTACAACTCAATGACGAAGGTCTGGCAAGAAGATAAGCGATGCTGCTGCTAGATCAGTGCTTTGTGAACAGAAGTGATGGAGGAGGTTGTGCTGAACTGTGGGAGTCACACAAACTCACGATTATTTCCATAAATGAATTCTTGAGTTTCAAAGGTGCTTCTAGTGCTGGAGTATCTTTAAAGAAACCCTAAGCAACACCAGTGGTGTTTATCGATCATGATGTAATGCCTAAAATTATACAGAAAATGCAGCCAATTCCAAAACACGTCCAAGCACGGCAGATTGGAGGATATGGCAACCTGTTCTGATTTGAAAACATGCCTAGGAGTTAGCAGCTGATGTGAAATCAGCCATGTGTGAGTCATGCTATTGAGGTGGGCAGGGCCTCTTGCTATGCATGACCAAACAGCATTGACACAGAGCAACTGGACACCGAAAGCAATCAGAGCCGTTTTTGATTGCCTTCAGACACGCCATTTACTTACAAGGTTGAGCGGTTTTGTTTGCTCAAGCCAAACAAGGCCTGCAGAATATTCAGCCTATCTATATGCATGCGCTCATACTTTGATCTTCCACGAATAATCAATGGTGTAAGTGTAGGCTGTCCTTAAAAGCTTATTTCCAACCTGTCTGGTGAGGATTTGTCGATGTGTCAAGAACACCCCAAGACAGACTCCAAAATCAATTAATGTACCTTCCCGTAGGCCAACATTACCCATAATCTTTTCCTGTCTGTTCGACGGGTTTGTTTTTGGGGAGGGAAAAAAAATGATCCTACAATGAGAATTAAAACGGATTTCTGCAATATGTTGTCAATAGACAATGCTGTCATCTTGGCACGGCTCAATATCCACTTGTCATTTGTGGAAAAGTCCAAAGTGGCAGCCTGGTGTATTGACAGCTTAGTATGTCAATTGTTTTTAAATCCTGGTTTTAGAAAAATGTTTGCAAACTGGCTGACTGAGGCTTGCCTAATATAGCAGTTGGCTAAAAGTATTGGCTGATATTTCAGCCCAGCAAATGTTTTGGTTACGGTTAAAAAAAAAAAAAATCTATCAGATAAAGTAATGACCTTATGGGACTTCCTTTGAATCATAACACACTTCTGACATGGAAGATTAGAACATTTCTTGGTGCTGTGCTCATATACTATTCTTCAGCATTAACTTTAGTGTGAGGAAATCATGTCACTATTACGGGTGTGAAACGGTTTAAATGGTTAATCACAGTTAATCACATTATATCGTGCATAGTTGTGATTAATTGCATTTGTCTTATTTGCTAAAATTGAAAAAATAAAAAAGATAAAAATAAAACTCTTACAACTGATCCAAGCTGAAAAGATAATACAGTGTAATTTTGGGGTATTTTGGTCAATTACAATTACAGTTCTGAAGTATTTCAATGAGAAACACATGCTGTATGTTCTTATTTTCAGGAGACCCTGGGCTACTCAGATATTTTTTATAATTTGGCCATTTTTTCATCAAAAATGTACTAAGCATCTCCTACGCTTTGAACAGTTTTGCTTATATAAAGAACTTATATAAAGTTGTGAGCTCTGATTTTCAGAACTTGTTAGACTAGATGGTCTGTGAGCTGAAAATGTAAGAACTTGGTGGATTACAAAGAACTTATTGCTGACTTAAAATATATTAGAAACATAACACAGCCATGTTTCTTTTTTAAAACTCTGATAGACAGCAAGACAGGCTATATTTTTAATTTTATTTAATCATTTAAAATCAATGTGTCACGATTGACTCCTCCCTCTCCTCCATGTGCTTTTTGTTTACTTTTTATCGTCCACGTGCTTCTTTGTTTTGGTTTTCACAGTCCTGCCCCCTTGTTTGTTGACTCCCCCCTGATTCGTTCTACCTGTTTTCCGCCTGTCCCTCGTTATCCTTGTTTTGTATTTAAGCCCTTCGTTTGCCCCTTGTGTTTGCTGGTCTGTGTTTGATGTATGTTTGTTGGATGTCTTGTTATTCTCTGTCATGTACGTCAGTCTGTGTTTATTTTGTCATGTCTGCCCGGCGATCTCTCCGTGTTGGCTATTTGAACCTGGACTGTTCTGACCATGACCCTGGATTTGCCCAAAATAAATCTCAGCACATGCGTCCGCATCATCACTCCCTGGCATTACACAATGTAATTTAAAGATAGCTCAATATTGTTATTCATGTAATACTGGATTAGTGGATTATTATTCATCTGTTAAAATATTTTCCTGATTTCTGTGATTTTGAGTAAATTTTGACCCAGTCTTACTTATCAGAACATGTCCACTGTTACCTCAGTAGGGGACTGAAATGGGGGATTTAAATAGAGATAGAATGGAGTGAATTGGAGCAGATTTTGGGTGGTTTTTCAAGCTGGATTACTGGTTGATACTTTTCTGCAGTTGGATGAAATCATGCTGGCTAGTGAGGGTGGGTCCTGCTGATTGCTGAACCTCAAAATTACATGCAGGATTAACAGGCAATTTTCATTACCTGCATCCATTTAGAGCATCAGAGGCATCGTGTTCCAAATCCTCTGCAATTGTTTCCCTCTGACCCTCACACTGCTATGCTATGTCTTGCCTTGAGTGGAACTGCAGATTTCCACTTTGCTGTTGCTTTTGTTGGTTTGCTGATTGTTCATTTATTCACAATTCACAGTGTCCTGTGAGCACCGTCCAGCATACAGTGCTGAACTAGTATTGCCAACTTGAGTGATGCGTCTTGCTTTTAAATGACGCTTCAGACTTGATAATTTGGGAACAAAGAAATTCACAGCATGGAAGCAGCTTGTGGTTATATTCAGAGAACCTGAAACTGATAATAACTAATAATCTGTATTTAAATGTGATGGTCTACAGCCACAGACTCATAGTCACAGTCAGCAGCTGAGGTTTGGTTGGAACTATGGATGATTCAAAGGATCTAACCAGAAAAAAATATATATTTAATATGTATTTAAAACATCATGGCTTATCACATTAATGCATTGATAATGTGATAATGATAACACCACTACTTAAACATAAAAATTACAACACTAAAATAATTCAAATAAGAAAAATGTATATTTATATTAATACTTTGTAAGTTTCTGCTGTTTAATTGAGTTTTAAGAGGAACTGTCTGCATACAATTTCTGCATAATTCAACCATTAAGATGTAAAGTCAGTCAGTCATGTCAGTCATTCAGAGTGATGTAATGTGAAATGCTCTGCTCTAGAGAAAGCTAGTGACAAAACTGTTCATAGCAGTGGTCATAGGAACCAGACATCCACATTCTTTGATGCTCCTCAAAGCTCCTTCACAGAGTAATTAGACAAAATGGTTACGTAAAATATATAAACTTTTAGCTTCAAAGGACAACACTATCTCACTCCCAATTGAAAAATGGACCTCAGATATAAAAGAAACAAATACAGTGACATCATCTCTATGTCCGGCAATTTAAAACTCCAGCTAATTCAATATGAAACCCTTCACAGAACATGTATTACAGCCTCTAAACTACACCGTATGGGATTCAGTCACAGTGATAAATGCCAGCATTGTCCAGCTTTAACAGACAACCACTATTACGCTTTAAGGAATTGTCCCCTAATCCAGCAGTTTTGGTCAGAGGTCATGGACAGGCTGTCTGAGATTTTGGGCCTTGTCATCCCTTTATGTCCCATTGTAGCGCTACTTAATGACATTTCCTCACTTTCTTCACCCAATCACCCCAAATCCTTTATATTCATATCACTTACCATTGCCAAAAAAGTTATACTGCTGAACTGGAAGGACAGAATTCAATAAAGCTTTGGCTTAACCTCCTCACGGATCACTGCAGCTTGGAAAGACTTCGAGGAAACCTGGTCACAATTTTACAATATAGTGAGAGCTGATTTCTCTCTCCAAGCTCATCAGGAAAGGGTTAAAACCCCTACATAGGATTTGATAATTACCCATGTTATGATTACATATAAAAAAGGCAAATGGGGCATCACTGCTTTGTTTATTGTTTTGTTAAGTGTTTGTCTGTCCTGTATGTCCAGTTTGTCCATTGTTAAGTGTTATTGTTCTCATTATTATTATTATTATTATTGTTATTTCTCCCTTTTTCTTTACTTCTTCTGTTTTGTCTCTGTTATTTCTGTTTTTTGTTTCACTCAAAGCAGGTGGTGGAGGGTGGTGTTTTGAGGGGTGTTGGTCAGTTGTGGAGCATTAATAATATTAATATATATAAAAGACAAAACAGTTATGAATATGTTGCCTTGTTTTACATTGTTTTTTTTTTTTTTACATAGACATTGTTTTATGATTTTTTAAGTTTTTGGCCTAAAACTTTTTTTTTTTTAATACATTCATGACAGAGAGATACATGCAGTGCATTGGGGGTCGCTTTTTTTGTTTTGCCATTATCAGCTTTACAGATAAAAACATGTCTATATTTGTGGTGTAGCCATCATGACCCCTGGTCAGCACCACTGCTGCGAAGGGATCGGAGTTATCAGAGTTATTCCATTGCTCCAGAATGAACCATTTCACATGTAACTCTCAGCTTTTTTTAGAAGTGGTGGAATTTATTGGAGTTTGCTTGCTGTTGACCACGTTAAGTTGTATCAGTGGAAATGAGAGGTTATTGCACACTTTAGCTACAGTCAAACTAATACATTACCTCATCATTCACAGAGAACAAACCAAATGTAGCGCTTTTCTTCAAATTCTACTGCCCAATTTGTATTTGAAGGGTTTTGCTGCAAAACACAGACCAATTTCAAGACATTTTTTTCTAATATCCTATGTTGAAAGTGGGCTTACACACGCATACACAAATATCAATGCTACATTATGATTAAAATCACCTTCTCTAGAGAAATGTAAATGTATTTTTTAAACGTACAGCTGGTTTTAAAAAAAACAAAATCCAAAATTGTTACAAGTGGATAAAGACCACTTTGGAATGAAACCCCCATTTATTTGCAGGAAGAAAATGAAACAAACTATGAAACTTTAACACAGGCTAGGGATGAAAGAGTAAATGTGTATTAAATTTGGAGGTGTACTTATTTTCAAAATGTTGTTTCAATGTGCAAACTTTTAACTTAAACTATTAATGTTTACATCATTAGGGGGCAGTCGTGGGCTGGAGGTTAGGGATCTGGCCCTGTGACCGGAAGGTTGCTGGTTCAATCCCCAGGGCCGACAGTCCATGACTGAGGTGTCCTTGAGCAAGACACCTAACCCCCAACTGCTCCCCAGGCGCTGTGGATAGGGCTGCCCACCGCTCCAGGCAAGTGTGCTCACTGCCCCCTAGTGTGTGTGTGTTCACTAGTGTGTATGTGGTGTTTCACTTCATGGATGGGTTAAATGCAGAAGTGGAATTTCCCTGTTTGTGGGATCAAAAAAAGCATCACTTACTTATCTGAAGTGCTATTTTCCTTTGGTTCTATGAGCATATCTGAGCTCAAATCAGGAGAAAATTTTCAAATCGATCAAGCAATTTGACTGAAAGGTAAGTTCATATTACTTACTAACTAGTTTGTGTATTTTATATTTGGTCACATGAAACTATGGATTTTTAGCACACATTTGACCATCATAAGAGAATAATTCAAATATGTGCAGTAAAAATTGAATCATTTTAGATCAAATTTCAGTAGCATTTTAGGTCATGACACCACATTCAGTTGTTGGACATGACTGTGCTGATACTGGGATATTAGTAAAGGACTGCAGGGAGATGAAATGCATTTAATTGGAAAACTGACCATTTATAAATGAATGACAACTGGAATGTCAGCTTAAGGTAAAGTACCTGAGTTGTTCCTGAACTGTTGGCTCCAGAGAGTGGCAGCTGTCGGTGACATGCCCTGGGGCTTGTTAAGAAGTAGTACACATTCTATTTTAGCTGAATGATAAGATATATATCATATTTCTCACCTCATCGCTTTGCTCTCGCACACTAGCTGACACAATTCTTTCCTCACAAGATTTCTTACACAGAACAGGGCAGACCTAAAACATTCAGCGAATGTCTGTTTTGAAACGATTCGTGATTCATGTCACACTTCTTCATCCAGACACATTAATAAGCGTCGATAATAGCGGTTGCACATATTCATAATGAATTAATTGAATATCCACAAACTTTCTAACAGTCTAACTTTCATTTTTACCCTGGAAGACTTTCCGCTTACTTGTCAGTTAATAAATTCTGGTCCACAGAGTCCTGATAAATATTACAAAGTCGTTTGCTCTGGCCAAGGGATAGAAATATAATAGATTTTTCATACGAGCAATTACCTCGTGTAATAGGTTATTGTCTTACGGCTCACTCCCAAAAGCACAAGCATTAATCTCAATCAATAGTTCATCAGCCTGACTAACACATATTATCTCTGCCTTTTGTTAGTGAGTATGCTAATTTCTCTTCTCCCAACTCAAATAATTTCCAGCCAGACAAATGTTGGATTGCTTCGTTCGCAAATATTCATTAATATTCAAACTTCGCTATGTTGACCATGCCTTGCAGTTCCCTTGATTACACAGAATATTAACTCTCCAGCAGCAAATGCTCTGTAAGGCTTGCCGCTCGGGCCGATTGTCTGCCCGCTTTTGCTCCTCAGCGGCCACAAATCAACAAGAAGCACAAAATGCTGGTGAAAAAGTGCCTCAAAATTCATTCACGAAGATCATTTCAATTATGTTGTGTATTTTAAAGGGCCATGTCTTTCAGGACCACTTATGATGTTATGTGTCTTTTTATGCATGACCTCTCTTCATATCTTAGAATTAAACAGGCTGTTTGTCTTACTGTACTTTTAAGACGGCTATAGCATATCGTCACTGTAAAAAAAACAAAAAGTCCAAAAATCTCCAAAATGGTAAGTTTACAAGGACAAGGTGAAAAGATTTACAACAGCAATAATATGTAAATGACCTTCAGACTGGCTGTCCTGTACTGTGCCTCTTTCACAAAGCAGTTCACACAGGAACATTCCTTGTAACGTTAATGTCAATGGACAAGCTAAACTGCTGCACGCTGGAGACACATACTAGGGACATAGGGACAAAAATTCACATCTTCTTTTTTTTTATACATAATTTGAAAACAGCAGCTGCTCTATACATCCTATGTGTCAACTACAAGGCCTACGGGCCGACTCAGGCCTGTTGCACATTCAGTTAATTCAATTTCTCTTGACATTAGCCCGTTTCACTATGTGCTGCACTACCATCCCCAGCATGCAATGCAAGGTAATGTGCTCTGTCACCCCCCTCCCCCAACAACAATCTAAGGTACTACATAATGATTCCAGCTGTCTAGTTCAAGCAAGTAGGCTGGTATGGAAAAAACTTGCTGGGACATTTCAAGAGGTTTAGCAGTAATATATAGCTAATGTAGCCTGTCATGGTATATATACAACAATACAGGCAAGAAGTCAAGAAAAACTGTCATCGCATCTTAATAGGAGTGCACAACAGAACAAAATAATGGCTTCGGTGCAGCATACAAGGCAGGATTTGTGTTTACAAGACCACACAGCAGTGAACAACCAAGCAAAGCATTATACAAGACTACATATCAGATTCACAGTCACTTTATTGGCCAAGTATGGAATCCAAATAGCAAACAAGTAATACTTTATCTACAAAGACACAGGCACAAATAATTTTATATTCTACCAGTGATGAAGTAGGACTATTACAGCTAGGCCTTCCACTGAGATCATAAATAACAAAACTCAGTCAAAAACAAGGGAAAAACCCACCTATACAGTAATGCTACTTCTATTAACCTCCCTATGGGATTCAAGAAGTATGTCAGTGCTAATCCAGTGACAGTTAACAGAAACAATTTTTGTCTATTTTAGATTAAACATGGACATTTCAAGCTTGTAGAAGACATACTGTGTTTACCCTAAAATGTAGCAGTTTCACAAAGAAGCTGGCATGCCGTGGCATAGCGCTGCAACTGTTTTCCATTTCTAATATCTGACTGAAAAGCATTAGTCAGGCTGCCAATCATACTAACAGTCATGACATAATGGACCTCCAGAAGGCCTAGAGCAGGGGTGCACAACGCTGGTCCTGGATGTCCACAGTTTGGAGATTTCCCTACTCATACACACCCACTAAGCTCTCAGTTCTTTATTGTGTTAGAGGTAATCTAATCTAATGTCTAAGGCTTTCATTTCAGCTACTGAAGTCCTAACCAATGGGGGGGCTTGCTTGGATGTATCTACCTAGATACCACAGAGAAAATGAAATCCTGATTTTATAATTTTCTGTTGAACTTTTTACTAATTAAACGCCAACCACAACTTAATGAAATGTGACTATGTCAATGTATTCGCAGAGTTTAAAGGCAAAAACCAACATTCTAATGCAATTATATTAAAAAACAATTAAAAATTATACATGTAACAGTCGTTATAACTTCACAGAAATCGTCAGGCTTCTCTGAAGGCCGAGAAGACCCTGGAGGTAGCCTGTCATTGTATCTTGTATACACAATATTCACGCTGTACACATCTGAAAATCCGAAACACACACTAATGCATTACCAGCAGCGTTTTTTTTTTACATTTGGAATGGCAGCTCCATTGATTTTTTTCAAACTTTCTGCACAATGCAATGGTTAAGACTAAAATAAGTCATTTGGAGTGGTTTGGAGTTCACTGTAGCGAAAATCACTGACTGGGATTTCCTTAAAGTGGTGGTGAAGGAGCCAGGAGGAACCAGAGGTCACAATTCTAATATATCCATTCTACTTGCAGTCTAATATGACCAATGAACCTTCGTGTGTCTTCTGAGTTCCCATTTGTAATGTTGATAGTGGCAAAATAGTAGCCAAAGTGAAATAAATAAATTTTATTTTATTATATTTTTCCATACAAAGCCCTGCATGTGCCTCTCCATCATCAGCGTGCTTTAAAACAGTACATTTAAAACCAAAAGCTTCTCACAATACTAACATTAAGTAATGTCTCAGGCATCAGACACATTATTCCTAACCCTTTATATATGCAGATATTTTGAAAAATTGGTGGATTCCCTGTTTAAATGATGTGATTCATAGTATAAGTGGATGCTGGACACACACATTTAAGCGAACAGACATGGGATGGTTTGCAGTGTTCCTTTCTACTGTTTATGTCTTCCCTTTTTGGGTGACAAAGCATTCCCCTGTAACAATATGGCGGCTTGACTGCAGAGATAATTTGCTATGGTACATTAGCTATTCACTGCAGGATATTTCTACGCACAGCACTGGGTGAAAAATCTATTAGCAGGGCTGATGTATACTAGGGAACACCAGTATGAAGAATGCACAAATAACACTTTTTCTCCTTTTAGTTCTCCCTTTCAACACGGTACACATAGCACATGATTATTTGGGCCTACTTTATTCAAAGTGACATCCGGTATAATCAGAGAGCACTTTGAGCTTCTTTCATTGTGCACTTAATTAGTAGGTTAGGCGCCATCCCTGATAATAGATCTGCCAGACCTGAAAGCCTGAAGTCATGTTTTTTTTTTTTTTTTGCATTGGTATATTCAAAATCTCAGTGCGCTTCATCTTGAAATTAAAGAAAGTCTTCCATATTTTTTGTGCTAGTGGAGACTTGCAAATGCTATCAGTCTTGAAGAGAGGAAACTTCTGAAAAATTGGGTCTGTCACAGGGCTCCAGAGCCACTCCACACTGCCCAAGAATCCTTTAAATTCGATTATATTCTGTAAAAGGCCTGACTGATGAGCATTGCTGAAAAATTGATCCAAGTGTTTGGTTTCAGCCGGCTTCGTTCAAACCGTGCTTGATTTATTCATGGTCAAATGCAAGAGGGTGTCTGTAGACGGCTACAGTCGCACGAACAGGCGTCGGAGGGCATGTGTGGCAATTCTCCAAGCTCATCTGCCAGAAAATAAAAAGATAATGATGTTGACAAGGTTGCAGATTCGAGAGACTGCCTGAGAAAAGGTGGGACACAAAACTGAATTCCAAACCGCCAGCTGTGTGAAGTGTCATGCCATGTTTTTTTTAAACACCGTAGGCTGCTTCCCTCAATTTTCATTCGGAATTTCCATTTCCTTCACTGATTGGCCTCTCTCTGAATGCGCATTGCAAATATAGACCTAACTGTGAAAAGACTGTCGCTGGCCTAATACACGTAAGTAGTACTTCCACTGCTATCTAATAGTGATTTAATAGAATCAAATACACCCTGTACACTAAGCTTCTGAAAGCATGGCAAAGCAATCACTTGTGGGAGGAATATGTCCAAAACACTGATGTTACTGAATCTGAATATGCAAACTATTCTATGACACTCTCTCTTCAGTCATTGTGGCTAAAGGTACTAGTTTAAAGTTCTACTCCAAGATGCTAGATGGCGATGTCTTTTTCTGCAAAACCTTTATATCTTACTTCCTATTTGGCCTACGTTTGACTTAAGTGTAGTACATTTGTGTATAGAGGATTGTTATCAGGGCTGGGTAGTAGTTGTATTTACTCAGTAACTGCTGTTTATGGGCATTTTTGTGAGGTAAGTGATCTACATTTAATTGATTTCCACGTTAGCCATTCACTTTGAGCTGCTAATCCTCTTTACGTGTTTAATTTCCTTCTTTTGTGCTGGTTCAGCATCTGAGCTGCTTTGTTGTTGCTTACACCTCTCATTTTGAAGATTAAACATAAGAATAGTGCCTAGAAAATTTCAGATCCTATGTTGACCGATGCTGGATATTCTAAGAACTACTGCTGTAGTTCTATAAGGATCCTAGTACTTGAAGTTGATTGATCTGTTACTTTTGTTCTTCTACTCAAAGCTACTTTTACTTGTACTTGAGTGCTTATATCTTTGAAGTAGGCCTGACTTTATGCTCATTTGAGTACGGGTTAGAACTTGCATCTGCCACAAGCCTCATGTTTGTTTGTCCCTGGGGATCAGTTTTACTGGTCCCAGAAACTGGTTGTAAATCAACCAGTACACAAGAATTAGACCGAATTCTATGTTTTTAGTATTCTTTGATGACAATCAAAGTCCATTTGATAGAACCTGACAGTGATGCAGTTTTGCTCGTGAGACTCAAGGCGCTGGAGATATTTTACACTAGAAGGGAAATCATTATTATTTTCTCTTATACTATTGTGTTGATGGACTCAGACGATGGTTCTCTTGACTTGATTTAATTGAATTCCAATGCTTCTACTCAGATAAACATGGATGTCTGCAGCAGTGATGTATGGCAAGTCGTGAAATATAATGGGCACCTAGAAAACCAGTACATAACAGATGATGTTTTATGAAGGACAAATTGATCTAAAGTTGGCAACTGGGAACTTCAGTGGCCAGGGTCAGAGAGTTCGGAGCTCTGAAAACACAGCAGATTGATCTTTCTATTAACATATGCTTAGAAAAATCTATTAACAATGTTAGAATATTAAGACTAACTGAGCTATTAGTGCATTTCTTGTAATATATGAAATATATTGTGTTTATGTTTGATTTTTTTGTCAAAGCAGATCAGTTTTGGTAGCATTGTAAAGATTCTCAAGATTTTGACATAGGATGGACCAAAATAAACTGTCAAAAATGACTTGAAAAAACGTCTGGTTCCATTGACTTCCATTGAAAGTAATGTAGATTTTTTCCTTCTCCTGTAAAGTTACCATTTTGGAGATACAAGGTTTTGTTCCGACAGCAGAGATATATGTCAAATTTATCAGAATTTGGTGCGTACACTGCTTACCTTTTCATTACAGTCTCCATTCTGTTCAGGAGACTTCCATTCAGGTTTTCAAAGCAATCTGCAGGAATGTTTTTCCACACTTCTAAAGTTCAGTCCTAGAAGTTGGTTCCAATGATCCAAGCAATCCCAAATACAGTCAGTGATATTGAGGTCTGGACTGTGGGGTAATCAGTTCACTACTTTAAAGACATCAGCAGCTTCTTTGTGGTGTGTGTGTGTGTGTGTGTGTGTGTGTGTGTGTGTGTGTGTGTGTGTGTGTGTGTGTGTGTGTGTGTGTGTGTGTGTGTTTTCTTTTCTCAGCATGAGCCTCTTGACAGTTACACATCCTTTCAGACCCATAACATTGAATTGTCTGCTCACAGTGGAAGAAACGGACAGAAACATCTGTGAAGTTGGTTGAAGTTTGATTTTCTTCTTTCTGATGGGGACAGTTTTGGTGGTTTATGAGGTCCTGCACAGTTGCTAGGAGACCCATTTTCTCTGTCAAACTCTAATTTTCCTTTGACTGTCAAATAAAGATATTAGATAATCTTTCTGCAAGTCTGCAAAAATCAGCCTTAATTCCCACTCTATTGTATCTCTATTGTTAGAGTAATAATAAGCTTAATTTGGCTTCATCTGGGTAAAATTTAATTTAACTTTTTCTCTTTTTGCAATATTTCTTGCAGAATGCTAAAATACTACAATGTGGCTTCTTCCTGAGTATTGTGCAGCTCTAAAGAGGCATAAGAGACAAAGGTCTGTGTTCATTGCAACATAACAGTCTTTATATGGTACATTGTCTCACCTGACTGTGGAATGCATGTACAGTAATCTCTCCAGTATGATATTTTGGTCCTATTCACTGTTTTTGCCAAATGCTACTGCATTTTAAATATGAAACAGGCTGAGCCATTAGTCTGATACTTTGGAGATGGAGTTCTGTGGTGTACATGTTGTGTATTGTCATAGATCTCTGCAAATTTTCAAATCAAATTCTTCATTTGTAGATTTTTGTTTGAAACAAAGTTAGTCGTGAGCCGTTATGCTCCATCATGCCATTCCCGCATGTTCAAATCAAACAATTATAGAGTGCCTGATGTTGCTCTAAATCAGATGAGCGTTGTTCCACTGGGCTGATGTGACGAGAGCTTGCCAATAGAGTGCAAACTGAGTAAGCAGAAAATGCCATTACTGCTGTGTTAGATGGCTTCGTCTGTCTCTGTGTCAGCGGACTGCTCTGCTCATCTAGTCCACACCTCGCTTTGGGAAGCGCTTTCAAATTAATCTCGGACATCACCAAAGCTGTAATTTACATTCAGTGAAATGTAAAGCAAATCGCTTGGGTTCCTCTAGAAACTGATACTTTTTTCTCAGAACTTTCTCATGATCTGCACTGTAAACCTCAGTAGACGAGGTTACGCCAATGCAAAGTGGCTGCCTTAACTCATTTGTGTTGCCCTAACGTAATTTATTTGTGCATATTGTTCATTTTACCACCAGTTATGCAACTAAATTAAGACAAACAACTTGAGGCAATGACTTAAAGCATTTGAGCAAATCCAGTTAATCATAGTTTACAGAGACAGAGTGCGCTGCCAATGTTTTGGAATGCCTTGAAGGAACTTGCAGGTTGTCTAATCTAGATTAAAAAAAGCCACAAAAGCCTGTGACAGTTATCAGCGCAAGGAAAATTAAGGCAATCTCTTTTAAAAGCAAAAAACAATGTCAGGATTAAGATGGTATCTGCAAACCCCCCCAAGATCAGCAGCCACGCTCAGATTCAAGGAATTGAAATTGACCTTGACATTATGAGACATCAGAGACATGACACCTTTGACGCAAATGGGAGCAGACAACAAGCAGGTCCATGCGGAGTTCAGGCCTGGCGAATGCACTCCTAACTGCTGTCCGTAGCAAACCCTTGCGCTGGTCTCAAAAATGCTACACAACCCAAAGCTCAAGAGACTGAAATGCTGCATAGACTGTCTGTAGGGTTCCATAAACCGTGTGCTACGATCTCTATGATTATACCGTTCCCCATGACTAAATGATAACAATCAGCAATTATAGTAATAATTAGCACACTCGTGTTTTGATCAGCAACCGCCTGCTAACATGCTAATATTGTAGGTTATAGGACATTATATCCTTAGCAAAACAACTCGCACTTGTTATGACGTCACAAATCAGATTCCGATGTTGTTTTTCACCAGAGGGAAAAAATAGATTAAAGCTGTGAATATCTCCAGGGCATGTCTGGTTTTAGTCACTGTTGACATGTCACAGTGGCACAACACCCCACCATGAGTCGAGCTCCTTCTTCTCCTGCTCGCCTCTAGTCACTATCCAGAAAGAAAGATTAAAAATGTGGCCATTAGAGGTGGAAAACAAACAGAATGGTACTTAAAACTGTCTCTGGTAAGCTTTAAGTGTGCATTTATCCAGCCTTACTCTTGTAAACATCTTCGCTGCCACATTTTCTCCCTCAGGATAAGCAGAAGGCAGCTACGTACTGTGCGATAGACTCTTATCTGCGAGAGTCTATTTATGTCATATACAGAGTTTGCCCTCTTTTTTTTTTTTTAAACCCCCTTTACATCAAGCTTTGAGACAAGCACAAATGAACACATTAGCATTTCAGTTACAGCAGGACTCACTGAGGAATTTCCTTCTTTCTCTTAGCAGGTATTTATTTACCCTGCGTGGAAGGTAAAGTGGGTTACTTTGAGCATCAACAGTCTTTTGTCAGAGTGACTTTGAGAAGCGATGACTGAGGAAAGGAGAGGATTGAGAGGGAAGTGATCTCTCAGCTTCATGCCATCATTATTCACTCCACTGCAAATGAGCGCTAGACCCTGTGCTAACATTAACACGGCATGATCCTCTGCGGTAGCAGATGCTTTGTGCCGACGCTGAGGCGTGTGTGTGAAAAAAAACCGGTGCTTGAGCACTGGGGTCGGTTCATAAGAGAAATCTCAATGCTGGGGGAGACGCACGGCTGTAATCAAGGACAGCGAGAGAGATTGAGGGAAGGACAGAAATGGGGGATGATGATGATGATGGGGAGTTTGTGTGTGTTTTTGTGGCCATGTATTAACTGATTTGTGGGGACCGAATCTCTCCAGATGACATTGTTAAGGTCGTGGGGTCAAAAATGCTCTTTTCTTCCCTTTAGAAGTATTAATTGTAGCATGTATGGTGAGCCAACATGTTTGAGGAAGCAAAATCTAAAAGAGGTCCCTTTGGTTGCTGAGGTTAAAGTGGAAGTCACAGTCAAAAATAAAATAAAAACATAATTGAATTTTTGTTTTGCTTTTTTTTTTTTTTGCTTTGCTTTTATCATTTATATGTATCAGCTGTTCTTTCATGATGAATGGAACAACAGCAATGATACAAAATTTAACTGAAATAAAATCCATTTACATTAACTTGCATCTAAAGTTACATATGACTTTGTTTAGTTACTTACCTACTGAGGTAGCTGGGTTTGTTTGGACAGCGATGTTATTTAAACCGTTTTTGCTGTTACACACCAAATGCAACAGAAAATAAATATCAAAATATTTGGACACCTTTTTTCCCATCTCGTTGTGTGTGGAGATAGTGATAATATTTATATTATATTAATGTATACTTTGCTCCTCACAAGGGTAAATAGTGACATTGGGTGGGCTACTTTTTTTTGGAGAAGTGAAAGGAGAATGGACGCTTCTACCTCCTCATTAATGAGCTGAAACGGCGTTATTTAATACGTAACTTGGACATCAATAATTCAGGTTGCGTTGCTTAATAGGAGATGCAGCACATGTGATGAAAATGAACTAATCCTTCTGGTGTTTGTCATGAAGTTGTAGTTGCAGGGACAGTTGAACAGCTTGGTTGTCACCATAGACGGCCCTGATTGGCTGAATTCATGTTTTGAAAGTTCGCAAAAATCAAACAGAAGGCTAGTAAAGAGTCTCTCATTTCTGCCGTCTGAAAAACTGCAGGACATCATCAGTTACACACGTTAGAATTCATGTACTGATGTCTGTGTGATTTATTCAGACATTAGTGCATGAAATCCAAATACACAGGGTCAAAGTTTACCTAGATGAACTGGTAGCGGAACCAGTTCTCTCCTTTTCAAGGGAATTGGCTTTTTCACCAGGCAAATTTTACTCATGGTTGTTGTGACCACAGCTGACTGGTCCATGAGATGTTCATGTAACTTATTATTATTTTTTTTTTAACGGTTTTGTTTGTTACCTCTATCGCTGGTATATGCAGAGTATTTAAAATTCTGTACCGTACCAAAATAGTGGCACTGAATCAAATCAAAACGTGGTGAAATGTGAGGACTCATGATGCGATTTACTAAAGGAGAAGTGATATTAACCCATTCTAAACTCTGAGATTTAAACCTCTAGTAAAGTGTGTACATAGACACTTTATGGACTGCTCTCCTGAATGAGACATGGAGAGATGATGATTGACAGGCTGGACTGGAGGAGCACACAGTGACCCATTTGCATGAAGCACTAATCAGAACTCCATGTTCATGTATTAAAACTGTAAGTCTACAGCAGAACAGAGCAGAGAGAGTGGGGTGAGTGGGCAGAGTGGGCGAGTTCTGCTCCTACGGCTCCGGGACTGCCTTCTCACTAGGTGGTCTAGTGACTGCTTTAACATTTCTAAGCCCCCAAGCCCAGTAATACACACACACACACCAAAACCCATAATCATTGTTCTACATCTATCTTTTCTTCCTCTGTTTCTCTTTATCTGACATGCTTCTCCCTAACACTTAGTCATTCAGCACAACACACACACACATGCACAGTAGTCCTGTCTTTGTAAGGATTTCCACTGACCCCTGTACTCCAGCTAAATAATACCCTTCTCATCCACTTCTAACATAATTGCTTAGATGTAAAGTCATTAAAAGTGGTTTGATGTGAAATGATTCATTGAACGTAAACTTACCAATTCAGATGTCTTTTCAGGGGCATAACAAAGCATCGACAGAAACAGATGGAGTTTGTACAGATACAGTTTGTAATTGTAGAAGTACAAAGTGCACCTATCTGGTTAGTGGAGCTGATAAAATGAGTGTAGAAACAAGGAGGTGGTGGCTTTAATGAAGTGGCCGGTCAGTGTACTCCATCAACATTATGGAAGAAAAGATTCCCAGTTAAACTAAGGGAGCTCCATAATGGGTGGAAATTGCATTTCATGGCTACTGTGAAAAGAGATTAAGGCAGTAATGACACAGTTTGTGACTGTGGGATGTATTTACACAATGGTATAGACTGTAGGAAAATATCTCAAGGTTTTTTAGACTTTTGAAAATAGGTGGCTTAAAAAATGAGGGCATATTTTAGTGAGTAT
Organism: Pygocentrus nattereri; assembly: GCF_015220715.1. Taxonomy (NCBI): domain Eukaryota; kingdom Metazoa; phylum Chordata; class Actinopteri; order Characiformes; family Serrasalmidae; genus Pygocentrus; species Pygocentrus nattereri. The sequence goes on along the minus strand of NC_051228.1, from coordinate 33,268,166 downwards.
TGTCAAATATTATTAATTCTAACATTCCAAAACTAATGCTTTCAGATTACTGTATTATAATGAATCATTTCTGCACCCTATAGTATTTGCTGCATAACAGTCAATGTAATGTGACTGGCCTTCAAAGCCTGGAATGCATTTCAGAGGGTATTATTACAGAAGATACAGGAGGAGGACCAACATTACTTAGCCACAGTGTCGTGCAGAGATGTGAGTTGAATGATGCAGAATTTGTCATTCGGCATGCAGGCTAATTATGGCCCCTGTCCGAGGGAATGGTGATGAGCTCTGACAGTCAGTCTTTGCGGGGGTCCCCAGGCTGACTCAAGACTGCATCCCACAGCTGGGCTCGACTTCGTCACTCACTGCAAGTTAATGAATTCTCATCTGACTGTGAACAAATCTCGACTTGTTGTTTGCACTGCAGTTCTTTTCCAGCGTTGAACTTGTGCAGGGAATTTAAAAAGCCCCTTTTGTGAAAACCTTTTATATATGGAAACAGCTTGGTTTAAATTTGGTTATAGTTTTGATGTCTGCAGGTGAGCCAATCAGAACTTAATAACACAAAGTAATAACTCAAGATCAAGTTTATCATAAGGTCAACCTGTTTTGCGTTCATTGTTGTGAGGTCACAAGTACCAAAACACATTTGTTCACCTATTCAGCCTATAGCAGCTTAGCTCCACCCATTCACAACATACAGCATCCAATCAGAAGCGAGCTTATGTATCATATCACTCTTAAAGGCACAAAACAGTCAAGGGATGGAAGACAGTGGTTGGAAAATGGACATGACTATTTACATAATCATGTTTATGAAAATAAAAAACAAAAGATAGAAAAAAAGTTCAGTCTTAAAAGTTGGTTATATTTTATGCTTCCCACCATCCAAGTAATCCCAATATGAGTTCTGGACCCTGGGGTGGTCAGGCCATTGTTCTGAGAACATCAGTGGCTTCTTTTGCTTGATTTCTTCTTTTTTGTGTCTTACTTCTCTCAGTAACAGCTTCTTGACAGCTTCACATCCTTCCAGACTCAGTGTTGTCTTCTCACAGTGGAAGGATGAGCAGAAACAGCCGTGGATTTTTTCAAAGCTGAAGCAGCTTGATTTTCTCCTCTCTCTCAAAGATGAAGGGTCTGTTTACCTGTACTGGTGGTCTACCAGGTCTTGCACCAATAATCTTTTGAATTTCTGTTTTGGAGACTCCTATTTCTGCATCCTTATTTCTAAATTATAGAAGTGAGGAATGCAAGTCTGAAACTGCCAGAGGTTTTGGGGCAGTGGTCTTCAATCCTAGTCTTTGATCGCTATCTTCATGCAGAGTTGTCTTTCAACCTGTATCCAATAAGCTGCCCACGCCTTAACTTAACTGTACTGTATCTGATCCAGCCAAACAGGGACTTGGGAAGAGGTTGATTAGGTCTAGTAGGTGTTGCAAATTATGGTTGGAATTAGGCTCTGCAGCAAGAAAGCTCTATTTTTTTTTTTTTGGTGCATAAAAGCCAACAAATGTAATTGGCAGGGGGGCACTGACTCATTTAAGAGCAGATTTTCTGTTTTTCAGTTTTGTGGTCAGTCTTGATATTGAAGATTTATAGACAGTGTGTAAAAAATATCCTACATGTATACTGTTCATTTCTATTTCTCTCTCTCTCTCTCTCTCTCTCTCTCTCTCTCTCTCTCTCTCTCTCTCTCTCTCTCTCTCTCTCTCTCTCTCTCTCTCTCTCTCTCTCTCTCTCTCTCTCTCTCTCTCTCTCTCTCTCTCTCTCTCTCTCTCTCTCTCTCTCTCTCTCTCTCTCTCTCATGTTGCAGATTTACAGTGAATCAGACAGATCGCTGATGTTTAAGATAAATGGGCCCAATCCCGCCTGTCTGCTTTAATTATGGTCTGCTGAGGCGGAACTGTTGTGCTGATTATTAACAAATCATTTCATTGAGTGTCTTTTATCTTTCAGAAGGACTCAGATAATTGGAGAAATGCACCCATGCTCCTTTTTTTCTTTCTTGTGCTGCCAGGATTGTAATAATTTCCTCATAACAAAAGAAAATACAGAGTGTCGATCAGTAGGACATTTTTTTTCTCCTCCTTCCTTGTCTATAGACCTTCTGCATAAAAGGACTGAATATAAAACTATGCATGTTAATATAAAACAAATCATAGTAGGTTTTTAAGGTGCTGTAGAACAAAGAAGATTGAGTTTACATTGACATTATTGAATAAGAAGAGTTTGGTACATGGAACTGACATTCTGTGAATCTCTAGCACTGTTGTCTCCTCCTTCGCACACAATTCCCACAGTTGCAAAAGAGGGCAGTAAAACAGGCCAGTACCCAATGCCCAAGTGTAAGGCCATCGTAAGTTTAAGAAAACATTTAAGAATGTAATAGTTTCAAGGATACCAATTGTTCTCAGAATTATTCTTAAGAAAATAGTTAAGGAAATAAAATATCATTCTTAAGATAGACAGATACACTATATTGCTAAAAGTATTTACTCACCCATCTGAATCATTGAATTCAGATGTTCCAATCATTTCCATGGCCACAGGTGTATAAAGCCGATCCCCTAGGCCTGCAGACTGCTTCTACAGACATTAGTGAAAGAATGGGTCGCTCTCAGGAGCTCAGTGAATTCTAGTGTGGTACCGTGATCAGACGCCACCTGTGCAGGAAGTCCAGTCGTGAAATTTCCTCACTACTAAATATTCCACAGTCAGCTGTCAGTGGTATTATAACAAAGCGATTGGAAATGACAGCAACTCAGCCACAAAGTGGTCAGTCACATAAAATGACAGAGCGGGGTCAGCGGATGCTGAGACGCATAGTGCGCAGAGATCGGCAACTTTCTGCAGAGTCTTCTGCAGAGTATATAGGTACCTGGGTGTGCACCTTAACTATAAACTGGACTGGTCAGACAACACGGCTGCACTTTACAGGAAAGGACAGAGCAGACTTTACCTGCTCAGGAGATTGAGGTCGTTTGGAGTGCAGGGGCCACTCCTGAGGACCTTTTTTGACACCGTGGTGGCATCAGCCATCTTCTATGGAGTGGTCTACTGGGGCAGCAGCATCTCCACTACAGACAGGAAGAAACTGGACAGATCAGGAGGGCCGGCTCGGTCCTGGGGACTCCTCTAGACCCGGTGCAGGCGGTAGGAGAAAGGAGGATGCTAAACAAGCTAGTGTCCATGCTGGAGAACAACTCCCACCCCATGCATGAGACTCTGGCAGCACTGGGCAGTTCCTTCAGTGACCGGCTGCTTCACCCCAAGTGTGTGAAGGAATACTATCGCAGGTCCTTTCTTCCTCCTGCTGTGAGACTGTTCAACCAGCACTGCTCCCAGTAGACTATATATACACACACACACACACACACACACACACACAATACACACTTATACTCAGAATACAAATATTTTTCATTGTGCAATATGCAACTTTTTTTTCAAATCTTTTTTTATTCTTATTTTGTTGTAAGTAGTCTAGAGATTTAACTTTTTTATTATTTATAATGTGTATACTGTTTCTATTACTGAGTGCCTTACTTCTATTACTCTGCTGCTGTAATACTGTGAATTTCCTTGCTGTGGGATTAATAAAGGATTATCTTATCTTATCTTATCTTAAGAGAAGATATCTTATCTGTCAATCACTACAGACCTCCAAACTTCATGTGGCCTTCAGATTAGCTGAAGAACAGCGTAGAGAGCTCCATGGAATGGGTTTCCAAGGTCGAGCAGCTGCATCCAAGCGCAATGCAAAGCATGGAATGCAGTGGTGTAAAGCGCCACCACTGACTGGACTCTAGAGCAGTGGAGATGTGTTCTCTGGAGTGACCAATCACGTTTTGCTGTCTGGCAATCCAATGGAAAAGTCTGGGTTTGGCGGTTGCCAGGAGAACGGGACTTGTCTAACTACGCTTTGCCAAGTGTAAAGTTTGGTGGAGGGGGGATTATGATGTGGGGTTAATGCTTCAGCACCAAGAGATTTTGAACAATTTCATGCTCCCAACTTTGTGAGAACAGTTTGGGGACCGCCCCTTCCTGTTCCAACATGACTGCACGTCAGTGCACAAAGCAAGATCCATAAAGACATGGATGAGTGAGTTTGGTGTGGAAGAACCTCAACCTGATAGAACACCTTTGGTATTAATTAGAGTTGAGACTGTGAACCAGGCCTTCTCGCCCAACATCAGTATCTGACCTCACAAATGCGCTTCTGGAAGAACGGTCAAAAAAATCCCTGTGGCTCTCTTGGTCATTTTGGTAGAATGAGTCTTGCACTGAATGAGATGTTGAGTCTCATCACTGTGTCGTAGAGTGGTTGGGAGCCATTGTCCATAATGGCCTGCAGTTTAAACAGAGTCCGCCTCTCCGACACTGCCGTCAGCAATCCAGCTCCACACCCACAACATCACCAGCTTTGCGGATCAGTTTGTTCAGTCTGTTGGCATCTGCCACCCTCAGCCTGCTTCTCCAGCATGCAACAGCATAGAGGATAGCACTCGCCACCACAGACTCATAGAAGATCCTGAGCATAGTCCGGCAGATGTTGAAGGACCTCAGGTGCCTCAGAAAATAGAGATGACCTTGGCCCTTCCTGTAGAGGGTGTCAGTGTTCTTAGCCCAGGTCCACCACCAGTTCTTTTGTCTTCCCAGAAGAGTTGAAACTGTTATAGCTGCAAAGGGTGGGCTGACATCATGTTAAACCCTATGGATTAAGAATGGGATGTCACTCAAGTTCATATGCGTTTGAAGGTAGATGAGTGAATACTTTTGGCAATATGGTGTAGATGTTTTATTGATTCTGAAGGAAATTTAGCAGCCAGTAGCAGTCACACAACAGAGGACAGTTCAAACTGCCAGTGGGTGATACAATGTAAAAACAATATATACAAAAAAACCATATTTACAGGCATATATAAATCTAGACATATACAAAAATATGCAATAAGATCTATAACCTGAGATGAAAAGGCAGTGCAATAACAAATGTACATGAAGGCACAGGTAACAGCATATAATGACAATACTGAATAAATATGTGCATACAGTATCTCACAAAAGTGAGTACACCCCTCATATTTCTGCAGATATTTTATTATATCTTTTCTTGGGACAACACTACAGAAATGAAACTTGCATATAACGTAAAGTAGTCAGTGTGCAGCTTGTATAGCAGTACAGATTTACTGTCCACTGAAAAGAACAACACACAGTCATTAATGTCTAAATATCTGGCAACACAAGTGCCCACAAGAGTCCACCTCACAGGGAACATGTTCAAATTGTGCTCAAAGTGTCAATATTTTGTGTGACCACCGTTATTATCTAGCACTGCCTGAACCCTCTTGGGCGTGGAATTCACCAGAGCTGCACACTTTGCTACTGGAATCCTCTTCCACTCCTCCATGATGACAATGCGGAGCATTGTGGAGGTTGGACACCTTGCGCTCCTCCTCCTTCCATTTGAGGATGCCCCACAGGTGCTCTGTATGAGGGGTGTACTCACTTTTGTAAGATACTGTATATTGGTAGTGAAATAAAGTGACCAGGTGTGGAGTGTCCAGATGTGCAAGATATGCGATAAGGTGTGCAGAAGTGCAATATGTACAGAGAGGTGTCCATATGTGCAGATAGATGTAATAAACCTGTGATTTAGCATGAGAGATTCAGTCCTTATCTATCCTCTTCTCTCTCCACTTCTGCTGGCCCCACTGAGAAGAGTTGAAGAGCCTAATGGCTCCAGGGACAAAGGATCTCCTGAGTCTGTCGGTTGAGCAGCTCTGTGACAGCAACCTGCCACTAAACTTGCTCCTCTTGTCCATGATGATGGTGTGCAGCGGAGGCCATCATCCTCCATAATGGAGAGCAGTTTGTGTAATGTCCTTCTCTCAGCCACCTTAACCACAGTGTCCACTTCCACACCAACCACTGACCCCGCACACCTTACCTTAACATGCCATGAGATGGTATTCGACAAATAATTTCTCGTAGCACACATTTGAGATTTTCTTCATTAAGACACTTTCGTGAATCTGGCTCCAGCTTCTTAATCGAACGTTCCATTCCAACTTAAATGCTACGGCTTTTATGAAGATAAGGGCAGCTCCTACTCTCTTAGCATCATAACTCCAACCACACCCTGTAAGTTGCTGTGCTGTGTGTGTTTATCCACTTTTTGATGGTTGATTATCTTAAACGGAAAGCTTTGTAGAGAGCTCACAACTTTAATTTACAGCGTGTCATTGTCGAGATTGAACATAAGCAGCTACTTTAGGTAATATTAGCTGCTAGCAAGCTCCAAGTAACTAGTATAGCCAACTAAATAGAATTATTTTCTCAGAGATTCATTTTATTTTCCTGCCTCTGTCTATTTTGACATGTTGCTTCTGTGTGAACTATTGCAAGGTCTCGCTGTAACCTAGTGAAACACAGCAGAGCTAGTCAAATTTTTCCTGAGCCCCCCAAAGAATGGAAAGCAGCTTGTTTCATAGTAGTAAATTCCCACGTAAAAAAGCTTCAAAACTTACCATTTATTCCCCAAACCATGCAGTCTCTGTTTGGAAACCATGATGTTAATCTATTTTGAATTCATTAGGATTTTGGTGTCACAAGCATGAGCACATTTCTTTATGATGATCTACAGGAGTTTCATGCTGAAGTGATGAGTGTCACTCCTGGGTGAAAATATTACACTGTTCCTGGCTATCAAGATGAATATTTATCTTTGCTGCCTTCAAAAGGATCCAGGCATGCAAGTTGGAGAACCACAAATGTTTTTAAGTGGCTTTACAAGGCCAAAAAATTGTTTGTACCCTTTTACCCTTGTGCTCTTGGGACCGAGCACATGCATGGCTCTGTACAGCATTTACTCAAACAGACTGTTGAGAAGTCGATTGCTACTTCCTATATATATATATATATATATATATATATATATATATATATATATATATATATTTGACTTAATCTGTTGACTTACATCAGAGGTAAAACGTTTTTTCCCTCTTCTGTAAAGTCATCATGTTGGAGATGTGAGGTTTTCTTCTGATGAAAGCTATTCTCATTCTCAGCACTGCAGATGTGTTGGTGGTATGTGTGTGTGTGTGTGCCGTGCTGGTACGAGTGGATTAGACACAGCAATGCTGCTGGAGTTTTTAAACACTGTGTCCACTCACTGTCCACTCTATTAGACACTCCTACCTTGGCAGTCCACCTTGTGTTGGTCATCCTCTAGACCTTCATCAGTGTTCACAGGATGCTGTTGGCTGAATATTCTCAGTCCAGCAGTCATATTGAGGTGTTTAAAAAAAAAAGTTGTTTGATCCACTTGTACCAGCACAACACACGCTACCACACAGTATCATCAGTGGTGATACTGCAGTGCTGAGAATGATCCACCACCCAAATAATACCTGCTCTGTGAGGGTTCATGGGTGTCCTGACCACTAAAGAGCAGGGTAAAACGGGGCTAACAAAATATGCAGAGAAACGAGAAGTAAGGTTAGCTGATAAAATAATATTACTCCTGATCAGGATAGATATGTCCAGCACTGCAGCAAACAACTTGGAATACCGTATGGATACCTTAGCACTGGGATACCATAGCAATGTTCTACAAACATCTTAGCAACTACGTTGAGTAATATAGCAACACCTTCGCAACCACCCGTGATTTCATAGTAAAGATTTTGTCAAGTCAATTTAAGTTTGTTTGTGAACTTTCTCTTTTTCCCTTCTCCTCTAACGTACTATGTAAACACTGTTAAAGTTTTAAAACATAGCACTCACTCCTCAGTCAATACAGTCTGAAGTATGTTGTTTTTGTTGTTTGTTTGTTGTTTGTTTTTCAAAACACAGATTTTTCTGTTTTTCAGCCTCAGCTACTTTTGGAATAAGGTAGAATCCAGAGAAGCTAATCAGAACAGAGGCCATTTGCTTCTATCAGACTTAAAGGCACAGAAACTATGATTAAAATCAAATGAAGTCTACATCCTTAGAGACAGTCATACTTTAGAGTGACTGGCTTGGAAAGAATAATTGTGCATATGTTTTGGCAGCCCTCCATGGACCCAGGTGAAGCGTTTCCCCCAACTGCCCTCCTTTTGCCCTCACAAAAATGGACTGGCCACCGCCGGCAGTGACCGTCTGTTCTGTGGTTTTAAAAGCCCATAGCAAGCTGATGGAAGCAGGACAGAGATTCTAATGGCCAGTAAGGGTGCCGCAGACGGCTGGCCTTAATGCTCCGATCAGATTTAGTTTTAACCTGATGAAGTGTCCCAGGCTTGGACAAACATGTGGTCATTTGCAGGAAAGCATATGAACACGGTTTACAGTGGAAATCAAAAGCTTTCACTCAATTAAAGGAGGATTTCATTGATAAAAAAAACACAAATTGTAAAATTTAATGACTGAGATGTAAATCAGTCCTTCAGTTTGGCTTCATATGAAATGGTTAATTGTGCAGATCTCTGTCCATCCTAAACGTACACATTCACACCTCGGGGCAATTTAGCATTTCCAACTTGCCTGACTGCCAGTCTCTGGGCTGTGGGAGGAAACCAGAGCACCCAGGGAAAGCCCACATAGACAAAGGCAGAACTTTGCACAGAAAAGGGCCCTGGTCACCCACCTGTGGAACCGAACCCTGGTCTTTCTTGCTGCGAGGCAATAGCACTACCTACTGTGGCACCGCCAGAGGCATAAACTCTTAAAACCTCTGGTTTATATCACCACCACTGTGAATGATAGTGGCACTATGATCATGCTTTTCATTTCAAACCACTGTCAATGACTTTGTTTACTCACAAATACATACTTTTATAGCAACTGTTGCTAGATTATACAAGCTTTATAGATAAATTGGCAAAAAATCCTTTTAACCTAATGAGAAATTGTAGGTCACAGCTCACAAAAGCGTGTGTTTTAAATTAACTTGACAATGTTCATTTTATTAATGGGCCCCTTTTTTGCTGCTGTAGGTCACAGGTTTCAAGCCAGGGCCTCAAAGTGTTTCAGGAAAATCTATGTAGGAATATCCAAACAGTGCACTTATGCTTTTGGGGCCTGGGATACGATAGCAACTGCCTAGCGACACCTTAGCAGCCACCTGGGACACTAGCAACATCTTGGCAACTGCTCCTGTTGCTGAGCAATAGCCTAGCAACATCTTAGCATCGTACTGGGATAACATAGCCACACCTTAGCAACCATCTGCGGGATGTAATATTAATGGTCTAGTAACACCTTAGCAACCACTTGCTATGGGTTTTCATAGCAGTGGCTTTGTTGGTTTTGCTTCATTCACAGACTTGCTTCTTCTAGTTGTTGTTGTGGTGGATTTTGTTTGTTTGTTTTTGTTTGTTTGTTTTTTATAAACTCTGCACTGCCAAGCTGGACTATGTAGCTGTTGATAATAAAAACTAAGCTTGCCATGTTTGATTAATTACCTAACAAAAAGGTTAGATCTAGCCTCACAGTGTGGCAATTCTAAATAAGCAAACCTTTGCACTTAAAGCGACATTAACTAATGATCAGGCATTTTGACAAGCGCTAATAAAAAGATAATTGGTAAACATCTTGCAGAACTTGGCCAACAGGTTTCGTCTTCAAAGGTCTCATTGTGGTGGTAAAACAAAGACGTAACTGACTGTCTGTATGTAGCCGAATGCGTGTGGTGCTGAGGCAGACACACACCAGCATCTCCGCAGCGTGCACTTTTATTCATTGCCTGAATTCCTCATTCATTATTCTGAGGATGAGACGTCTGAGGAAACATGGCGCTGAAAATAATTATTTCTGCTCCGTTCACTCAGCAGCCCTTGGGGAAGAATCACTAACTGTCGTGGCATCCGTCGTGTAAATGTGCAGAAATAAATGTAGTCTTGCAGGTTAAGTGATTTAGAGGAGCCCTTTTAATTCTAATTTAGAACTTGGAAATGCTAAATTGTCTACGTAAACAAATGGGTGCTTAGAGATGACATGCTCTGCTTTGTGATTTGTTTGTGTGTGTGTGTGTGTGTGTGTGTGTATGTCTGTGTGCGCGCATGTGTGCGTATTTGCCTACTGGTAGTGACTCACTGTGGTGTGATCTAAAATTAACCTAACATGACCCCCTCATTTGATTTTATCTGAAATAATTAATGGAAAAGTACACATTAAAACAGCCAAATAGAAGTTAGCTCTGAAATACCCTTTAAGGTCAATTTTTTTAATAAGTTGCTATTTGTTTGCCATTTCGAAGACGCTATCTACAGACAGCCGATGAATATAAAGAAAAAAACAACATAAGGCCTCCTTTAATGTGTTGGGCCAGGACAAGCTGCTGAAACGGCTTCAATGCACCTGGAACTGTCAACACAGGGAACACTACTCTTCTGAAAGTCCAAATCCATCAGTCCAGTATCTCCCATAGACGTTGTGTTGAGGTTTGGTCACTGTGAAGGCCTTGGGCCATATGTTTTATACGGATCAAATCCTTCCATCATGCCCTGTGGGTGGGGCACTGTCATCCTAGAACAGACCATCAGGATTGAAATGCTTCATTACAGGATAAAAGAGATCAGTAAGAATAATTTGGAGTGACCTTTTCCTTTAAGGCAGGGGGACAATTCTGGCCTTGGAGGGTCAGTGTCCAGCCCAATTTGGCAGTTCTCCTACTCAAACACTAAAGCTAATTAACAATTAACAGATGAACCGAACCAGGTGTGATTAAGCAGGGAAATGATGCTATGCTGGACAGCAGCATGTGTCCAGAATTGTGGACCCAAGCCATGCTATTTAAATATACACACACACACACACACCACACATGAGGATATGGTAAGGGATGACTTGTCATAGGCATGATGTTATTTTACCTGCTTTTAAAGAGTCTACAGATATTTAAGTACTGTATATTTCAGCTTTTTTATAGCAGTCAGGTCCAGCAAAGATCCCCTGGCCAAAATTTGTTTAAAGGTCAGCCACAAGAAGCTGAAATGCAATTGGTTGGGAACATTACAAACCTGGAGATTTTCTTTTTTCACCTTCACATCCCCCTTCACAAATAGAGCCCTGATAATATCCCTCTACATACTGCAGTTTATATTGTGCAATTCGAGACCTCAAGCTCTTGGTAGATAGTGTGGGCTTAGCTTCATGCACTGCATTCTATAAAATTGATCTAGTAAAACCTGTCAAGTTCAACACGGCTTCAAATAATGAGCCTTTCTTTAGAACTTCAGTCTGAAGGAGAGAACTGGAGCACTGCATGCAGGAAGTAAGTGTATAACGAAAAGAGACAAAATGACTTAAAACACTTAATGAGTTTGTGTTTGTATGGCAAATGTGCCTTTTTAGAAAGGGCTCTGGGAAATAAGTTTTTGCAGTGGGGACCCACATAGTCAAAAGTTTTATCATAAACATTAAAACAAACAAAATAAAAACCAAAAAGAAACTAAACAGTGAAAGAAACTGAGGCAGCACACCGATATGTTGGAAAGGCTGCATGTATTCTTCACTGGGTCACCATGATCTCGCTTGTGAAAAATGTCAGCAATGTCTAGTTATATGAAAGAAAACAAGGAAAAGTTTAGTATTAACAGTAAAACATGACATACTTTTGTAGAGCTTCAGTAGTTTAGCGGTCAGTAGAAAACCACACACACCTTATAAACCCATTTTCCTTCTGGGTCACAGGGGGAGCTGGAGCCTATCCCAGCAGTCATTGGGTACAGGACACACCCTAGATAGGTCATCAGTCCATTGCAAGGCAGACATACATATTCACTTCTAAGGGCAATTTCACATGTACAATTGGCCTGATCACATGTCTTTGGACTGTGGGGGGAAACCCACGCAGGCACATTTGAGAACATGCCAACTCCACACAGAAAGGACCCTGGGTGCCTGGCCAGGGAATCAAACCCAGGCTCTTCTAGTTGTGAGGTGACAGCTCTACCCACTGCGCCACCGTGCCTCCCCATCTGGCTTTTGACCCAGAATGACTTGGAAAAAGTCTGGTCCCATTGACTTGCATTAAAAGTAAAGCAGATTTCTGTATACACATATACAGAGTGAATGGAGAGAATATAAAAATGTAGATAACCTGCACTTTGAGCTTTTGTAAACTCATAAGAATGCAGGGTAAAACATGTACAGTAATGGTCTGCACAAATATGAATAGTGCGGTAGTACCAGGACATAAAAGTACACTAACAGTGCAGTTAGTGCAAAGATGCGGTTAAAGTGATGGTGTGGAGTTCAGCAAGTTCACAGCCTCGGGGAAGAAGCTCTTCCTGAGCCTGCTGGTGTAACACCTACCAGATGGGAGGAGGGTAGATGTAAAATGGAGCGAGGAGGCAGACACACGTGCTGAGATAAGCGAGATTTATTAAAGGCAAATCCAAAATCAGGGTCGAGACAGTGCAGGGTCATAGAGCCAATACAGATAGATCGGGGGGCGGACATGACCTAAACCAGAATACAACAGAAAAGGCAAAACAGAACATCCAACACAGCATATAACAACAAAGATCAGCACAAAGACCAGCGAAGACAAGGGGCAAACACAGGGCTTATAAAACAGGGATAACGAGGGACAGGTGAAAACAATCAGGGGCAGAGTCAACAAACAAGGGGGCTGAACCAAAACAAACGCACATGGAAGATCCAAAACACAAAGCACATGGGCAGGCCTGGGAGGGGCCAATCGTGACAGTAGAAAGTCCATGGTTACGATGAGAAAAGTACTTGATGATAAATATAAATGAAAACCTTTTTAGAGCTTTAAAAATTCAAAACATTTAATTCTTTCTCACTTTTGTAACCCGAGAAATTGTGTTTAACTATTTGTTTTCATGTTAATGTTAGACTACATGTGACTACTGGTGTCACTTTACTTCACCTTACATTTTAGTCTCAAATTTACTTGAATATTTTTGATAGTAATTAAGAGATGGCTGACAACTTAAGTATATTGGAAATTACTTCAGAATTGTTAGCTATTCCAAAAGTTATATGCTCAACTTTTAGCCTCTTAGCAATTTCACTCTTTCTAGTCGTCAATCCAAAATCATAACAGGGTCTACATTCTCAAAATAAGTAGATCATGGATTTTTCACCATTATTACAAACTGAGTAAGCAAAGTATATTTGTGTATTCATTTATTTATTCACTAAGATCTATATTGGTTACATAACTTTAAAACAAAGTGTCTCTGAATAAACTTGCTGACATGTTAATTAGTAGCTTAATCACTTAATCACATGCATTACCAGTGTAAAGTTCCTCTGGCCCTAATTCAGGGGTAAGATCATATTTTTTTTTTCTCTGATATTGACTGATGATCGATACTGATGCTGGTTTCATCTCAAGCTGTAGCTGCTTTGTATAGTTATTGGACTCTCCTCTCACTCCTTGATTGCAGCAATTGCTCTTCGTGCCAAGAGGTCTGCACTTCTGAAAGTCAAGAGGGAGCCGTGCTTCCCCGCTTTTCTCAGACATTGTCTATTCCTCAGTAGAGGGTGAAAGAATTACTGTGAAAATGACAAATCATATTACCGGGGAGAGAGGAAGTTTTGAAAGCAAAATAAGATTTATTATCCGTGGGAAAACAATAATTCCTTTAACATGCCTCCTTAGTCTGCCAAGTCATTGCCTTTATAATTACATGCTCCATCTGCTCCTCTCTCTCTCTCTCTCTCTCTCTCTCTCTCTCTCTCACTCTCTCTCTCACTCTTACTCTCTCTCATTCCAAATTCATTTAGGCCACTTTCGCTAATGTCTAGGCATTCTTATTACGAGCTAGCGCCCTTAACTAGTGGGACAGTTCTCAGGGAAGAAGGGATTCATGCTGTGCGGATCTAATATCTGATTGTGACTTACAGCTGACCTTGAATTTTAATTGTTTGCATCAATTTAGCACATATTCTCCTAAAACATGACAGGAATTACTGCCTCAGCACCAAGGGGACAGCCATGAAGTCGCTAGGGAGCAGACATAAAAATAGTTTACTGGCTGCAGGTTTATAGATTTGTTGTGGTTCACAAAGCCAAAATATGACCTACCAGTTTGAGCAACTCTTATTTATATATTTGAAGGACTATTCCAGCATTTTACAACCTGTGACATCAGTACAGATGATTACTGTAAACAATCATTTTGAATTGTCTACAGAAAACCTGTTGTCTCAAAGCACACATACAACAGCGGTCAGTGGGCCTGTGCTGAATCATCTGCCCATTTGCTTCTGTTATATAGTGTTTTGGTGAAGTGGCAGTATGTCTGCCCCTGAAACAGTAAAGAATATTTAAACTATTGTCTATGACTGTCAGTCAAGCATGCACTGTAAAAAAAGTGGCTCATCAGGTCTATACTTACAGATCATACTTCATGTGGTAACAAGCAAGTGAACTAGTTTTATTCAACTTAAAAAAAACTATGTTGATTGAAAGAAGTATTTATTTAGGTTGAAGAAAATTCTAATTCTAACCCTGAACTTAACCTCAACACAAAAATCTAATCCCAGCCCTCACCCTGGCCCTAATCCTAGCCTCCGCCTCAACCCAAAACCTACTCCTAAATATCATCCTGGCCCTAATTCTAACTCTAATTCCTAACCTTAACCAAAACCTCATCCCTAACCTTATCCAAAACCTAATCCTAACCCTCACCCTGGTCCTAATCCTAACCCTAACCTTAACATCAACTCAAAACATATGCCTAATCATATCCCTGGCCCTAATCCTAACCCTATTCTTAAACTCAAGCCAAAACTTAGTTTTAACCCTAACCTCAACTCTGAAAAACTGAAAAGAATGGAAGACATTAAAAACAGAGGAACTATGAAAAAGCAGTTTTGCTCAGTATGACAATGTGACATTTTGTCAAGATGTTTTCTGTTCATTTCTAGTCCAGGGAGATTATTATTACTATACATGCGGTGTGCTTGCTAGGATACTACAGAAATAGCAGTTGGAGATTGGATTGAAAAATGCCAGAGTGTCCCTGCAAGACTTTCAGAACCAGGCCTCATTCATGTATTGTAATCATACCCTTTTTTAAAGATGCTTCAATGGAACCAGATATAACTTTCAAATGAGCAATATGGCCATGATATCATGGCATTTAATCTATGTGGCTTCCAATAAAGTTGAATAGACTTGTATGTACTTGCAGCTGCTGAAGCTTCTCTTGCATCATGCGACGCTCTGAATGGAGATTTTGTCAGTGAGTGATCGAAGGTGGCATTTCTCATTAGAATAGCTCAGACAGTCAATGGCTCACTGACTCTGCCTTTTTCTCTTGTTCTCTCTCCCTCTATCTCTCTGTCTCTTCCTCCCTCACTGCCTTTTAGGGGCTAAATCAGGTGGGAGAGGCTACTGCCATCTGTACTACGGCTGGTGTGCAGAGCTAATAGTCCCACACTAGATCAAACACGCCGAAAATGTCCCCTGAAGAAGTTTCGTGCACACACACAGCCAATATCAGATCCCATACCCAGCCCATTTAATATGAGCTTGCCCATCTTGGCCATTAACTTGAACATAAGCGGCACAGCATGGTCGATCTGGGAAGATGATGTTTGGAGATTTCCTTCCTTATTATTTAAGCACCGCCAACTGCAGCAGTATGATATTCATGTCTTAATGACGTGCCACGTAATGTAGCATGCCGTTTGAAACGTGTTTTAGAGCTAACAAACGTCCAATTGCTCTCAGATGTATTATGTCTGAATTGTGTGTGTGCATGTGTAGCCATGTTTAGCTCTTTCTGAAGACTAAATGTCTCTACGATGATGAAAAATGAACATTTTGATGTTCTCCTTTAGGAAAAAAAATACTTTTTTAATGAATCTTTGAAAACTACAAGGCTCAAAATACTTTTCAGAAGCATTTTTCAGCCAAGCCTCTGTCTGCTGCATCAGTAGATTTCAGTAAATAACCATGGAAAACAATTTCCCACATCTACTTCAGTACTGTGCTCACATGCACTCTTGGAAAACTGGTTCTTTGGCTCAAAAGTAGTGGGACCTTTTTATTTGAGTGTTCGTGTTTCTATGTATAACCATTGCCTCCACTAAATAACTCTTGGTGAAACATATTTTTGAAAGAATGTACATTATTACCTACTCTAGTTTACCTTACTTAGAGATCAACTTGTCAAAACAGCCATTGAGTATGCTAGACATTTTTCAGAGGATATTTCTGAGGAGATTATACACTATATTGTCAAAAGTATTAGGACACCAGCACCTATAAGAGCTATTATGACATCGCATTCTAAATCCATAGGTATTAATATGATGTCGTTCCCCCTTTGCAGCTATAACAGCTTCCACTCTTCTGGGAAACTATCTACAGATGTTGGAGTCTGTCTGTGGGGATTTTTGCCCATTCATTCAGAAGAGCATTTGTGAGGTCAGGCGCAGAGGTTAGACAAGAGGGCCTGGCTCACAATTTTCATTATAGTTCATCCTAAAGGTGATCAATGGGGTTGAGGTCAGGGCTCTGTGTGGATCAGTCAAGCTTTTTCCACACCAAACTCACCCAGTCATGCCTTTATAGACCTTTCTTTGTGCATTGTGTTTCAGTCATGCTGGAACAGAACAGGGCCTTTCCCAAACTGTTGCCATAAAGTTGGAAGCATAGAATTGTCCAAAATATCTTGGCCTGCTGAAGCATTAATATTTCTCCTCGCCAGAACTAAGGGGCCTAAACCAATTCCTCAGAAACAACCCTATAGCATCTTCCCTCCTCCACCAAACTTTACAGCTGGCACATTGCAGTCAGGCAGGTAACGTTCTCCTGGCGTTCGCCAAACCCAGACTAGAAGTGATTAGTCACTCCACAGAATATGTTTCCACTGCTCCAGAATGCAGTGGCAGCATGCTTTACAATAAGATCCACTTGCATAACAAAGTGGAAAGTCAATCAAACAAATTGACAAAACAGGAGTTAAAGAAGTTGTAGATTAAAAGAAATAGAGAAAATGGTTGAACTCGTGGCTACAACACATGTCAATGGAGAAGTCCCCACAAAAATAGGAATACTAGTTTGCTAATGTGTCAACATTTTGCAGAACTACAGAAAATGTCTGTTCTGCTTCTTCTGTCTGTGTCCATCTCAGTCCATGCTTATCTCTTGCCTCAGAACCTTGAAGTCCATTGAAGTCCACTGAACAAAAGATGGCATCCCAGAATTAGAGACCATTGCATTTTCCTCATGGTGCAGCCACTGAGCACAGCTGCAGCACAGCACTTCCAGGTGCTATTTGTCCTCAGCCAAACAGGTGTTGTTTGTCCCCGGTCAAACAGGTGTTATTTGTCCCAGGTTCACAGCAAGTAAAGCTGTACTGTACTGAGAGTTTGAAAGGCCCAGAAGAATCAAGGCTTTCACTTCTCCCAGGAGCACACAGCAGGCTGGTTTCACGGTCATTCCAACTCTATGGGAATTCAAACTCACCCTTATGTTCTCTAATCGCTGAGAATGAAGCACAGCAGAGTATTCAGCACCGGCCCACAATAGAGAGCAATTGCTTCCAAGTAATTTATTAATCAAGCAATCAAGTAGTTTATTGTTGGAGTCGTCCCAGTCCAAGACATGTGGAGCTTCTCGCTCGTGTAATCATTCCCCTTGATGCCCTCAGTGGATTGTTCAGAAAACAGGACAAATTGTTTCAAAAGTCAAACCGAATCTGAGGTGTAAGTGCTTTCACACCGAGGTCACTGTATGCTTTCATCCGCTCCAAAGTTCCTGCTAGGTACCTCGAGTTCTTTGAAAGGCAAACCAGCTCATGGTTTCATTATGATTTATCTAAGATAAATTAATCATAGGATTAATTATGTGCCATCAATATTCCAGTCCCAATGAGCAGTTTTATACATTAGTATTAATCATGCAGCCATTGCTCCAAAGTCCTAAGAATATGTCCTTGTCGTATATTAGTTTCATGAATATCAATCAGCAGGTCCATGGATCACAACCCAAAATTACTGATTGTGTGATTATCAGCCAGTTTTGCTGCAGCAGGTCTGCTCAGCCAAAAAGAGGTGCAGTTTTGTTGAGCTTGGATGACACATTAGGGTGTGCTAAACCCGAGTCTTCAACCAACCACATTGCAAAGTATAGTCCCAAAAGGGTTCTTCAGAACAATGCAATAAGAAAAGCACTTCTGGTTCCCTCAAGAACCCTTTAATGGATGATTTTGTACAGGACCAGTTTTGTAAATGATATTTTTAAAGAACTGCCACAAAATGTAAATGTTTAATATCAGGGCTCTCAAATCAAATTACCTGCAGGGTCACTAGCCAGATGGTCTCCTCCAAGAGGAGAGGGAATATGCAGGGGGAAAAGTGCCTCATACATTTTTAAATATGGATCTTAACAGGAAAATGTTCAGCTAACATTTTATATTATTTTGCAAACTAAAATATGAGGACAATGTCTCTTTTATCCAGTGATGGATTGTCTTTCACATTTAACGAAAGTTGATGTAAAGAGGAGATATTCAAAGTGACTTTGTAACTTTTCTTTTGCTCCATTTATCATGGAATTTTTATTCAAATGATGTAGAAAAGTAAAAAATGGAAAGAAATTGAGATGCATGTTTTTTGGGGCAACAATATTATTATTATTATTATTATTATTAGTAGTAGTAGTAGTGGTAGTGGTAGTGGTAGTGGTGGTGGTGGTGGTAGTGGTAGTAGTGGTGGTTGTAGCAGTAGTGATAGTGGTGGTGATGGCAGTAGCAGTAATGGTGGTGGCAGTAGTAATAGTGGTGGTGGTGGTAGCAGTAGTGATAGTGGTGATGGCAGTAGTAATGGTGGTGGTAGCAGTAGTAATGGTGGTGGTAGCAGTAGTAATAAGATAAGATAAGATAATCCTTTATTAGTCCCACAGTGGGGAAATTCACAGTATTACAGCAGCAGCAGAGTAACAGGAGTAAGGCACTCAGTAGTAGAAACAGGAAACAGTATAAACATTATCAACATTATAAATAATAAAAATTAAAGCTAAATCTCTAGACTATTTACAACAAAATAAGGATAATAAAATAAAATAAAATAAGAGTTGCATATAAATCTGTATTGCACTTAGCCTATTGCACAATGAAAATGTTCGCATTCTGAATGTAGGTGTATATTGTATTGTATGTGGTCTACTGGGAGCAGTGCTGGTTGTACAGTCTCACAGCAGCAGGAAGGAAGGACCTGCGATAGCATTCCTTCACACACTTGGGGTGAAGGAGCCGGTCACTGAAGGAACTGCCCAGTGCTGCCAGAGTCTCACGCATGGGGTGGGAGTCGTTCTCCAGCATGGATGCTAGCTTGTTTAGCATCCTCCTTTCTCCCACCGCCTGCACTGGGTCTAGAGGAGTCCCTAGGACCGAGCCGGCCCTCCGGATCAGTTTGTCCAGTTTCTTCCTGTCTTCAGTGGAGATGCTGCCGCCCCAGCAGACCACTCCATAGAAGATGGCTGATGCCACCACTGTGTCGAAAAAGGTCCTCAGGAGTGGCCCCTGCACTCCAAATGACCTCAGTCTCCTGAGCAGGTAAAGTCTGCTCTGTCCCTTCCTGTAAAGTGCAGCTGTGTTGTCTGACCAGTCCAGTTTACAGTTAAGGTGCACACCCAGGTACTTATAGGAGTCCACTCTTTCAATGTACGTTCCCTGGATGTTCACTGCTGGAGGGGGATGTGTGCGCCTGCGGAAATCCACCACCAGTTCTTTGGTCTTTCCCGCATTGATCTGTAGGTGATTCCGCAGACACCAGTCCATAAAGTCCTGAATCAGTTCTCTGTACTCTCTGTCGTCCTCATTTGTGATGCGGCCGACGATCGCTGAGTCATCAGAGAACTTCTGTAGGTGGCAGTTTGGTGAGTTGTACATGAAGTCTGCAGTGTACAGGGTGAAGAGGAACGGTGCTAACACCGTCCCCTGAGGGGCCCCTGTGTTACAGACCACCATGTCGGACACACAGTCCCTTGTCCTCACATACTGTGGACGGTTGGTGAGGTAGTCCAGGATCCAGTGTGTTAGGTGATGGTCCACCCCTGCCTGTTCCAGCTTGTCCTTCAGGAGCCCAGGCTGTATGGTGTTGAAAGCACTGGAGAAATCAAAGAACATGATTCTCACAGTGCACCCAGGCTTCTCCAGGTGAGAAAGAGCTCCATGCAGCAGGTAGATGATGGCATCATCCACCCCGATGCCAGGCTGGTAGGCAAACTGAAGTGGGTCCATAGATGAGCTCACCATAGGGCGGAGTTGTCTAAGGACCAGCCTCTCCAGTGTCTTCATCAGGTGTGACGTCAGTGCCACCGGCCTGTAGCTGCTGAGGTCCTTTGGGTGCTGTGTTTTTGGCAATGGCACCACGCAAGATGTTTTCCACAGTTGTGATACTCTCCCCAGCTTCAGGCTTGTGGTAAAAATGTGCTCCACTATCCCGCACAGCTGATCTGCGCAGGACTTGAGGAGCCTGGCACTGATGCCATCCGGCCCTGTAGCCTTCCTCGCCTTGATCTTCCTGAGCTCATTTCTCACCTGGGCCATTGTGAAGGTCAGACTGGAGCAGGGGGGGTGGTAGCAGTAGTAATAGTGGTTATGGCAATAGTAATGGTGGTGGTGGTAGTAGTACTAATAGTAGTGGTGGTAGCAGTAGTAGTGGTGGAAGGTAGTACCAATGGTAGTGGTAGTAGTAGTAGTAGTGATAGTAATAGTATTGATGGCAGTAGTAATAGTGGAGGGGGAGTGGTAGTAATGGTGGTAGTAGTGGTAGTGGTAGCAGTAGTAATAGTGGTTATGGCAGTAGTAATGGTGGTGGTCGTAGTACTAATAGTGGTTATGGCATTAGTAATGGTGGTAGTGGTAGTAGTATTAGTAGTGGTAGTAATAGTGTAGATGGCAGTAGTAATGGTAGTGGTGGTGGTAGCAGTAGTAGTGGTGATGGCAGTAGTAATGGTAGTGGTGGTGGTAGCAGTAGTAGTGGTGATGGCAGTAGTAATGGTGGTGATGGCAGTAGTAATGGTGGTGGTTGCAGTAGTACCAATGGTGGTGGTAGCAGTAGTAATAGTGGTGGTGGTAGCAGTAGTAGTAATGATGGTGGTGACAGTAATAATGGTGGTGGTAGCAGTAGTAGTAATGATGGTGGTGACAGTAATAATGGTGGTGGTAGCAGTAGTAATAGTGGTGATGGCAGTAGTAGTAGTAATTGTGGTGGCAGTAGTAATGGTAGTGGTGGCAGTAGTAGTGGTGGTGATGGCAGTAGTAATGGTGGTGATGGCAGTAGTAATGGTGGTGGTTGCAGTAGTACCAATGGTGGTGGTAGCAGTAGTAATAGTGGAGGTAGTAGTAGTGGTGGAAGGAGTTGTAGTAGTGGTAGTGGTAATAGTAGTAGTGGTAGTAATAGTGTTGATGGCAGTAGTAATAGTGGTGGTGGTAGCAGTAGTAATAGTAGTTGTGGAAGGAGTGATAGTAGTAGTAGTAGTGGTAGTTGTAGTGGTAGTAGTAGTGGTAGTAATAGTGTTAATGGCAGTAGTAATAGTGGTGGTGGGAGTAGTAGTAATGGTGGTGGTAGTAGTAGTGGTGGTAGCAGTAGTAATAGTGGTTATGGCAGTAGTCATGGTGGTGGTAGTAGTACTAATAGTGGTGATGGCAGTAGTAATAGTAGTGATGGAAGGAGTGGTAGTAGTGGTAGTAGTAATAATAGTGGTAGTAATAGTGGTTATGGCAGTAGTAATAGTGGTAGTAGTAGTAGTAATAGTAGTGGTGGTAGGAGTGGTAGTAATAATCGTGGTGGTACTAGTATTTCTATGTTCAATTAAATTGATTTTACATTTAAAAACAGAATTTTATGGGACTCTTATTGTGATTTGCATTAGTGCTCTTTTTCAGTCCAAAGAAAAATATTGCAACTGAAGTGTTGGCCAAGCAAGCAAGTTGGCATTCCAGCACACTGTCAATACTGAATCAGTCCACAAAGTGGATTTATCTAACAAAAGTTGGACAAAGCTGAATTTACAGAAAATCAAATTTATCATTTGATTGTACTGTATCGACTTCACTCTACAATTTTCAATACTGTGATTACAGTATAGAGTTAGGCACTGACCTTATCAAAACCGCGTGTCTTTAAACAATTATTTTTACAGTTTCCTAGAATGCCAGCTCACAGTTTTAGGCTTGAAAGGAATGTATCAGCCAGCATAAAGCTAAAGTTGGGTAGTTCAGCAGTTTGTTCTTGCCTGTATTGTTATAATTTAATTTGAGGAGAATATACTGAATAATAAATGGCCAGTACCATCACTAATGGTAATATTGTACTTGTGTAAACTAAAGCTTTGACATAAGTGAATGATGATGATGAATGATGGTAACAAGGGCATTGCCATGGATTTGATCACAGATTGATCATAAACATACCCAATCAAATGAGGAAATGGTATTATTGAGTTGCATTTCTTCAAGATAATGAAATATGATTAGGTAGGGTCCTGACCATTAGGTAGGCTCCTGACCAAACCCATCACAGTGCCCCTGTTACCATCATTCATCAATGTGTAATCACAGGTCTACTAAGTCAAATGGGGGAAATAATATAAGAAATCTTAAAAATCTTTTTAAGATAATGAAATCTGGTTAGTTTTTATGAGCACAGTCATTGTATTATGGCAAATCAAAATCATTATATTTTCCAAATAACTAAAATAGTTTCACCCTATTTTCTTAGACCTAGAATCACTGTATAGCAACTGTTGCTATCATCCGCTGCCTTCAGTTCTTTTTCTTATGAATTTAAGCATAATTTAACAAAATTTGTCAAAAGATGTACCTGTGAAAACTGAGTCAGAACTCATCCATATAGACTGTCTTTTCTGTCCAATACATCAACAAATGTAAATATCTGATGTTTTCATTTATCTGTGAATTTGGTATGTATAGTGGTCTTTTACTGCAAAAGTAAAATGGGCTGTGTCTAAATGTTAAAGCAAACATCTACTTCGTCATCAAAAATAAGACAAATATCTTTTATGCTTGCTCAGGCAGTATGCTTTAGCCTTGTTTAATTTAAGTAGAGGTTTTAAAAGTTGTTCTTTTTACTTTTCTTCATATTTTGTACATCTCAGAATTCTGATTTCAACTCAGTTATGTTGTCTTCATTGGGTAAAGGTCATTCTTTTATGCATGCAGTTTGTGTGAATCCAGCATTCTGGTTGATATGTGCACAGTCCTACTATTGTTATATACAGTACTGTACGAAAGTTTTAGGCACCTAAGCAAAATTTTTAAACAATTTACCTCAGCAGTGAATATATCACAATATACATTAGAATAAAGCAAAATATTTTTCTCATGGATATATCCTCCTATGATAATATTGTAGGCCTATAGTCTTATGTATGAGTGTTTAGAGTAGTGCACACACAATATATATGTAATAGACAATGGTGGACAGTAACTAAGTAAATGTAATTAGTTTCTGTACTTTTAAGTAGTTTTTCGTGTATCTGTACTTTACTTAAGTTTTTCCATTTTGGGCGACTTTTTACTTTCACTCCACTACATTTCAGAGTCTAATATCTGACTTTTTACTCCACTAAATTTTGAGAAATCTGTCGTTCCTTTTGGTTTTTGTGTATAAAAACATGGTACACAGGTGGATTATATCCTTAGCAGGAGATGCCACCTAAAGGAGATTGGAGATTGTAAAGTGGTACCAGGGGAAAGTGTAGCAAGACAACATAGGGTATTTGTCTGTAGAATGAGATTAGAAACAAAGAAGAGGAAGAGAGTGAAGACAGAGCCAAAGATTAGATGGTGGAAGCTGAAGGAGGAGGATGGTTGCAGGCAGTTCAGGGAAAAATTGCAACAGGCCCTTGGGGGCAGTGAGGAGCTACCTGAGGACTGGGAAACTATAGCTAAGGTGGTGAGAGAAACTGGCAAGAATGTGTTGGGTGTTTCGTCTGGTCAGAGGAAAGAAGACAAGGAAAGGTGGTGGAATGAAGAAGTCCAGGAGAGTATTCAGAAGAAGAAGGCAGCTAAGAAAAAGTGGCATAACCAGAGAGATGAAGGAAGTAGGCAGGAATACTGTGAGGCTAGCCGCATAGCAAAAAGAATGGTGGCAAAGGCAAAGGCTCAGGCCTATAATGAGCTGTATGAGAGGCTGGACAGTAAAGAAGGAGTAAAGGACTTGTATCGTTTGGCTAAACAGAGAGATAGAGCTGGAAAGGATGTACAGCAGGTTAGGCTGATAAAGGATAGAGAGGGAAATGTACTAGTGAGTGAACAGAGAGTGTTGAGTAGATGGAAGGAGTACTTTGAAGAACTAATGAATGAGGAAAACGAGAGAGAGAGGAGGACAATGGGGGGAGAGATAGTGGATCAGGAAGTGCAGAGAATTGGTAAGGTGGAAGTGAGGGCAGCTTTAAAAAGGATGAAGAATGGAAAGGCAGTGGGTCCAGATGACATACCTGTGGAGGTATGGAGATGTTTAGGAGAGAAGGCAGTGGACTTTTTAACCAGGTTGTTTAGCAAAATCCTGGAGAGTGAGAGGATGCCTGATGAGTAGAGAAGCAATGTACTGGTCCCCATTTTTAAGACCAAGGGTGATGTGCAGAGCTGCAGTAACTACAGAGGTATAAAGTTGATGAGCCACACCATGAAGGTATGGGAAAGAGTTGTTGAAGCAAGGCTAAGGCGAGAGGTCCAGATCAGTGAGCAGCAGTTTGGTTTCATGCCCAGATAGAGTACCACAGATGCAATTTTTGCCTTGAGAGTGTTGGTAGAGAAGTACAGAGAAGGTCAGAAGAAGCTACATTGTGTCTTTGTGGATCTAGAGAAGGCATATGATAGGGTGCCAAGACAGGAACTGTGGTACTGTATGAGGAAGTCAGGTGTAGCTGAAAAGTATGTTAGGGTGGTGCAGGACATGTATGAGGATAGTGAGACAGTGGTGAGGTGTGCAGTTGGAGTGACAAATGGTTTCAAGGTGAAGGTAGGGTTACATCAGGGATCAGCTTTGAGCCCCTTCTTGTCTGCAATGGTGATGGACAGGTTGACAGATGAGGTCAGGCAGGAGGCTCCATGGACCATGATGTTTGCAGATGACATTGTAATCTGTGGTGAGAGTAGAGAGCAGGTGGAAGAGAATCTGGAGAGGTGGAGGTTTGCACTGGAGATGAGAGGAATGAAGGTCAGTAGAGATAAGACGGAATACATGTGTGTGAATGAGAGGGAGGCAGGTGGAAAGGTGAAGATGCAAGGAGTAGAGGTCATAAAGGTGGATGAATTCAAATATCTTGGGGCAACCATCCAGAGCAATGGACAGTGCAAAAAAGAGGTGAGGAAGAGGGTGCAGGCAGGATGGAGTGGGTGGAGACGGGTTTCAGCGCTGATGTGTGACAGAAGGATAGCAGCAAGAGTGAAAGGGAAGGTTTACAAGACAGTAGTGCTTCCTCCTATGATGTATGGTTTGGAGACTGTGGCTCTGTCTAAAAGACAGGAGGCTGAGCTGGAGGTGGCGGAGATGAAGATGCTGAGATTTTCGTTAGGAGTGACAAGGATGGACAAGATTAGAAATGAGCAGATCAGAGGGACAGTGAAGGTGGAGCAGTTTGGAGATAAAGCCAGAGAGGCCAGGTTGAGATGGTTTGGACATGTGTTGAGGAGGAATCGTGGATGTATTGGGCAAAGAATGTTGGAGATGGAGCTGCCGGGTAGAAGGAGAAGAGGTAGACCTCAGAGAAGGTTTATGGATATAGTGAAGGTGGACATGGAGATGGTTGGTGTAAAAGTAGAAGAGGCAATGGATAGGGCAAGATAGAGGCAGATGATTCGCTGTGGTGACCCCTAAAGGGAGCAGCCGAAAGAAGAAGAAGAAGAAGGTATATCATTATTAATTAATATTCTATAAATTTTGTTTATTCAAATATTAACACTTTTCTCAGCAAATAAACACAAACTACACACATAAATAGACTTTGAAAATGTGTACTGGGTGCCTAAGACTTTTGCACAGTACATTATACCAATAGGATTAAAGAATATTGTAAACAGAATACAAATATTCTGGTGAGTTGACTTCCAGCAGCATAGGCAGATACACATGTTTGTGTAGGCCTGTGACAAAGTGGATTGGACAACTTGCTAGATGCCATTTCAAAATGCCCTCTTTGTCCTGCAATGTTATATCAGGGAATAGTCTATAGCTAATATCATCTAGCCAAGATGTTTACATTATCTGAAGGTTCTTTAAACGTTAAATAGGTTCTTAAGTATCTTATCACTTGGGTCCTCTCAGTTTTCCTTACTAATGCTCTTGGGGAGTTTCTCCTGCCACTGTTTGCCCTCAGCTTGCTTAATAGGAGATGTCTGTGGTAAAAAGCACCACACAAATAAAACTGAACTTCTCTGAATAAAGGCACATTAGGATGTTCTTGTAGATTTGTGGTTATTAAAAAGGTCTCTTCTAATACAATAAAAGAGCATTATCGCTTGCAGCCCACTGATCTGATTCTCAGTTCATGGCAGTCCAGGCACTGCATATTTTTCTACTTTCTTTGTGAAAAGCTAATGAATGGCCTGATAATTGCCTGATGAGTTGTTTCAGGTGTTAGAAGAGTGAAAGCACAAAAATGTGCACTTTGCCACGCGCTGTCATTGTTATTACAACGTGTTAGGATCTGTGGTGAAAACTACAACACTGTGTTATCATAGGAATTACATTCAAAATGTGACTCTTCGACTGCCATCTATATTCATTGAATTCTTGCTATTCCAAGTGAGTTCACACTTTTTTGCCTTTTGTTTTCTCCTTTTTTATATACATAAAAACTCCCCTGACCTCTAACTGTGTTTCAGCAGATCAAGTTGTTAAGTCCTTTTTCTCTGAACACACTCAGAAATTGTCTCAGCGTTTTCTCGCTGGGAATACAAGGCGACTCATCTCAGAATGTAAAGAATCGACTGCAAGGTTGTTTGAAAGGTCAGCTGCTGAGCGAGGCCACAGTGTTGGCCATTAGCAGTTTACTCAGATGCTGACAGGTCCAGACTCACACTTGATATGATTAAAGATGGCCATTGTCTGTTTATAGTCTTCTCTTTTTGCGGCAGCCTGGCGGAATTCGCCTCTAACTGTCTGACAGACTCAGCCACCCAGCAGTGGCCGTTACGTAATACTCCCCCTGGGGTGAAAACGGCGTCGGCCATGGGTAAGTCTACACAAATAAAGGCAGCACACTTCGTGGCTCAGGTCCAAACCACAAGCAAAGGCAATTTCATAAGAATATGTTGACACTGAGAAATGCTATGTTTAGGTCAAACGACCCCAAATACAAAATCCTATGATGTACTAAAAGGGCATTCTCATTGTAATAATAATGCAGATATAAGTTAGCAGTCGTAGAAATGTAATAACATTTAAAGAGACATTTTTGAGTAACACTTGGAATAGAGGATGAAATTAGGCTTCAAATAGGCTTTTCTTAGACATTATATGGCAAAAAATATATACAGACAGCCTTTGTATTAAGTGGGTTGGACTGTTTTTGACATTTTGCTAGCATGCACAAAATCAAGCTTACAGCCATGTGATCTAGAACAGGTCATACTGAGTTCTTCAGTGTACAGTGACATTTAGAACAAGGAACTGTCATAGCCTGCATTCTATCCAACAAGTCAGTTACAAAATTTCTGCCATGCTAGAGCTACCCTAGACGACTGTAAATGCTATGATTCTGAAGTGGAAGCTTCTGCAAATAATATCAGCTCAGCTGTAAAATAATAAACACAAGCTCAAAAGGACCACACAGTGCTGAAGACTATATAATGTAAAAATTGTCTGCACTTGGTTGCAACTCACTCCTGAGATCCAAACTGCCAAAAGGACTAATATCAGCACCAAAACTGTTTGCCAGTTACTGACTGGGTTTCAATGACCGAGCAACCACACAAGAGTTGGAGTGGTGTTTAAAAAAAAAAAGCATTCTGTGGATAATGAATCACACTTCACCACCTGATATATGTATCTGCGTTTGACGGAAACCAGGAGAAAGCTATGCATCATGCTTTGTGGAGAGGAAATAATGGTCTGGGCCTGTATTTCATAGTTTGGTTCAGGCCCCTTAGTTCTAGTAAAGGAAACTCTTAATGCTGCAGCACATAGTGACATGCCGTGGGAGCTTCCTACTTTGTGACACCAATCTGGGAAAATGACAATGCCTCTGTGCATGAAGTGAAGTCTATAAACAAATGCTGAGGCTTGTTTGGTGTAGAACGACTTCAGTGGCCTGCATGTTGCTCTGAGCTCAATTACATTCAACACCTTGGGATTAACATCGAATGCAAGCCAGGCCTTATCACCAAACATCAGTGTTAGACCTCACTAATGCTCTTGTCTGAGTGGAATCTCTAAACTGTTGCCACAGAGTTCCCTGGAATGTGATGGACCCCAGACGATAATTCCTGTAATGTAATGGAAATGTGAAGCCTTCATTGAAGAATGGCTAGCATCAAAGGGAGCCCAGCTCTGTATTATTCATGCTTTTGAATGATATACACAAGCACAGGTGGAGGCGTCATCTCCTTACAGAGGACTAAGATAAATTATTATTATGTTAATATTATGTTCAGTTATGTTCTCTAACTGAAGGCACTCATGACATACCATTTAAGGGTAACACTCAAAGGCAGTTGAATTTTGAAAGAGTGTGGTAGCACCAAAAATGAAACAAACAAAAACAAATCAGCATTTATTTACTCGTATGTTATTAACTGACGACACTACGCCCTCTCTTTGGTCCTGCCTGCAAGAGTAATCTAGTTTTCTACTAATTTATGCTTTCGCTTTGTTTGCAGTACTGTCACTTTGCCTTGGCAAGCGTTCCGCCTACACTGCAGCAGTAGGTAAGCTGGAGTCATGATTGTTCTCTCAACTTTGTATGTATCTCTGAGCTGCTGCCAAGACTTATTCTGACACGGCGCATCAATATTTGTTCCAGGAGATCCGTTTAGCGTAAGGAAAAATGATGTCTGTTTGCATACTGAGCGCGCGAAGGAAGCGCACAAGAAAACTGTGTGGAATCACAAGGTCACCTTGTCATTTTGTCACTCACTGTGATGCCTATCACAACAACATGACATCAATGTCTTGGCAAGCATCCAGTGGTCTATTTTCAACACTGTTACCCAAATAGGAAATTGCCTGTCTGAAGATACAAGGCTAAATAATTTGAGAAGGAATAGCAGCTCCAGTAAGTGAGCCCTGGCAGAGCAGATATTGAAAAGGTGGTTATTGCTTTTATTGAGGCACTTGCTCTCTCTCTCCTCTAGATCCATCTCCTACAGCTTAGCTGAAGCAGTTCTGGAGCACCAGATGCCTGCTGCTGTCACTCAGCCAAGAGCACTGGCCAATCAGCGCGCTCAAGAGGTGGGGCTTCGCTCCGGCTCGTCTAGTGCTCCGTGCCTGTGAAAATAATCAATGGGAACTCAGTCGCTGTGCCTATCGAAGTTGCGCTGGATTTTAAACTGCCTCTCGCTTACCAGATGCTCAGCAGACGGTGAACACAGGCTTATATCTGCAGCATTAATTACACTCTAACAGTGGCAGGAGCAAGAGGAGCGCAAGGAGCGCGTGTTTCTGTGTGGCACTAGAGAAAGAGCAGCAGCGGCCGTAGCAGCATCACAACACTTTGAAGAATGTATAAGCCGGTGTGCTTTTTCTTCGTGGCATGGCTCATCGCTCTGCTCGTCTATCCAGGTAAGGAAGGCCACCACTGCCTCAGGGAATGCCCATGCTGGTCAGTGCTGTGCTTTTAGGGGAGTTCAGCAGAGTTGAGAAGTGGATAATGGTGCTTTTTAACATGAGGCTTGATGCTTGTTTATTGATTGGTGTGCGGTTTGTGATTAAAGTCTAAAGTACTGTGAAAAGTGTCACAGAGATTTTCTTAGAATAACACAAACATAAAATGTCCACTACTACAAACAAATATGCTTAACATAGTAATGACACAGTAATGACATAGTGATTACATTATAGTAACATGTTAATAACACATTAATAATGCAAATAAAGTACACAATGGTGTTCGTATTGTTGCTATTGTTATCATTCATAATAATAATATTAACAATAGTAATAATAGTACATTGATTGCTGTTATTAATGACAATAAGTGCCAGGATGGAGGAAGTTTGCGCACAGTTTTAAAGGCCGTTTACAGAAGAAGTCTTTATGTTGCAGTGCTAGTGTCAAACTTGCTGAGGTCTCTAGAGCAGACAAAGCTGCAACTGAAAATAGAGCCAAGTAAGTGAGTGAAGGAAGCTCACTCAATGATGGCTCAATGTTAAACTGTAGCATGAGACTGTAAGTAATTTCACATGTTCTTAAAAGCTACTGACAAACACAATTCCTTTCTTTTTTTTTGTATAAGCTTCAGGTGTGGTTTTAGACTTCATCTCTCACATACTTACAGAGATTTTCAATCATTATGTGTCATAGTTTTGAGTGAATTTGAGCAGTGAATTTGATTTATGCAGCATACAGTGCTGTGCAAATCCCAGAGACCACCCGTCCTTCGTTTTTATTCATTCTTCAGGAGAGATTTCTGAGTAGATTATATATCAGATAATCCACTTGCATCAGAAAGAGGAAAGTCAAATAAAACCTAGTGGAGGAAACAGGAATATTCCAAACTGCACCATCGAAAAATGATTAAAAGATACAGAGAAAATAGAACGCACAACTGTTCAAGACCTGCTAGACCACCAACACTACCCCCTTCAGATAAACAGCACTTACAGCTTTGAGAGAGAGGAGAAAATCAAGCTCCACTCCTTCTTCCGATCTGAAACATCCGCAGGTGTTTCTGTCCATCCTGCCGCTTTGACAAGACAACTCAGACATGAGTCTGAAAGGATGTGTAGCTGCCAAGAAGTTGTGACTGAAAAAAAGGAAAGAAAACAATTGGAAATCAAACAAAGAAGCTGCTGATGTTCTCAGAATGGTCCAGACCTCAACATCACTGCAGGTGTTTAAGAGAAAATGCAACCAAATTCGAAGGCTGAAGTTTGGAGGTGGGAAAAATGTCCCTGCAGATTTATTTAAAAAAAAACTGAAAGCAAGTCGTGAAATAATGGAAGCCGTCATAAAGGCAGAGGGTGGGCACTAAATACTGAAAATTGCTAATATGTTTAGTTGTTGAGGCATCTGTGTGATTTTTCTACTGCTGAAAATGAATAAATTGAGCTTAATGGCCATTTTAGCAAGCAATTAGATAAAGGACGGGTGGTCTCTGACTTTTGGAAAGTGCTGTTTATGGAGGCTAATTTTTCAGGTGAGAGGAGGAATGGGCTGTTCTTTTATCCTTTTCTCCTAAAACAAGTGAATGAATTGGAGCTAATGTGGCACAGATATTAATACCAGAACCAGCCAATACTGCTACCAATCAATTTTCTTTATGTTAAAACCAAACTGTAAATGACATTTCACTTAAAATAAGCATCTAATATGAGTTTCATGCTCAAACCAAACATTTTACAAAACGATTGAATCAGATTCATTCTTTCATTCCCTACTTTTACCAATCCAGCATTTTCCGCTGATTTCAGCCTGGTACTTATTCCCATCCATACTGATGGGCCATCTGTGCTGACAGTATATTAGTACATACGTGTAAAATTGCTAAATATTTATACATACTTTATCATGGAAATTCACTATGGAATGAATAAATCAGCAGCACATTCACAGCGATTCACAGCTTTAACCGTATTGTTTCATGAAGATTCTCTTGAGGGTTTCAGCTTGGTTTCAGGTTTGTGTCTCAGCTGTCCTATGAGCTATCTATGGTCAGGGGACTAAAAGAATGCAGCTGGCCACATTTTCACACTTTCGTTCCTCACCTCTATCCAATACATCTGCCAATCATCTACAAGGTTACATGGGAGGACTGGATGTTTAGTCTTATCCAACACTTTTTTATTGAGATGCTCAACAAGAGTGTACACAAATATCTTGTTAATATATTAATAACATCTTGTTAAAATGTCTTATTAGATTCCCCCCTGGGCGAGTTCATTAAAACAAGTAGTGTCACGTTTATGCGGCGCAAATATCTCAGGCAAACCCCCTTTAACTTAATAGCTGTGCTCTTATTAATCCAGGTGATTGTTTGTTTTGATTGAATTAACTGAAGCCTCAGGTCTCCAATAGTCCTCAGGCAGTTCAGTTCACAGAATTAGCTGAAGCACTGTTGCGTACTCTGAGCTGTATTACTGTATTAGTTACTGACCTCTCTTAACAGATAATGGACCTTTCTGTGCTCTGCCCATAAACATCATCTTTAGTAGCAGCTGTTAGGAAAAGCCTGTCAGTATGATGAATTAGGTTAGAGTCTAAATGCACTACATGGTGCTGAGATCCAGTTTGAAATGCTGTGCTACTGAGTTGAGCTGTGCTGTTGTACAGTACTGTGCAAAAGTCTGAGACCAGCGTCATTTATTTGCTCTTCAGTTACAGTGTTCGTTAAATAATATCGATTTATTTTTCAGTATTTATTATTCCCTTCAGGAGACCTGGGCCCAATCCCATTTCACCCCTTGCCCCTACCACTTAACCCTTAGCCCTCTGTTTTGCTCATTCACGTCTAGGGTTAGGGTGTCCCAATGTTTTGTTGAGATAGAGCGGTAGGGCAAACGTTAGGGCTATGTGGTCTTCCAAACGAAGGTTTTTCAGAGACACTCCAAACAGAGGGTTATGAGAAACAAAGAAAAATGGGCAATGGGCTGGCTGCGCGAGCGACCAAAGAAACCTACAAATATAAGTATTTTGTCTATTAAAAGTTATGATAACGTTGTATTGTCTTAGTTTAATGTCCTTTCAGTGTATCATGGTCATTTTCTTCATAACAAGCAGAAAAAGTACTAATAGCATGCTAATGTCTTGGTAGCTAGCTAGCTAATTTTTCCATTCTCCCTTAAATAGTCCAGCAGTTCTGACGCCTGAAGCGCCAGAATGTTACTAATGCACCATTTAAGGTGGAACGGGAAAATTTGAACAAGTAACTGGTGAAAAGCTGGCTTCAGCTTTGTATTAGAGAATTAGCAGTGGGCGTTAATAAATAATTGTCCCCCCTCCTTAAAAGCCAAGGATGCCCTAAATATAACAAAAGCCCAGCAGTGAGGAGCTGAACTTTGCCCTTCTATGCTATCACTGAAGACTGGCAGGGTCGCCTACAGAGCAGCGTGAGAAGCTGTTTATGAAGCAATGTTTGTTTGTTTGTTTGTTTTTTTTTCTCAATTGAGGGTCCCAATTCATAGGGCAAGATTTCAGACACTACCTCTTGTAACTCAATTTCAAGGGGTTAGGGTGACACTCAAGGGGTGGCGTAAAAAGAAGAAATAGGATTGGGCCTTACTCGCAGATTTTCAAAGAAATCTGCAGGGATGTTTTTCCCGCCTCCAAAGTTCAGTCTAAGATGTTGGTTTCATTTTCTGCTTCTCATGATCCAAATAATGCCAAACAAATTAAATGAATTTGAGGTCTGGACTTTGAGGTGGTCAGTCCTTTGTTCTGAGAACACTGGCATCATCGTGGTTTGATTGTTTTTGTCCATTTCCTTTTCTCAGTAAGGGTGTTTTTACAGCTCATCCTCTCAGATGCATAGTGCCGAGTTGTCTTCTCACAGTGGTAGGATTGGACAGAAACCTGTGGATTGTGTTCAGATCTGAAACAAAAGTGAAGCTTGTCTTCTTTTCCGGTCACTCAAAGATAAAAGATTTAAGTACTTTTTATCTGCTGGGAACAGCTTTGGTGGTCTACCACATCTTGTATGGTTGTTAGGAGTCTCTTTTAGTCTATTTTTAAAAACTATTGTATTATGTCTATAACATTGCAACAGGCCCTTGGGGCAGTGAGGAGCTACCTGAGGACTGGGAAACTACAGCTAAGGTGGTGAGAGAAACTGGCAAAAATGTGTTGGGTGTTTCGTCTGGTCAGAGGAAAGAAGACAAGGAAAGTTGGTGGTGGAATGAGGAAGTCGAGGAGAGTATTCAGAAGAAGAAGGCAGCTAAGAAAAAGTGGGATAACTAGAGAGATGAGGGAAGTAGGCAGGAATACTGTGAGGCTAGCCGCATAGTGAAACGAATGGTGGCAAAGGAAAAGGCTCAGGCCTATGATGAGCTGTATGAGAGGCTGGACAGTAAAGAAGGAGTAAAGGACTTGTATCATTTAGCTAAACAGAGAGATAGAGCTGGAAAGGATGTACAGCAGGTTAGGCTGATAAAAGATAGAGAGGGAAATGTACTAGTGAGTGAACAGAGAGTGTTGAGTAGATGGAAGGAGTACTTTGAAGAACTAATGAATGAGGAAAACGAGAGAGAGAGGAGGACAACGGGGGGAGAGATAGTGGATCAGGAAGTGGAGAGAATTGGTAAGGTGGAAGTGAGGGCAGCTTTAAAAAGGATGAAGAATGGAAAGGCAGTTGGTCCAGATGACATACCTGTGGAGGTATGGAGATGTTTAGGAGAGAAGGCAGTGGACTTTTTAACCAGGTTGTTTAACAAAATCCTGGAGAGTGAGAGGATGCCTGAGGAGTGAAGAAGCAGTGTACTGGTCCCCATTTTTAAGAACAAGGGTGATGTGCAGAGCTGCAGTAACTACAGAGGTATAAAGTTGATGAGCCACACCATGAAGGTATGGGAAAGAGTTGTTGAAGCAAGGCTAAGGCGAGAGGTCCAGATCAGTGAGCAGCAGTTTGGTTTCATGCCCAGAAAGAGTACCACAGATGCAAGTTTTGCATTGAGAGTGTTGGTAGAGAAGTACAGAGAAGGTCAGAAGGAGCTGCATTGTGTCTTTGTGAATCTAGAGAAGGCATATGATAGGGTGCCAAGAGAGGAAATGTGGTACTGTATGAGGAAGTCAGGTGTAGCTGAAAAGTATGTTAGGGTGATGCAGGACATGTATGAGGATAGTGAGACAGTGGTGAGGTGTGCAATTGGAGTGACAAATGGTTTCAAGGTGAAGGTAGGGTTACATCAGGGATCAGCTTTGAGCCCCTTCTTGTTTGCAATGGTGATGGACAGGTTGACAGATGAGGTCAGGCAGGAGGCTCCATGGACCATGATGTTTGCAGATGACATTGTAATCTGTGGTGAGAGTAGAGAGCAGGTGGAAGAGAA
The DNA here is from genome assembly GCF_015220715.1 of Pygocentrus nattereri. Taxonomy (NCBI): domain Eukaryota; kingdom Metazoa; phylum Chordata; class Actinopteri; order Characiformes; family Serrasalmidae; genus Pygocentrus; species Pygocentrus nattereri. Next base: position 33,233,010 of record NC_051228.1, on the reverse strand, counting down.
TCTGGAGAGGTGGAGGTTTGCACTGGAGATGAGAGGAATGAAGGCCAGTAGACATAAGACGGAATACATGTGTGTGAATGAGAGGGAGGCAGGTGGAAAGGTGAAGATGCAAGGAGTAGAGGTCATAAAGGTGGATGACTTCAAATATCTTGGGTCAACCATCCAGAGCAATGGACAGTGGGTTTCAGGGCTGATGTGTGACAGAAGGATAGCAGCAGGAGTGAAAGGGAAGGTTTACAAGACAGTAGTGCGTCCTGCTATGATGTGTGGTTTGGAGACTGTGGCTCTGTCTAAAAGGCAGGAGGCTGAGCTGGAGGTGGCGGAGATGAAGATGCTGAGATTTTCGTTGGGAGTGACAAGGATGGACAAGATTAGAAATGAGCAGATCAGAGGGACAGTGAAGGTGGAGCAGTTTGGAGATAAAGCCAGAGAGGCCAGGTTGAGATGGTTTGGACATGTGTTGAGGAGGAATCGTGGATATATTGGGCAAAGAACCTTGACCTTTACACAGTATCAGGTAATCATTAATAAGTAATTAATTTTCTATCATACTAGAATAAGCTTGATTACAAAAACACTATTAATGTATATGTTGTCTATGGGGTTTCATAAGGCTTGTCAAACGTCACAACAGTGGTTAAGAGAGAACACATTTGCAAGCAGAGCATGGATTGGTTGGTTGGTTAATTGAATTGATTCCTAGAGAAATTCAGAGACATTCTAGAGATTAAAAGCATGCATCACCTCATACGTATCACCCGCCATCCCAGAACAAGCTATTGATTTGTGGTATAGGTTTTAGAGCAGTGATACTGCTCAGCATACACTTACAGCACCTTCGCTTGTTGTTCTCATCAATTGCAACTGCCATGATTGATTCATTATGGCTGATGGGTTTGTGCTTCTAGAGAACAATGTTTTGCTCCCTCAGCTTTTTGTGGCATAATGAGCCTGGAAATAACACTGTCTCTCCAGCTCAGAAAAGCATTCAGCAGAATTACTGGAAAGAGGATGGTGTAAATATGAAGTGTCTCCAGAGCAAATCTAATTGCCGCTGGCATTAAAGACTGTCCTCATACATTTCGCCGTGACGTGCAATTTGAACTGAAAAGAATATAAAAGTCTTTCAGGCTGTTTGTGCAGTTCAGTGTATTGTGCTTTTATATTGACTTATTCCTGTTATCCCTGTGGAGGAAAAGGTTAAATTGTCTGTATGACCTTTTGGCTTTTGATAACTTGATACTTCCTCAAAGAGTTTGCAGCTCTATAGTATTTCTTTGGAACATCTAAAGCTGTCCCACTTTCCTATCCCCCGTTAATGGATTCATTAATCAAAGTGATGGCGAAAGAACCTGTTAGCAAAGTCTCAGGTTGTTTCTGTTCAACGTTCCACACAGTTTATCATGATAAACGGGCTCTTTTTCATTCATCAAAAATGGTAATCTATGAAGGTTTATGAGGAGAAATTTGTTAGGCTCGCATTATTGGAATTCTGGTGTACATGGTGCCTGTACAGTGTCCTTCAGGATTAGTGACACCTTTGATCAAAATAAGCAAAAAACACTCTTAAAATTTGTCTTTGTTGCCTGAAGTGTCTGAACTGCTGCACCATTTAAGGTGGAACGGGAGATTTAGCTAGTTTACTAACTTTAGTTTAATTGGCACATCACATGCATTCAAAGAGGGGAGATGCCACACTTTTATCACCCACCCCTAATTCTTAAGTGACATGAAGCTGAAGTCAGCTTTTCACCAGCTTCTTATTTGAACCATCCTGTTCCACCTTAAATGGGGCAGCAGTTTTGAGGCCTGAGGTGCCAAAATCTAACTGCTGTACCATTTAAGGTGGAACAGGAGATCTAGCTAGTTACTGAAACTTCAGCATATTGCTAGTGATTTTTTAATGCTTGTTATGAAGAAAAGGATCATAATACATTGAAACAACATTAAACTAAGATAATATAATGTTTTTTGTCATTTTTTACCAGAGAAAATATTTACATTTGTGTGTTTCTTTGGTTGCTTGTGCAGCCATCTTGTCAGTTTTTCTTATTTTTTGTATCAGTTTGTATCTCAACAAAAATCTGGACACCCTACCCCTATGTGTGAACGTGCAAAATGGAAGGATAAGGACTAAGTGGTAGGGGCAGGGGTGGAAATGGGGTGGGGTCTTAAAGCTACACTATGTGAGTACTGGGGACTTGGAGACACCTCTGGCAGGAAGGTGTAATTATATGCACTGCCTTGTAGAACATTATTCATCTCAGACTAAAAATGTAAGAGGAATCTAACCTTTAAGAGCGACAAAAATAAGTTCTTATTTTAAAAATGAATGAAAAAAAAATCTGCCTATTGCTGTTGTCGGGAAAAAACCCTGTATTTCCAAAATGGTAACTTTACAGGAGAAGGAAAAAACCTGCTTTACTTTTAATGTAAGTCAATGGAACCAGACATCTTTCCACGTAATTTTAGGTCATTTTGTTTAGTCTCTTCATCATGAAATTTACACACAATATAAAGGACAACAAGTATTTTCAAACACTGCCAAAAACTGAAAAACATAGAAATATGGAAATATGAGGTTTTGTTTCTGACAGCAGCGATATGCAAAATTGTCACGTTATAAATTCTGGTCTTTAACATAATGTATGAATATAATCTCATTTAGATTTTATATCTGTGTTGCAGTCTTAGGCCTAGTCACCTTTTTTTGTAATTTTTTTTAAACCCCTACCCCTTGTTTTTGAGTGTCGCCTTGCCCCTTGGAACTGAGGTTACAAGGGGTAGTAATTAAAATCTTGTCCTAAGTAACGGGACCCTCAAATAAAAAGAACATTACTCCATTAACAGGATACAAGTGGTGCTCTGTAGGCAAGCCTGCCAGTCTGCAGATGTCAGAGGAGCAGTAAGTTTCAGCGACCTCGCTGCTGGTCTTTACTTTAATTGGCACATCACATGCATTCAAAGAGGGGAGATGTCACACGTTTATTACCCACCCCTAATTCTTAACTGACATGAAGCTGAAGTCAGCTTTTCACCAGCTTCTTATTTGAACCATCCTGTTCCACCTTAAATGGGGCAGCAGTTTTGAGGCCTAAGGTACCAGAATCTAACTGCTGTACCATTTAAGGTGGAACAGTTGATTCAGCTAGTTACTGAAACTTCAGCATATTGCTAGTGATTTTTTAATGCTTGTTATGAAGAAAAGGATCATAATACATTGAAACGACATTAAACTAAGATAATACAATGTTTCTTTTTTTCTTTGATTGCTTGTGGAGCCATCTTGCCAGTTTTTCTTATTTCTTGTATCACTTTGTCTGGAATCTGCCTCTGAAAAACCTCAGTTTGGTTTACACTTACACTTCTTAAAGCTACACTATGTAAGTATTGAGGACTTGGAGACACCTCTGGCAGGAATGTGTAATTATATGCAATGCCTTGTAGAACATTATTTAAAAAAAAGCTGTCAGAACTTGGTGAAGGGTGGGACCTCAGGGGATGTGAGTTAATGATCTACTATTGTCATCGTATCTTCATTAGTACAGTGTTGATTTTGCATTTAAGACCTAAACTTGAGCTGGGCGTTCTTTTTAAGGCTGTTTAATTTTTTTAAGACTTTTTAATTATTTCTTTTTGTCCAGATGTGTTAACATTTCACAATTTCTAATGCTTTTATTCAAAAATATGATTGAACATTCTAAGGCGAAGTGTATTCCACCCAAAAAACTGCTGTAGTTTGCAGCAGGATGCAGATTCCACATGCATCATTCTCTCTGCCATGGAATCTGTTTTTTCCTGCTGCAGATCCTCACATATCAAGTTAAAGTGTTCAACTTAGTGGAAAAGCTACACTCACTATATGTCACATTTCATGAGGTAACCAATCAAAAAACTTAGGGTGAAGCTGAACCAGAGAATGAATGTGGGGCTGTACAGTTTTGCTCACATTTACAATTTAAAAATGCTCCTGTACACTTTTTATTATCGAATTTGCTATTTAAAAAAAACAACCACCCATAAAGAGTTCTTTCGGCTCTTTCTTTGCTTTAATAACCTTTGCACAGGTGGATTCCTCACAGGTCAGAATCCTTTTTTGCATAGAGTGCTTCATTATTTGAATGTGGCCTAATCCAGTGTTCGAATCCCACCAGTGGGACTGTACTGTCTAGGGACAAGCCATGGCCAATCCCACTGGTGGGATCGAACTTGTGGAAGCATTATTATTTCAGGCTTAACAGCGTGACTTGCAGTGGGCACACTGGCACCAATTTTTAGCATTTTTTTTCTTTTCTTTAGCATTATTTCTCCTGATCCAGTAGTGCTAGTTCTTTTAAAGGGGATCTATTACGCCTATTTTTCAATTTTCATAGTTTGATTTTTGGGGTGTGCCAAAATAGATTTACATGCTGCATTGTTCTAAAAATACATGTATTTTTCCCCATACTATACATCTGTATTCACTCTCAGTTTAAAACGCTCTGATAGAGCTCCTGTGCCTCCCACAACCTACCCCGGTGAGCCCAGTGTGGTCACTTTGATGATTGTTCTGATTAGCCCACCACCAGAGTGATTCCATCCCCAACAAGACCCTTCTCTCCTGAGCAGTTGTAAACAACAGTTTGGCAATTTTCCCAGTGGTGTTGCTTCTACCATATCAATTTGAGTCAGTGTGGGATTCTGAAAGTCAGTCGTCATCTTTGACATGACTACAAAACTAAACTCTTTCTGACATTGGTTGCTGCTGTGTGTTGTGTGAGGGTGTGGCAGCTTACTAGTAGCTGGCCAGTAAAGTGTGTGTTATGAGATTGCATCATCTTGCAACAAAGAAAAATTGCTGGAATTCCAATGAGGCACTTCAGGCAGCTGAGAACAGTAGTGAATTTTGAGCATTATACCTTTGCAGACCATTTACATGCACACAAAGCTATATAACACACAGGTTAATGGGAGAACTGGAAAAAGCAGTCCCCTTAGATTTTAACAAAATATGTTACATAGTGCACCTGTAAGTGCAAATGCCCAGTCATCCATCACCAGCCATCAAAAAGGTCCTCTGTAGTTACAAGTTTGACACAATAGAAAAACCATTTTTGGTGCCAATTCCAAAATTCTGCATCAATCTGAAGAACAATTTCACCATACAAAGAACCATTTAACCATTCAAAGGGTTCAATACTCAGTTCTAATAAACCCATTCCCTTTAAGAACTTTTGAAGAAAATTTAGTACATTTATGGCATTTGGCTGACGCTCTTATCTAGAGCGACTTACAATTTGATTTTACACAGGGAGGCCAAGGTTGGTTTAGTGTAGGGTGCTGACCCAGGTGGGGATTGAACCCCAGTCTACAGTGTAGAAGGCAGAGGTGTTAACCACTACACTAACCAAACACGAAGAACCGTGTTTAGTGTAGTTTCTGAAAATTCTTTCACTATTAAACAGAATAATGTAGAAGCTTCTAATGAATACATCCGTGATGGTCTCAAAGAGTGCATTGTTAGGAGACAAAACCTTGTCCAGGAATTACAGTTGAGCATTGGAGTCTCCAATCCTCCAACACTACAATTAGATGCTACCTCCATTGCAAACTAGTATGTGGATGGGTTGATGAAAGAAAGGCTCTGATCATCAAGCCATAAACATAAACGCCTGCAATTCAGCCGTGATTGGGCTGTGTTGTATAATTAGGGAAAACAAAAATGAAGCATTTTGGCAAAAAAACACCAGAGATAAACCGCAGTCATTTAGAGAAGAGCCTGATGTCCACTGTGAAGTGTGCTGGTGGATCATGTTGTGGAACTGTCCAGAAGCACTGGAAATCTTGTTAGGATATGGCATCAAATACCAAGAGATTTTACATCAAAAGAGTGAGTCATGGTTGGACCCTTCAGCAGGACAATAATCCAAAGCATATCTCCAAATCCACACAAAGGGATATTCACTGACTGTGGAGATTCCACAAGAGACGGCCAAGAACAGATATTTTGCATGGTGGAATGTTCTCTCTCCTTATATAGCAATATATATTAATACTCGGAGTATTAGTTGGGAATGAGACACTTCAGCCACTTTAACCATCGTTACATCCGAGGTGCCAATTTGCCTCCTACTGTGGTTATGTAGTTAAGACTAAATAAGACTAGGAAAACACCTCTCTAGGTATTTGGAAGGTGGGAGGAACTTTTTTGAAAAAACTAAGTGTTCTAATAAATCCAGAACGTAAAGAACAGCTGGTAAATCTTTTTTTTTTTTTATTATGGTGATACATGAGCAAAGAAATGTTCATTTTAAGCTGAAATGTCCCCTCAATGAGTGAAGCTTATCACTGCTGTCCAAGAAAAAACATGTATCTTCATTTTGAACTAAGCAACCTGTTCTTTACATTGTGTAAAAATGTTATAATGGATGGATCGATAAAAATACTCCAAAATGACTTGGAATAAAGTCTTATTATTTTTGTTCTATGTTATTGGAAAATTATGGTATAACTAAGTCAAACGTATTTTCGCCGGAAGGTTAGATCAGGGGTATCTAAAATCCAGCCCCAAAGCCAAATGCGGCTACAGACCTATTTAAAATGGCCTTTGGCTTCTACTTACACTTGTCCCAAATGCTTGAGTCCACATTCACAACAGATTCCGGGCTCATTTGGGGGAACAGTTAATCATCGCTGGTTTACTTTCACGCACAGGAATTCCACCTGAACTATGGAATGGAATTGTACAATTCCGTAAGTCACTTTTCTTTTCAACACTATTTGAAAATGCCAGCTATGTGTTCTATCGTGTGAGCATTTCATGACAAATGGGCCACTAGAAATGATCCAAAATGACTTGGAATAATATCTTGTTATATTGATTGCGTTAAAGTTAAGACATTTATTTCCTTCTCATTTAAAGTTACCTTGTCAGAGATTCAAGGTTTTCTAGCAGTGATATGTTGGAAATGAGCCGTTGAATAAGTATGCACAAGCATGCTTTTTCCTCTTCATCCAAAAAGATTTGGGAGAGAATTGCAAGCAGAAAAGCAAGTGCACTGAACGAGGACATCCTCTTTGGCTGTTTGTATGCTTTGAGTGTCTTTGCTCCCTAATGCTTCTATTCTACCAGCCTGTCAAATGAAATAATAATATTTTTACGACCTTGCCAGAGGTGTTGAGTGTGCCATGACAAACCTAACTCTCTCTCTCTCTCTCTCTCTCTCTCTCTCTCTCTCTCTCTCTCTCTCTCTCTCTCTCTCTCTCTCTCTCTCTCTCTCTCTCTCTCTCTCTCCCTCTCTCTGTATGTTTTAAGAGCAGATGCATGCGAGCACTGAATCAGTCAGCTCAGCAGAAATGCTGCTCCTGTGCACTGAGCAGTGACAGGAAAATAAAAGCAAATAGCAGCACTCCTCTGTATCTACTAGTCTACGGGTAAATAAACATTTGCTCCCTCGCCCTGGCAGAACTCAAGACCAAAGGGGAGCATGAGGAAGGGAGCAGGAGGTGCCAGGCAGCAGGCTAAGCTGCAGATGCCAAGGCCCATATGCCATCAGGAGAGCTTGTGCCCTTGAAGAGCTCCATGTTTTGCTGAGCATCGGTCATTTCCCAACCCAGTCTGGTTAGTTGGCCGTAGGCTGGTGGTGCAAAGGTCTGTCCATCAGGCCATGTACTGAGAGGGCTATTATAAGAAATTCAGCCCCTGGCTTATGTCACAAAGCTCATGCTTACTACTCGACTGCGGTCTGTTTGCTGCAAATGCTACACCGCCATCTGTGCAACCTGAACGCATGGTCTTCAGATTTGTCTTTGTTGATCAAGTGATTAGAGTCATAATCTTTCAGCTGACCATAAAGATTAAAGCACTAAGACTGCATCATAGCGAGTGTGTAATATATTGTTGGTCATATCAAAAGCTCAAATGCCAGATGCCTGATAAATTTTGCAAACATTTCATGATGAGTGCAGGAACTGAACTAGGCCAAAACAATCTAACAGTCTAATGATCTAATCTAGTAATCTGCTTATATTAACATTCGCTGAAGTAAAGTTTTTACTTACAATTTCAGAGATATTTTGTTGGTATATCAACAAACAGGGCTGTTACTTGATTAAACTTCATTGATTACTCAGTTGGAAACACATCATTAATTAAAATGGGCCTCCTCAGTGAATCAGCGGTGATTATTTGGCACTATTCATGCTGACAATGCAGTTTTTTTTAATATGTTGTCTCACAGTAAGAAAAAGAGTCTGATGGACATGATTCGTAAGCAGTTTTTATTGTCATTTCTATACATATACATAAAAAACGTAAATAGAATGAAAATTCACAAATTCATCTTTCTCAAGACATTTATGTTTATTTTAATGGTTGGTACTTGTTGCATTGTTATGAAAAAGTACTGCAAGACAGGTAGTTGAACTAGTGAAAGTACTGAATTACAGTAAAAGGCAGTATTTCTAAGAATTTCCATGACTGTGATTTTACACCATTTTACTATCATTGATGACATTTGCTGTATTTTTATAGTAAGTTGTAAGTGGTACATAGAGTTTTGTCAGGCACCCCTGCTTCTGGACTTTTTTAAAATTGTTTAGTAAAGTCATGTTTTGTTAGGTTTTTGTGATTTTGGCCTATTTTTAAAAAGAAATTCCAATTATTTTGACAATTACTTGATTATCAATAATTCTTTGTCGCAAAAATATGCATTTATCATGTTTAAAAGGACACTCGGGCTAAAATGAAATACTTAACCACTTCTACATTTGTTGCAAACAGGAACTTACTCCAACAATGGTGCAGCTGTGGTTAGATTTTGTAAGTTTAAAGATTAAAGTTTAAAGATAAAGGGTAGTGGTGGTAGTAGTGGTAGTGGTAGCAGCAGCAGCAGCAGCCGCAGCAGCAGTAGTATCAGCTGATGAATGCAAAAGGAAGGCAGATAGCTAACCTCACAGCTGGGATGTTAAATATTTTATTGTGTCAGTATAACTGTATTAACTGTTGTATCAAGTCTTGTTCACAGTGGATAGAACACACACTCAAATGACAGAAATGAATCAGATGACGACAATCAGCTAAAAGCTAAAGTTAGCAAGGGAACTGGCCATTTAGATGCCTTACCTCAGTTTTGTTTTTCTTACATGGCTATGAAATCAATTTTGTGCTAAATGAGGATAATCATTACAATTTTGTTTGAGGATTGATGTAATACTAGCTTGCTTGTATTCATTAGTCTATATATCAGTGTCTAGACACGATTTGCTGACACCACAGTACTAATGACACATAAGGCATGCTGGGTATTGTAGTGAGAGAACAATAGAACGCCTCTTTAAATGCAAATTCAGAATCGAGCCATGTGAAAGCGCAGGCAGTTTGATTGCGTTGCAGCTAGATGAAGCTTTTGAACACGTTTGCGACATCCAGTGATGTATTTCACTCAGTGAAAACGCCAATCAGGCGCTGTTGTAGCCTTCAATGACAGCCTTTAGCAGTGCAGCGCTTTTCACCAGGTGAATAGAAGAGACATTTTTTGGATACTTCTGATGGGGTCTTTTAATGATATTGGCTTTTAAACTGATGGCTGTTCCTTTTGAAATATAAGCACAGTGGCCTTCAAACTCTGCTCTTTGATAATAGATCTGAGGGTGGAAATGATTATTTGAGAGAGACACGTAAAGTACAAGGATGTAAAAAGTGCATGTGCATTCTGATAAATCTCATTCTGAAAAGGGACTAGAAGAACAAGCATTTAATTCGAACTGCGATCTGCACAGCTGCTACACTCTGCAGTATTCAAGGACAGTCGGAATGAGTCCAAGAGTAGATATTAGGTCACTGGCAAAAAAAAAAAAAAAAGAAAAACGATGCTATGGTTGCCAAGTCAGATATTTGCAAGCAGGCATCAAAGGTTTTATATCTCTATGAACTCTGTGGAGACACAATGGGAGCTTGAGCTAGCTGCCGAAAATCAGAGAGAATTGTTCAATTTCATAGCACATCCACGTCAGTCGGCGGAAAAGACAACACGTCTGCTGGAAGCACCTTAAATAGCCCTGAAGCACTCTCCAATAATACAGATATTGTTTTGGTGATTCCCTATTTAGCTGGGGTTTCAGGTTCACCATATTTGAGATGTCAGATTAACTCAGGTGTCACCATCTGTACAATTCATTAATATTTATAGGCAGCGAACGCACAGGGGAGCCCCTAAGGCAACGATGTTAAGGGCACCATATGTACCTTTACTGCCTGTTAGTAATGGAGGAAAAGCAGTTATTCTCTTTATGGGACATGAAAACTGTGCCCACAATGGCAGTTTATTGTCTTGTCAAAATATATAGCATAATAGCTTCTGTCTCCAGTCTCATTTAACTGCTCCAGAACTGTATTCTGAAGTAATTCTCCATCTACTGTACTGCCAGTTGGATCTCAAGTCATTTCACCAATCCGTTCAAATCTGATTTAAGCGACTATCTCCGACCCACCCACAAATGCAGTCGTCCCGGAAAACAACAAAAGCTCTAAAGAATATATCTGATCTCCTGTTGCCTCCTTTGCAAGCTGTGCACCGTTAAGAGAATGAGAGAATAAGGGAGGTCAGCTTTGGCCAATCAGATGGCCCAGCTGTGCCTTTATTTTCCTCAGCTGTCATTTTGCATTTGGTGCTCTGAGGCTCCTGGGCCTTCAGTCAGGGAGTCCACACAAAAGACTGTTTTGATTGGTGGAGAGCAAATCTTATTCTGGGGCAATCTGCTCAACATGGATGTCATTCTCCTAAAAAGGCACATATTCCAGTGGGCAATGTCACAGGCAATGAGGGCACGCTGCTGCTTTGTTGGAGTTTGTTTAGTTTTTAACAGTCGTGGAATAACAAGGAGACAGCGCAGACTGCAGTTTTGTTACGAGCGTGTAATGAAGACAGTCACGTTGTCGCTTGCATTTCCATGATTTGAGAAACACTGCAGGGAAGAGTTGGGGTTGGGTTTGTCCTTCGCTCGGTCGAAATCTGGCATTTATAAGATAAAGGTCAATAAAATATGCTCAAATTATACATTTTGTTGATGTTCTAAGTGAAAATACATACATATCGTCAACAAAGAACACCTCTGCACTTCTTTAATGCACAGTTACTGTTTATTGTGCTGAATTTAACACCCCGGAAAAAAATGATTGTGAGAAGGCTTTAAAGTTTTTGCCCATTTTCGATTTTATAATACACTCTCAGGAAAAAAGGTAGCAAATCCTCAAGTGCACATCTCTGTACCTTTAGTCAGGGATCATAATCGTACCATATAATCTATTGAAATTATCCTTTCTAAGAATTTCTTTTGTTCTGTTTTAAAACATTAGGTTATGAAAAAATATAAATCTGTCATTTTCCACCAGGAAAAACATAAGGCACACATTTTGACCTTAAAACCACTGCTGTACTTTTGAGGGAACAGTTACATTGTTTGTACCTTGATGAATGGAAAATGTACCTGCACAGAACCTTTATTTCTAACAATATGTTGTTTGTTTTTTTCAGTATGTGAACAGAAATTGTGCTCTAAAATATTTAAGAAAATATAAATATACTAAAAAGTTTGTTCCATGTAGAGAATGTGTTGTTTATTTTCAATTAGAAAATCAGCATGTCCAAGGTATTCAAACTTTTTTGATTGTATCATCATAATGTGTTTTTCCCCCTTTTTGAAGGTCATGCATGTTATCAAAGCTATATGAGTAATTCAATCTTTTTGAATCCCCCAGTATATGCATGTTACAGTGGAGGTTAATGAAGGGACCTGTCGTTTTCCAGTTGCTGTTGCTTTTGTTAGTTTTGTGCTCATTGATTTATTCATAGGTCTTCAGTGTGCACTGTTGAGAGTAGTTTGTCATAGGCCATTTAAGAGGTGTATTTAAAAGAGAGAGATACAGCTGTGAATTCTGTCAAGCAGACTAAAGTCCCACTGCAGTGCACCAACAGCTGGCCTTTAGCCTGCATTGCTGCAGATGCTTCAAAGGGTTGGGCTTTTAATAATTTACAGCATTAATGCGTTATTAAGGCATTAACTTTGACAGCGCTAACCTGTATTGATATTTTTCCTGGCATCTGTTGCGAAGGTGGACATGCTTTATATAATGATGGCAAAATGTTATTTAATCTCATGAGAAACTATCACATCTTTTTTATTTATTAATTAAAAAAAACATATGCAAATTATTTGGGTAAGTAGAGTGTTTGTTTATTATCAGTATGCTATGGGTCACTAAGCTACCAAGCTTGAATAGTTATCAATAAATAAATGAACCCTACATAACACACCCAATCTATATAACTGTATGACCTTTCATGCACAATACAAAATCAATATCAATAGATAATAATAACACTCTAAATGATCAAAAGGTATTTTGATTTAAGACTGAATTGTGCGCTACAGTTGCCCATTAGGTTTAGTAGGATTTTTGCCAACATTCTATAAAGCTTCTTCAGCCTCACAACAGTTGCTGTGAAAGAACTTACTTGTGAGAGGGTCACGGTAAGGGTAGTTAATTTTCTTAGCTAATTTTATATTCTTTAGAAATTGTATAAATCCATACAATGTAGATCCATTATGGTAAACAAATAGAATAGAGTTCTGACTACATTGATGTCTCTACTGTACACATACCTGTATCCCTTACTCACATTTCGAAGCTTATTTGATATTCTTTGGAAGCAGTTGCTGTAGTTGAACTAGTGTAAATAACTTCAAATTGATTGTGCTTACCTCCAGGAGCATTTTGAATGAAACCAGCAATTGCGGAAGCTTCATATTGGCAGTGTGATTATCGAAGAGTGAGCTATTCTTGTCAGCCTGCTGTGATGAAGCTGTGGAAGCCTCTCCATCTCAGGTGGATGCTATTTCAGCTTTAAATTGGAGCATGAATGGCCGTGATTTTCTTCACAAACTACTCAATCTGTGCAGCCGTCTCACTTTCTAAATGTCCACTCAGGGAAGAATGTATTTTCATTCTTCTCAATTAGGGCCATCTAGACACTCCAGCACAACTGCTTTTAACATGCAGAGTGAATAAATGACTTAACCATTTCTTAAGGCAAGACACAATGGGTCATTTCTTTAAAGCTAGATATCACAGTGACTCATCCATTGATTGCAGATATCCTTACGTGTATTTTATTTTATTTTTTTGTAGTTTGCTTTGAAAAAACTTAATATGCAAATGATGCATGTCTGCATACATTTCCATCTTTTATAAAGACAAACTCCAGCCTTTAGATAATGTTACAATTAAAATGAAAATATATAATTATTTAACAATGTACCCTTTGTTTTTTTGCTTAATCAAGAAAAAACTCGGCATCATTATTAGAAAATGTTTTTCATGTCATGTTGTAGTACAAAATCCAGCATGTCCCTCCAAACAGGGTACAATTTCATGAATACACACATGCTAGAAACTGAGATTTTTTGCTCTGAATATAAAGAAAAGCTGATTTTTTTTAAAGACCCTTAGAGCTGTGTGACGTGAAATCTCAAAACACATAGGTATTGAAATAAGATATTTCAGATAGATTGTACAGAAAACAAGCTTCTCAGAGATGTATATGTCAGTTTTTTTTAGTTAAGGTTAAATATGGCTAACTTTTGGAAAATGCAGTTAGATTCAGAAAATGCAGTAAAATTCATTGAACACTCTGAAATAAAAATATTTCTGTTGAATTTTGACATTTTTAGATGAAACCCATTTAAATCTGAAATTGGTAAGACCAAAATAACAATTTCTGCCTGTACTGTCTTGCCTTAAAAAGAGAAAAAATATAGGGCTTCAACTTAGTTCTAGAGGAAAAAAAGTACTTTAATTAGTGAATGGCGTGGTCTTGGGGGGTGATAATGTCTGTAATGGGTCAAGGGCCAGAAAAGACCATACAGTATATCATGGACGCTGTGTCCTCTGGACTAAAGACCACTCAGCTTGTTATCAGTGAACAGTTCAAAACCCAGTATTCATTATGTTGTAGGGGTGCATTAGTATGCATAGCATGGGAGACGTGCACATCTTTGAAGGCATCAAATGCTGAACGATATATACATGTTTTAGTAACATATGCTGCCATCCACATTCTGCACGTATTACAGTAGCATGAGTCCAGGAGCTAAACTGACCTGCCTGAAGTCCAGATCTGTAACCTACTGAAAACATTTGGCAAATTATGAAATGAAAAATATGACAAATAAGCCCCTGAATTGATGAGCAGCTGAAATCCTATATCAAACAAACAGAAAACATTTCTCTTCCAAAACTTCAGCAGTGTCACCTCAGTTCCCTAATGCTTACGTTGTGTTGTTAAATGAAGAGGTGATGAAGCACAGTGGTAAACATGCCCCCGTCCCAACTTTTTTGGAACGTGTTGTTGGCATCAAATTCAAAATGGGCATATATTTTTCAAAAAACAATAAGCTTCTCAGTTTTAACATTTGGTATGTTGTCTTTGTGGTATTTTCCTTCTTTAAAAAATGGTTTACATGATTTGGAAATTGTTGCATTCTATTTTTATTTACATTCTGCATGTTTGGAAGTGGGGTTGTAAATGGAGCTGAAAACATTTGCAATATCAAAGTCTGTATATGCCTACTTTACTGTCTTTACCTGAATAGAATTGTGAGGTATAAATGTTAATGATTTTTTAAAATTGTCTTTGAAAAATAGACAGTAGAGAGCATTGTCCTACCCATGTAGTTAACTGCCATAACAGTTTCTCAGCATGTTATTTTAAGTGAAACAGCTTTATTGATAACTGTCTGTAGACAGAATTGACTGTATAGGATTCATACCATGTATCATGTTAATCAGAGTGTTGTCGTACAGTCTGAACATATTCATTGTAGGCTTTGTCTGTACATTGTGGTCTTCTCAAACATACATTGTAAGTCACCCAAGAACAAAATTTATAAAATTACCCAGTGAATGCCTGGCTTCTGAGAAAATTTCACTACAGCTACTTCAGCCAACCAGGTAAAAAGGCTCCAACAACTCGAAACATGAGTTCCTCAGGTGTGTTAGCCTCTGATGTGATTCCTGCTGACACTATGTTCCTGTGTGAGACTGTTGCAGAAGGAGACAGACGAGGATCAAAACTATGAAATGTACTTTACCTACAGCTATTCAGAAGCACTTTCTGATAAAGAACAAAGCCCACTCTTCTTCACTGCAATGCTACTCAATCCAAGATAACTGATGTAGCATAGTTGGCTAAGGCACTTAATTTAACCCCTTAACATTTCAGGCCAATTGCATACTTAGACTTATTGTTCATTAACTACAGGGACTTCAATGTAAACTAATGGAGCTTTTCATCGGTTATAGAAGTTTGTAATAAAACTTTGGGCCTGCCAGTCGGCCCATAGCTTAGTAAGGGATTAACATCAGCTAGATCTTAATTAGTAAGTTGTGCCCATTTACAGTAACGACTACTTCTTTCTAGGTAGGTTACTCACTGTGGCACCAAGATTGAAATCAGCGAGTACCTAAAAACATGTACACATACTTGGTCTGAAAAAAATGGTACTGATGCATTCTAAATGGAGGCTAAAACTTCAAGACCTCTTAGCCAAGTGGTTCTATAAAGCAATGGTTCTCAAACTGGTCCTCAGGACCTCCCAGCTAGTCCACATCCCAACTCCTAGGAATAAACGTAGCAGAAATATGAACTGTCTAGGTCTCCGGATGACCAGTCTGAGAGCTACTGCTCTAAAAAGTCATCCAAAAGTGGCTCTTCTGTGGCATCACTCGACCTTTATGAGAGTGTACATGCATATCTGCCTTATACCACCATTAAACGACAGGTTGCTGAGTGATAGTTGCTATGTTTGCTGCTTTTTCTTTATTAAATGCAGTGTGGTATTCTATATTCAGAACTGTAGAAAGCCCATGCGAATTATTCACAGGCTAAACACCTTGAAATTTTCTTAATACATATTAGCAAATACATGATGGCTAATGAAAAACACACTATGAGGAAAGGAGAAAGAGAATGAAGTACAGTCTTATGTTTGAGATCTTGTAAACTCTCTCACAGTAGCTGTACAATACACATGTTGCTGATAGTTAACAAAGCAATATTCATTATTTTTCTTCATTAAAAGCACGCTCATTTTTTTTTCTCTATCCAAATTTAAATGAGGCCAAATATATTCTGAAACTCAAGCCGCGAGTGAAAGCAACAGGGACCGAGCTGTTTGAATCTGATTTATTTTACTTTGTTGGCCCGGCGGAGCAGTGTCTTATTTATTCAGCTTCTCTTTCAATGTTCTGCTATTCTCTCCATACTCAGCCCCAGTAGGGAACATGCACGTGCTGTAGTTTGATATCGTTTCTTCTCTTGAAGTTATTTTAATGAATGGAATGCGGAAAGACGTGGGGTGGCTGAATGACAAATGAGAAACATGAGAGATATTTAGAAGGCACGTGCGAAGTATAGTGATGTACAGTGAGCTGGATAAAAACTGCGATCTTTAACGTTAACAGTGGGAAAAAAAATAAGCTTGCATGTATAAGTTCACCGTCACAAGAAAAACTCTTACAACATATGAAAACCTCCATAGACTTTTACATTGTGCTCAAGAATTCCTCAAAAAATGTAGAAGTGGATATTTTTAAAGTTCTTCAAACTGCAAGGGTCAATATGTTGATTCACACTTCAATTCATCACTCTCATATGTCACTTACATATGAGTCTCTTAGAACTTAACACATTAGCTCGCAGAGATGAGACTTGAGTCAGCGACTCAGACTCGAATCATCCTCAATTCTCATGTTAACTCATGACTCAAATCAGACTTGTTACTTTTGACTTGTGAAGTTTCAGCCTGAGGAAAAAATCTGAACAAAACTGGCCCTGGGGTAAACAGATGAAGGCTTTTGTTTCCATGCTTACAAGTGTGAGTTTACCTGTCAGTTTTGTGGTCATTACTATGGTCTTTGTACTGCAGTACCATTGTCCAGTAGCTCATCTTGATGCCGTGTTTGATATGGCTTTAAATAATGAGCCTTTCATGAGACATTCTCAATAAAACTATTCCAAATACAGTCCAAACTTTGCTCTTAAATGGCTCTGAATGCAAGTTAAATTGGGCTGAAAAGTGAATCTGGTTTGCTGCTCTTACAACCACCGGAAAATGGTTAGCTTCAAACTCCACATTCCCTGTGCTGAAAGCAATGGATCCTCATCTTTGTGGATGTTATTAATACGGAACTTTAAACTGCAAGGGTGCTAGTGGGGTGACTTTAAACACTTTGGAAAGTGCAGCTAAGAAGATTGGTGACTTACTGTGAGACCTGTTTTACCTCTATCTGTAGTATTGTAGTGTCACAGCTGAAATTATATTCGCTCCACTGTACTGGTTTGTTTTGTATTACTTTATATATTTATCTGAGGGCCTTTTTTCCCCGGATCAGTGTTAAATTGATGGGTGTCACATGGATTGGGCCCATTTTTCTACTTGTTCTTTGCCAACTGTTTTCAATTTAATGTTTTGGAGCTTGGAAATAAACATTTGATCACAGAAAAATATGCCACATGCTACGTGAAGTAAGTGCAGTGTAATGTAGTAAGGTATGTGGTTTGGTTAGTAAGTAAGCTCGCTAGCACAATTGCTAGCCTAGTTTGAGTAAGTTACAGGATCACCTTCCTTAAAATGAGCTAATACTTCAGCTGGATTAGCTATTACACTATCTAGCTAGTGTGCTTGCCACCAAAAAATGACTTTGTAAATTACAAGTACAAGATATCTTACATAGATCAGCTTTCACATGATTCTACTGCTCACTGTTGTCAGAACAAAACCTTATATGTCCATTTTTTCAGTCCTTGGCAAAGCTTGAAAATGCTTATTACCTTTACATTGTATATACATTTCATGATCAATGCCCCAAAATTAATTGGAAAAAGGTCTGGTTACATTGACATACATTAAAAGAAACGTGTTTTTTTTGTTGTTGTTGTTTTTTTTTTTCTGCTGTAAAGTTACCATTTTGGAGATTTTGTTCCAACAGCAATAAACCAGGCCTGCTTTTACCCCAACCATGTCCAGTAATTCCACTTTCCACTATGTAAGTTATATTGTGCTTGATCTAGAATATCTCAAAATAAACTTCAGTAGAGTGCAATAAAATGTTATTCATGGAATTTATGAGTGAATTAACTTTAAAAACTCAAGTTTGCACAAAAAAAATTTTTGTTTTCTTTGTTTACAACTCATCTGGTTTCTGCAGACTATTCATGGTGAGCAACAATAGTCTTTAAATAGTGCTCGCTTATTCAGACAAACATGGTTAAAATCATCAGTTAATAAGTCTCTGTATAGCAATAGGCTACTGAGAAAGGGAAATAAAAGGTTTCTGGATTAAAAATGACTGTGTAATAAACGTGGTTTAACGTGACTGCGCATATGACAGAGATTTTATCCTGAAACAAGTGGGAGGTTGTCTGAAGCTTTGGACACAGTTGGACTATTTCAAACCTTATCTCCATGCTTAGCTTAGTGCTAGCCAGAAAATTGGTGCTTGGTTGTGTTAATTTCACATGATAGCATGACTTCAGACAGTTCTAACCCCTGGTGAACATCCAATAAAATGAACTAACTCGAAAAGCAGAGTTCAAATAGAGCCACCTTGTGAGAAGGGCTGTTTGGTATTCTGGGAAATGATGTCCATGAACCCATGTTATATGAACCACGATAGGTTTAGTAGGGGTTTGCTTTTGTGCAATACAATGCTTGTAACTTTTAATGAGACTAAATTAAAGTTCTGTATTAAAGGCTTAAAACTTGCCTTCACACATTAGAGATTCAAGTTTAATAACTCAATATTATGCCTGTAGTCTAAGGAGTTGAAGTAATATCCCAGCATTTTTCAACCTAATTATATATATATATATATATATATATATATATATATATATATATATATATATATATATATATATATATATATATATATATATATATATATATATATATATATATAATGTATGTGTGTGTGTAATATATATAATATAATATAATTGATTACAATTCACCATATGTCTGATTCTTCCTGTACTTAATAAAGAACAGGACACCTGTTGACTTCAGGCTCACATAATAACTTCAGTATCTGCCCTTTGACTTCTATTATAAATGTGTTTCAGGTCAGTAAATACAGAAAAATTGTCTGTGTTAATCAACCATCTGCTAATATACAGCAGATTGAGAGTACAATGTAAAATGCTAGAATAGTCCTTTGAGTAAATTTAACAGACACTAAGAGCCTATTCCGATACCATGTCACTGAAGATACAATGGGCTGCGTTTACCAGTATCTTCCTGAAGGTCAGAAGAAAAAGCCATCAAATTGTTGAGCACTTAACCCTCAGAATCGTCTGCACTTTTATGCTCATGAGTGTGTAGATTCTGTTCTTACCTAAGAACAAATCCCAAATAATAAAACATTAGTCAGTGTCAGAGCCTTCAACTGCAGAAGTGGGTTTTAAGAAGACATTTCTTCTTAAGAACAAAGAGGCCTTATGTTTTCTCATCACAGTGATTATCCATTTACTTATCCACATACTTATGCATATTTTTATTACCTTTAACCCTTATCTCTGGCCATGACCTAGGCATAACCGTAGCATTTCCCCTGTGGGCCTAATGCATGAGGGACAATACCTGCACCACAATGGTGTCAGCACTGTCAGCACTAGATTGATTGATTATGTTGGACAGGATCCAAGAGAAAGAGACTTCTTACAGCTGAAATGGCTCTGAGCCAGGCACTTACAGGGAATGGTGTTAGGGGGGGCTGTTAAGAGAGCGAGCTAAAGCTCAGGGGGGTAGGGGGGGGGGGGGGGGGTGGAGTAGAAGAGTGGTCAGAATGACCTCAACAGTCATGCCCTTCGATTTTGTTTTAGAAGTGATAGGAATGTGATATGTTGAATGTATTACAAGGACAGGGATTGCAGAAGGTATTTCAGAGGAATGACAGAACGTGTAGCTCTCAAATCCCAGGACTATGTGGAAAAAAACATCCTGTGAGATATGGGCAGAGTGCATTCCAAGAAAGTGAACTGTGCCAATGGATAAAATCTCAGTTGTTGCCATCCACCTACACAGACCTACCGTATTGCCTGATCCCAATTAACCTCAGGCTGGACGTTGAAAACTGTATAGCAGTGAGTATTTATAGAGTCTGTAAGGTTCAAAGAATGGGCGATCTGACCTACTGGGCAATTTAATTCAGCTGCTATTTGAATGTGACCCATCACTGCCTGCAGTATAGCTCCAAAGGCACTTTCGGATCAATATCCTGGATGTCGTATTCCCATGTGTTGAAGCCAACCTTGGTTGTGCCCTTTCATGACCATATTGCCATGAACTTTGTTACTGCACTTATGCATGAGTATAATAATAATAATAATAATAATAATAATTAATATATACTTTGAGGTGCAATCATTGCTGATACAAGCATTCAACTGTGCACACACTGCTTTTATATTCTATATAGAGATATTGTCAGTACAATCTGAGCCTCCACATAGGAGCATAAGGTCATGGTCCCCATTGCTAAGCAGCAGCTGGAGGGGTTTAAAGCCCCCCAGCATTAGGACCATGAAGCAGTGAAGAAGTTCTCTGAAGTAATGGAGCTCCAATACCTTTGGGAATTCTGTGATGCAGAATTAATCATCCCCCATCAGTACCTGACCTCACAAATGCTTATGTTCAATTAAATCCTCAAACCAATGTGTAAAGCCTTTCTAGAAGAGTAGAGGCTGATGCCGCAACAAAGGGAGCAGGAACGTCCTATTAACACTCCTGATTTCACAGATGAGCATATGTCTACAAATTCTTGGATAAATAACACAGGTCTACTATATATACTCTTAAAAGTGTAAACACCCCAGACCATTCTTTGGAGAAATTCAATAGAAAGACGAGCTTTTGTTTCCCTAAAGAAATATCATGGTTTTATTAACAAGTATGTGTGAGTGTGAAGGACCTTTAAGGGGGCTTCCAAGTGGCACAACCCATGTGTTTGTCCTGTGATCAGGAAATCAATCCCTGGTGAAGCCACAGCCATCTGTGACCAGGAGTCCAAGAGAGCATAATTAGCCTCGCTCTCTCTTGATGGGAAGGATGGTCCTTTTTCTAGCCCATCACTCAGTGTGAAGCTGGACTCAGTGTCAAACATGGACATCTGTTAGTAGCATTATCAGTGGTTTGCTAAAACATGGAAGCTGGATTCATGTGTTTTGGAATAAGAGTAACTAACTAGCGAGTGGGAATTTTCCATGACTCAGTGATCTAGTTAGGGTTTAAATTTGGTAAAATAAGTGGTGGTGCACATTGCTCACAGCAAGAATCAGTCCCCCAGCTGGGCAACCCAGGGTCCTTTCTGGGTGGATTTTGCATTTTCTACCTGTGCTGGTGACCTGTCTAGGGTGTGTCCTGCCTTCTGCCCAATGAACAGTGGGATAGACTCCAGCGCCCCCATGACCCAGAGGGATAAGCGGTTTGGAAAATATGTGTGTGCCAGAACTTTTTCAAGGAAAAATCTCATCTATGTTGGGTACAACAAACGTGGTATTTATGTAGGATATCACATCAACCAACATGTTCAGATTTGTAATGTAGTCACCAAACACACACAGACCTACCCAATGTCACATAATGTCATCTTTGATGTCAACAAAAGAATTTTTTCCTAAGTGATCCTCCAAATCAAAACACTTAGAAGTCTTTCATTTCTTAAAAGTTTTCAATTACGGGCTGAATTTTCAATTTTCAGGCTCAGTTTGTCAGCCGCCCTCTACCCATTCATCACTGGTCAGTCTCTGACCACAAGACATATGACCAGATGTTATTTGGGTGATGCAGCATTCTCAACACTGCAGTGACACTGATATTGTAGAGGCATGGTGGTGTGTAAGGTGTTAATATGAGTTTTTTTACATTCATTTGCCTTTACCTCTTAAATATTTCTACAGACATGTCGCCCCAATATCACACTGCTGAATGAATCATTGGGTACTGAGCTCACAGCAATAAATATGCCATACATATGAAGATCAAGATGGGCCACAGCACACCTATAAAAGAATCACATGAGAGAGAAAGACCAAAGAAACTAAATGTTGAGAATGTGTGTTTGCAACACAAGGGGATGAGAGCTAGTAATTATACACCACTACATACAACCACTGAGTACTTATGCAAATTTGGTTCAAAGGCCTGATAATTGAAGTCGAGCTACAGAGGCACTTGGTGAACATACTGCATTTGTGCTTGTAGTGAAGAGACCAATGACTTTGCATAGTTGCTCTGATGCTGGTTTCACTATTTCAATGAAGGCAGTAGTGGAAAAAAATCTCAAAATTCTTTAATGGCAAGGACGTTTGTACAGATTGACGTCTTATATTCTGCTAATTTCCCACAATTTCCTTCTTTTTTCTTAAAATAAAGAAAAATATCTAACTTAAGACGAAAACATGCCTTAAAGGCAAATTTATGCTAAGCTAACAAGCTTCTTTTAGTGTGGCCATAACTTATGATGCAACAGCCTAATAAATTGTTTTGTTTGTGTGGTGTTTCAACCCCCAGGCATGCTTCATCTGCCTGCTCACAACTAAGGAAAGCAATCAAAATGAAGTCTGTATCTCTTTATAGATGATAAATTACACAAAAGTCTCGGACTGTCCAATAACAAGGTGAACCTACAAGACAAGTGTTTCTAATAGAGAAGCCAATGACTATAAGTGGTAAAAACTGTGTTAAACAATTTATGATCTAATACAATGCAGTAAAATACATTATAGTGCTAGTGTTGTCTCTTCAAAATGGTAACTTTGAATGGAAGTTAAAGGAAAATATATTTTTCTTGGATTATGGTTCGTTTATATTGGTCTGCTCATTAACTTTGTGTGACCGCTTTGTTAGGCATCATATCTACCATGTTGGTTTACCCTGTAGATGTAAACTTAAACAATAGCTCAACTGTTGCTGCACAGTTTGTGCTGGTCATCCTTTAGTCCAGTGGTCACCAACTCTGCTCCTGAAGATCTGCTTTCCTACAGACTATCTATACTGCAACTTTGTATATATTAACATATTTAAAGATCTTAAATCTAAGTGGTATATCTCATATTTCTGATTCTGATTATACAATTATTTAAAAGGCTTATACTGTGTCCTCCTTTTCTTTTTAGTTTTGTCCCTAAAATCCATTTGTGTGGGGTTATGAATGAAAAACAGGCATAATTCATTTTCACAGGACAATTTCCACCTTCCTGTGTTCCTATTAACACATTACCTCTGCATGGCGTGAGCCAAATATCTTTGCTTTCACACAGGTGGCGTGAACGGCAGAGCACTGAAGCAGTGTGGTATTTACAGAAAAGGCCAGGAGCCGTTTTCTATGTGTAACCCACAGCAAAAGACATTGAAATAAGACACGAAAATAAAGGAAAATTTAACAAATTCTTTAATTTAATTTCAATTCATTCAACTTAATTCCCGGTTGGTCTACCAGGCTTGAATCATTTGCCAAATCAAGTCACGTCAGGTCAAAGTTTATTTATATAGCACTTTTTTTTGACACAACCTGGATTTTTCTGTAAAGCTGCTTTGTTAATTGTTACTTTTTTTCTTTTTTAACAAAAAAAAGTATCACTTAACAAAGCAGGTTTACAGAAAAATCCAGGTCCAAGCCCCTGTGAGCATCACCAATGATGATATTGGCAGGGAAAAACTCCGTAAGAGCAAGAGGAAAAAAACCTTGAGAGGAACCAAGACTCAAAAGGGGAACCCATGCTTGTCTGGTGGACACCAGATAGCAAACAACATTCAATCACAAATCAAAGTGCTGTCAAGGGTAAACAAACATCATCATCATCATCATCATCATCATTGTCATTAACCGCTTAGTCCAGATAGGGTTGCGGTAGCAGTTGAGAGAGCAGAGAATCCCAGACAACCCTGTCCCCCACAACTTCCTCCAGCTTATTCCCAGGGAACCCAAGCAGTCCCCAGGCTAACTTGGAGATGTAACCCCTCCAGTAGGTCCTAGGACGACCCCGGGGTCTTATCCTGGTAGGCCGTGCCTGGTACACCCCCATCGGTAGGCCTCCAGGGAGCATCCAAATCAGATGCCCAAACCACCTCAGCTGGCTCCTCTCAATGCAGAGGAGTAGCGGCTCTACTCCAAGCTCCTCCTGGATGGCTGAGCATCATAT
The DNA here is from genome assembly GCF_015220715.1 of Pygocentrus nattereri. Taxonomy (NCBI): domain Eukaryota; kingdom Metazoa; phylum Chordata; class Actinopteri; order Characiformes; family Serrasalmidae; genus Pygocentrus; species Pygocentrus nattereri. The sequence continues at coordinate 33,208,768 of NC_051228.1, read as the reverse complement.
AGCCCGACCACCCTGCAAAGAAAGCTCATTTCCGCCGCTTGTATTCGCGATCTTTATCGGTCATTACCCACAGCTCATGACCATAGGTGAGGGTTGGGATGTAGGCCGACCGGTAAACAGAAAGCTTTGCGTTATGGCTCAGCTCCCTCTTCACCACTACAGTCCAGTACAGTGTCCGCATTACTGCTGCTGCCTGTCCCAGCCTGTGGCTGATCTCACGATCCCTCTTCCCATCACTCGTGAAAAAGACCCCGAGATACATAAACTCCTCCTCCTGGGGCAGGTCCTTTCCCCTTACCTGGAGTGGGCATGCCATCCTTTTCTGGGCCAAGACCATGCACTCAGACTTGGAGGTGCTGATCCGCATACCAACCACTTCACACTCAGCTGCAAGCAGTATCCTCACTTGAAGTCACTTGAGTCTCTCACCGTTGCCAAATACAACTTGGGCACAGCCACCCCAACCAGCCCTGAGTTGCTGGATAGTTGTCTAGAACCTCCTTGAAGCCAACCGAAAGTCTTTATCCATGGCCTCACCGAACTCCTCCCACACCCTGGATTTTTCTTCTGCCACCATTGCAGCTGCCACCTTTTTCCCCTGTCGGTACCTCTCTGCTGAGTTGGAAGTCCTTCGGGCCACCCAGTCACTAAAGGCCTCTTTCTTCAGCTTGACAGTCTCACTCACCATTGTTGTCCACCAGGGGGTTCTTGGGTTACCGCCCAAACAGGTACCCACATGCTTTTGGCCACAGCTATGCCTGGCAGCTTCTACAATGGAGGTTTTGAACAGGGTCCATTCAGACTCCACGTCTCCTACTTTCTCCGGGACATGAGAAAAGCTTTTCCTGAGGTGGGAGTTAAAATTATTCTGAACAGGGGCCTCCGACAGTCGTTCACAGCACACCCTCACTATTTGCTTGGGCTTACCGGGTCTGACCATCAGCCTTCCCTGCCATCTGATCCATTGATATCTCAGCACCTCTCTTTACCCGAGTGTCCAAAACTGCTCCGCCATGCTGGACCTTGCGGGTGGTGGGCCCACATGGTCTCCCCATGTTGCCTCTTCGGGCTGAGCCCAGCCGGGTTATATGGGCTGCCCGGCCACCAGGAGCTCACCGTGGGACACCACCCCCAGGCCTGGCTCCAGGGGTATGTCCCGGTGACCCTCTCCCGGGCAAGGTACACGATTTTTTGTGCCCATTTTTCATGGTGGGTTTTTGGATCACGTTAGTCTGGGTCTTCACTCCAGACCTGTTCGCCATATTGCTCTCCACAACTTGGCTCTGAAGATCCCTAGACCACACAAGCCCTTCTACCTTGACAAGGCCCTGATCCAGGAAGGGGTAAACAAACATACCGTGCTCATTTGCAAATGACATTTCTATTAAGCAGATTGATCCTTTGGACTATTTATCCATCTGGATAAAAGATGGCTACTCTGCTCCGCAGCATCAAGCTGTATTAATGATATGCCCAGGTATGCAAGCTGTATCAGTCAGACTGCCACAATGCTCAATACCACAATGGTGGTATTTGTGAATCAGGCCTTTGAAATAAACCGATTCATTTAGTTGTTTTCCTGCAAGACCGATATGTAAATGAGCTCTGTTCTGATTGGCTGCCTTCACTCAGAAAGCAAGCTAGGCTGAAACACTTTTTATAAATTCAATATAATTGGTGGGGAGCTAAATAAATATGTATTTTTTTTTTGACATCACAGAAACACAAATATTCAAACAGGCTAGTAGCTAGTTTAAAAGCTAATCCAGCTAAAGGAATCTGATCTGAAACATGCGAAAGCTAGATAGCATATTACAATCAAAACTAAATGCTAGCCGACTGCTTCAAGTTGTTTTACCCCTTTCCTTTCAACATCACTTTTACTGCCCATAGAACTTCATTCTGTCCATCAGACTGAAGGTTTTTCTGTAATGAAGGTTTCATTAAGTGTTGGCACATGATGTCACTCTGAGCTAGGGGTGTTGTCATCAAGTGACAAGTCACATTTCTTTCTTTCTTTCTTTCTGTATTGGTATTTTGTCCAAAATCAGAACACAGTGCTTTTTGATGGAATAACTGGTACAAGTCATTTTCATAGAATAATAAAATGAATAAGAAACACTATTAAGAAAAGTGCCAGATGTATATTACATGTTGCACGTGTGTGTTTGGCAAAGATGTGTGTTATTATAGTTCTGGGCATTAAAAGTTCATTCACGATCTGATCTTGTGTTTCTTCATAAAGTGTGACTCTTACTTATCGGCTGAAATGTGTGTGAAAGGATTTTCTAACATGGCTCAATCACTCCCGGCAAACTGCAGAATCCAAGACTCTCCGTATCCAAGGTACAAATTGGAAGCAATAAGCTTCCCTGTGGAGCCATTTGGTTCGCCCATTCTGAAACGTCACATGGTGGCTGCTTGAATTTGCCTTCCTTATCTATTTGTACATAGTAGTGGTAGAAGCATGTGAATTAGTGGAAAATAAGTTTTATTCAAATATTTTTATCACCATTATGGTTATTTATTTCCCCCCCACATTGACATTTCATGCGTCACAAATTCCCATCTCTCCTGAAGTGCTGAGAATGATCCACCATCCAAATACTACCTGCCCTGCAGTGGTCCTGTGGGGGTCCTGACCATTAAAGAACAGGGTAAGAAGTATGCAGCAAAACAGATGGACTAGAGCCTGTAATTGTAGAACTACAAAGTGCACCTATTTGATAAGTAGGCCTAATGATATGGAAAATTAGTGTCAGTACCTGCAAAATGCAGTGCTAAATTCTGGGCCTAGATCGTGTTTAGCTTTGCTAGATGTGACGTATTTACATGAGCTGTAGCTGATCTCTGTGGGTGGACTAGAGGAGGGTGTTGCACTCTTGTATCTGACAGTGTGGCAGTAGTAGACAGGGAGGAGACAGGCTATGATTCTGCAGTGTCACAGTGATTTCCCACTGACCCCTCCTCCACATGCACACACATCTCAGTTTTTTCAGTTTGTTCACTAAGTTTTCCCTGGTTGATTTTTTGCTAAGACTTAGATCCTCCTTTAGTTATGGTCTTGAAATTTTTTTAAATGTATAGAATCATTTGTACACAGTTTTTAAGTAATTTATAAAGACTGGTTAGCTGTTCTTTTATTAATGTTACCGATCATAGCAATAATTTAGCTCATTTCTATGAAATTAGTTGTATGCACTTGTGTTTTATTATTATTATTAGTTATTATTAAGTGATTCTTATTCATCCCACAATGGGGAAATTCCACCTCAACATTTAACCCATCCGTGCAGTGAAAAACCACATGCACACTAGTGAACACACAGTAGGGGGCAGGGAGAACACTTACCCAGAGTGGTGGGCAGTCCTATTCACAGTTGGGGGTTAGGGGCTTTGCTTGAGGGTACTTCAGTCACATACTGTCATCTCAGGGGATCAAACAGGCAGCCTTCCGGTCACAGGGCTGGTTCCCTAACCTCCAGACCACGACTGCCCCAGCTTGATTATCATTCTTAAAAGCTGGCAAACGTTTTCTTGTTATTGTTTCTTGACCAGTGTAATGTAATACCCTGTGCATAATAACTATTCTTTTAAACACAAGCCTCTGTATCATATTTACAATTACTTTTTACAATTGTTTATGAAGTCTGATTGACCGTCCATACAGGGATATTCATACCACATAACGTAGAACTAAACTTGCAACTTAAACACAGTTTATGAATGAAGCCTTTATTGTCACATAGTCACCAAAGTAACCAGCAAAATTATGAACCAGCGAAATTATTATTTACAAGGATTTATCGCCACGTTTGGTCATACATTACATTATTATTATGCATTACAATATGGTATGTTTGAAACAGAATTACAAATGAAAATGAAAGCATTACTTTAACCTTTTTTTCTTTCTTTCTTTCTTACTTACTTACTTTCTTACTTTCTTTCCTTTTTTAATTTTTGGTAATTCATTCCACAAAAAACTGACATGGTTTATTTCAGCTACATAACATTATTATGTTAGAATTGGCAACAGCAAGAATTAATAAGGCCAAAACATCTACTCTTAAGATATGGAGACAGCTTTGTGTTGTCATGTCTCTTAGCTTCTGGGTGAAATGAGTAGAGACAGAAGTTTCTAATATGGCTCAATCACTCCCAATAAACCTTGAAATCCAGGACTCCACAACTGTGCAAATCAGATACCATTTGCAAATTAGCATCTGTTTGGAGTTTTTATTTTCAATTCATCTGTTCAGAATTGGCTGCTTGAATCCTGTGTGGAGAAGAAGCTGCTAGGACTGAGACTTTTGGGTGATATCTTCACATGTAATTTTAACATAGTTGAGCTTTTCGCACCAGTACTTGTGCAGCGTTGGTACACTGTCACCGTTCACTCTAGTGCTCTTTGCCTATTAGTGTTGCAGTTGACTGGAACACTAGAAGATAAATGTGAGAAATTCTTTTATTCCAGCCCAAGTTTGATCTCTCCGCTCACCATTTCAAACAGCTTTGCTAATCACCTGAGAATTTTCCGCAGGTGCCAGAATGTAACTACAACACCAACACTAACCATGTTTCTCCAGTTCCAAGAGCTGCACAGCAGAGTTTGTAGGATTTTTTAGTTTTTTACTTTTTCTAACACTCTTAGTGCTCATACTCATTGAGTATCATGTCACAGGAAGACTTTTCAAGTAGGCATGAACCTGAAAGATTATGATTAATTAACATGAACTAATGTACAGACAGCCTTATTAACACGTCATATAAATACATTTGCATGACATTTCTAAACTGGATTAAAATTCTATGTTTATAGTTACTGGAGTATTATTAATTGGTTTCTAATGGATAAGAATCAGACCACGTTAAACCTGCTTCACTGTTGTAGGTGGATACATGTGCAATTCTGCCTTTTTTTGTGTTGTCAGTGGGTTGTAGGCCTACCCCTTTCTTTTTTATCTTCTCAGATAGGAAAGGTGAAAGGAGGTCAGGTGTTTCATCTTGACGTTTTAGCAGCTGAAATGAAAGCTTTCTCCCAAGCTTTGAAATTTGTCTTTAAATAAGAAAGAACTGCACCAGAATGACAGTGGTATCATTAAAGAATTCACTTTTTATGCCCATCATTCTTCACCTGTTGTGCTTGCAGTGGCTTCGTTAAACTCTAAATTTCTCTTCGCTTTCATAAACAAGTGTATTACCTGATGCACAGCTGTGTTCAGCAGTCAGTGTGATTTTACTCAGTGGAAGGACCGTGTGTGTTGGAGCCCATCTGTGGTGTTGTATTGTGTATATTGTGCTTTTGTTAAACAGCTTGATGGTAACAGCTGTTGGCTGATTTTAAAAATGGTGTGATTAAAGAGAATGTTATTTATATTGAATTCCAACGTAAATTCTCAAACTGGCGGTCAGCAGTTCATTGAAATCACAGGGCTGCATTCCATAGGACAAAGCTTCTATATAGCTTATCTATATATAATATAATATTACTGCTGTCAGAAGAAAACCTCATTTGTCCAATTTTGTGGTGTAAATTTCATGAAGAACGGACCAGAAACAACTTGGGAAAAAATCTGGTTCCATTGATTTACATTAAAAGTAAAGTTTAAAAATGGTTATTTCCTTCTCTTGTAGCTATTGTCTGTATATTGTATGTATATGTATAATATGTGAACTGATAACTGATTGCCTTAAATCAGTTGACTTCTACTAATGAAATAGCTACAATGCCATGAAAAAACTATTAGCAAAATAACAAATGGTTTCAAATCCTCACACAAAATGTAAAAAAAAAAACAACATATTTTAACATTATAATTTCATTTATTGGAAGGTAAAAACTTTTGCCTCTAAACTGTTTTTTCCACTTTTAGCAGCAGCAGCTGCAACCAAATTCTTCGAACAACTGGAGACCAGTCTTTCACACTGCTATAGAGAAACATGGCTCACTCTTCTTTGTAAAATTCATTTCACTCAGCCACACTAGAGGGCTTAAGAGCATGTATTGTCCTTTTTAGGTCCTGCCACAGCATCTTAATGGGGGTCAATCCAGGACTTTGACTTGGCCACTCTTTCTGATGTATTTCAGTGGCTTTCTTTCTTCTGACTGCAGCGTAATGTGCTGCTTGTTGAGAACATTTAGCCTTCCTCACATTACTAGGAATGTTTTATTCCAGTGATGTTTAGATTCAGCAGGGATGGCAGTAATCAAGCCTGTGGTCCAGTTTCATTTACCAATTACCAATAAGAGGTGCCATCGAATGCATTTATTCAGTATTTTAAATTGTTCTCTGATACATAGAAGGTAAGTGAAAGCAAAAAATGCCCAGGTGTGTTTTTTTTTTTACAACACAGTTCTACAACGTTATGATTTGGTCCTAAAATGAAAGCTGTTTTCCTTTTTTCTTTGTAGGCTCATGAATGAGGAGCTCTGCTCTGCTTTGCCAGTTTATAGTGAGAACATTTCGACATGCAGGAAAATAAAATGAACCTCTGTGTAAATAAGCTACGTCGTCATACTATTTAGTTTAGGAGCTTGCTAGCAGCTAACGTTACCTAAAGTAGCTGCTTACCTTCTCAACAACAACAACAAAGTTGTTAGCTACTACAAAGCTTTCAATTTAAGATAATCTGGCTTCAACCGTCAACAAGTGGATAAAATCACACAGCGTGGCTGCTTACAGGTTGGGATTGTGGTTGTGATGATAACAGAGATGGTCCTCTCTTCGGCCTCTTCAGTGTGAAACGCTGAGTGAAGCCTGTACGATACCATCCAATGTTTGAGAAAATGTCTGGAGTGAAATGTGCAGAGCAAACTCATTTTGGATTAAAGTTTCCTGTTAAAGATGTGGGCTGGCTTTCTCATTCGATAACTAGATGAACGGGAAGGGTATGAAAAACGCCAGCATCCCGTTCCCAGCCCAAAACGATGCATTTCTGCACATAGTTTGCCATTTTCATTGCTGTTGCTCCTTTGTTGTTTCATTCTTCACAATACCTGCTGGGCTAGAACGTGGGCTGGTGTATGTCAATTTCGTGGGGTAAATATTAAAGTCAAGACTGTAAAGTAACAGCTTAGGTTCTGCAGTGTCCTGGCCTGTGAGGACTGGAGCCTGACACACGATTTAAATATCTTTTTTTGTTTACTTTTTTTTTTTTGGGCACTGTGTAGTTCATGAAATAACAGCCTCTAGACCCAGATAGCACATTATGTGCCCAACAGAAGGCCATTTATGTGTAGCCATAAGTTGTGTCACTAACTATTTAACATTTAGTGCACTGTTAGTGTGTAGCAGCTATAGTTTCATGGCCAGGGCCGTGCACTATATAGGGAGTAGGAAGCAAGGAGCAATTTGAGATTTACAGTTTGTCTTACTGTAATTTAGTTTAAAGATCTGAAACAGTTCAGTTGCTCAAGTATGCAAAAATAGAAGACATGGGGGGTAAATATTGCAAGAAAAATAATGTGATTAAATTCTGTGATTTACTGCAATTTCTCAGCTGATGACGCCACTACATGAACATCGGTATGCAAAATCACTTACTTAAATACTCCGTAAGTAATAAACAGCTGGCGACAAAAAATTGTGTTCTCGCTGATTATTTACCTTTATATTAGTAATACAGGCTGGAAAAGAACTGGAAAACTGCAACACAAACCACCCTCATAGTTGATGTAATAAATACCAGTAAAATGCCTAAAAACTAACCGTTAGCACAAATAGAACATGTTGCAGCCCAAAAGTAACTTTATATGAAAATATCTGAGGAACAAGAAGACCTAATTAACAAGGCCGCTGGGAAGCTCTGCTCGTGAATCTATTATGGACGGTTCTTTTTATGTAAAACCACAAGCAGAACAGCAGTTTTATGAACTCAAAAAGAGGAAATTATTGACACTTTAATTTACTAATCTGAATTTCAGCATTTGGGGATGGGGGTGGGGGGTTACAGTGTTTGTTTCAACAAATGAAAAACACAGCAAAAATGTGGATGATGTTTTTTTTCCTTTCTTTCTGCACGACAATACTTTTTCATTTCAAATTAAAATCTTGTATTTACAAACACAATCATGGTGCTGATTGAATGTTTAGGACGGCGTTTTCTACAGAGATTCTGACACGTTTAATGAGCTACGAGTGAGAGATAATTACTTTTTGTTTACCACCAGAGAAAATAATAATAATAATAATAATAATAATAATAATAATAATAATAATTAGAATTCTAGAACCTGAATAATACCAAAATATATGATCAATTTGGTCATTTTTTCATGATGGGAAGTTTTCATGTCTTCCCTCACTAGTCATAATTAGACAGGGTATTTATGAAGCGATGGCCTTGAGTGGCTGAGACCAGAGCTGCCATTCTTCGTCCCTGAATGGAGAGAATATGATACTCCCTTGTGGCCAAAGCATTTTCCACTCTAAGTCTATAGTAGGGTTACACTATCAAGGTGGTGGTTTACCATTGTTATGGGAGTGAATCACAAGTTATGGGTATCATTACCCTCTCTTTAGTAAATTGTTCTATATAGAACCCTATGGGACCCTATGCATGCTAAAAGGGTTCTTTGCATTGTGAAGTGGTTCTTCAGATTGATGGAGAATATGCTGTGGATGCTACTGGTTTTTGAAAAGGGTTCTATACAGAAGCAAAATGGTTCTTTTGTTGTTATAGGCTTGACATTGTAACAATAGAAGAACCCTTTTTGGTGCTATAGAGAACCCCCCCCCACCACACACACACACACACTTCTGGCTCGCAGGGACTAAAAACCATTCTTGTATTGTTACAGGCTTGACACTGTTTTTTTGGTTCTATACAGCACAGAAAAGGGGTTCTTTTATTGTTGCAATGTCAAGTGAGTAACAAAACAAGAATGATTTTTTTTTGTGCTGTATAGAACCATCTCCAGCACACTCTCCATCAACCTGAAGAACTATTTTAAAGAACCCTTGAAAAACCATCTTTTCAAGAGCAGGTTTCATACAAAAGACCAAGCATAATCAATAAATAAGAACCGTGTAAACTGCTAAGTCAAAGACAGCTCAATTTTCAGGCTGGCCATTATCTTATGTTTTTATTTTTTATGAATACTTTCATTTTTCCTCTTTGTTTTATTCCACCTGTTCCTTCTTAAATAAGTTACATTCTGCAAACACTGAATTGTCAAACGTTAGAAAAGCAGCTGTTAAATGAAAAAGTTTGAACACTCCTGGTCAAATGACACATTTTGTTGATTTTCTAAGCAAAATCAAGTGAAGACATCCTCTATAGAGAACACACTACATTTAAAACATAGTACTGTTTGTTTACTTATCTGAATTCAACATATTATTGGGAAAATGGCACAGAAAAAAATGGCTTATTGTGTAAAAATGGCTTATTGTATGTGTATATATATATATATATATATATATATATATATATATATATATATATATATCGTTGCTGTCGGAAGAAAACCTCATATCTACAATTTTGTCCTTTACATTGCAAATTTCATGATGAATGGACCAAAAGAAATGCCCCACAATGACTTGGAAAAATTCTGGTTCCACTGACCTACACTAAAAGTAAAGCACGTTTTTTTTCCTTCTCCTGTAAATGTACGATTTAGGAGATACAAGGTATTTGATTGATCCGACAGCAGCTATATATTACTTACAATATTTGAAAAGATGGTTATTCAATGGTTCTTTTAATAAAAGCCATGATTATATATAAAACACTCAAAGATGTTACTTTTTGAAAAAGGTTCTATACAGCACCAAAAATGCTTCTGCTGTAGTTTGACATTAACATTAGCAGGGCTATATGGAATGCTTTTCTAAAATATTCTATATAGAACCATAATACAACACATCCTCTATCAACCTGAAGAGCGCCTTCACCATTCAAAGACCCATTTAAGCATACAATGTGGTTCTTTGCATGTTCATAGTTCTGGGTCTTTACTGAAGAACGCTTCCAAAAATGTCTTCAAACATCATGTTGTTATATTTTACCTATATCGTCTTGTCTCAGTCTAAAGCGAGATTGAGTTGTCCGCAGATTTCAGGGTGGAATTGATGCTTTCGGCTACATGTTGGCGGAGAACAGCTGCCATGAGCGGAGGAGAAGTCAGGAGAGAGTAATGCAGGCAGGTTTTAAGCTGGTGGAAGAGATGGGCACAGTATGGAGCCCAGCTCTCCGTCTAGAGTGCTCAATGCCAGCATCAATTACATCCTCAAATTAAACAGCGGGACAGAGAGCATGCAAATATCTCTGACTGCCAAACCACCCACCACATGACTGAGAGAAACATGGAGGCACACGTACATACACAAACACACACACACACACACACATGAAACCAGATGGAGTCGAGGGTCAGTTATTTCAGGCGGTGTGGGATGAGTGAGGAGCATGTGACCTTTCAAGCATCACATGTAGGTTCCTCTTACGTCCATCCTGCATCTACTTATCTATCACTTATTCTCTCGCTGTCTTCGGAATGACCACATTTGAGAGGAACAAATTGAGTCAATCATCTCTCATTTGCCCGTTTAACCCTATTATCCCACAAGAATGTGGAATAGCAGTTAAATTGCAAGTCCTCTACACCATATGAATGCGCAGGGAATGCCAAGGACGTTTTTCTTCACCAGTTGGACATGTTAAGTCTGTCATTTTCGGCCTACTTGTTGCTAAGGTAACCATGCATGCTACAATGCTGTTAATTCCTTTATGTGGAAGAACAGGCGTATCACTTGGATGTAATACTGGAGATGGTTTGTCCTAAAGTCAAATTTACACAGTTTGTCTGAATGTAGGGAAGGTCAGGGTACAAAATAGTGCAAGGTAAAATGGAACACGGATATTTGATGTAGTTACGGAGGTTTAAGTAGAACCTTTGTGCACATTCTTGTAATCCCATAGCAATGCATACATGCAAATTCTGGCAGCATGTGGATAGTGGATTCACTTTGAAGAAATAAAAAGTTTTATCGTATATTTTCACTCTTGGTAGCTGTAAAATAGCACTGTTCTGAAACATGAGAGCTAGACAGGCTGAAATACTGTGGGGTTTGTTGCATTTTGGTATTACAACTCAGCCTCCTACACTCCTCACAGCACTGTTAGAAATAAAGGTTCTGCACAGGTACATTTTTCATTCATCAAGGTACAAACAATGTAGATGTGCCCTCAAAGGTACATCAGTGGGTTTAAGGCTTAATTCTTCTTCTTCTTTCGGCTGCTCCCTTTAGGGGTCGCCACAGCGGATCATCTGCCTCCATCTTGCCCTATCCATTGCCTCCTCTACTTTCACACCAACCATCTCCATGTCCACCTTCACTACATCCATAAACCTTCTCTAAGGTCTACCTCTTCTCCTTCTGCCCGGCAGCTCCATCTCCAACATTTTTTGCCCAATATATCCACTATTCCTGCTCAACACATGTCCAAACCATCTCAACCTGGCCTCTGGCTTTATCTCCAAGTTTTAAGGCTTAATTGTGACGTTTTTTTCCAGGTGAAAAGTGTGTATTTGGACTTTGTCATAACCAAAGGTTTTAAAACAGAACAATAAAATAAAAACCCTGGAGACGAGATGGTGTGTGGAGTCAATACCGCTTAGAAAATATCATTTCAATTGATTATGGTACAGTTATGTTCCCTGACTAAAGCTACTGAGACGTACCACTGAGGGACCCACCCCAGTGACAAGCTGGGTATTGCTGTAGTGCAGGGTGATGCCCTCAAAGCTACATGTCCAGTGCCTTCAGTTATGGAGCACAATTTCACCATAATCCATTGAAATTATGTGTGTTTTTAAGTGTTGGTGACTCCTCACGCCCTGTCGTGTCTCCAAGCTTTTCGTTTTGTTGTTCTGTTTTAAAACGTTGGGTTATGAAAAGATATAAATGCTTACTTTTTTCGGGCAAAAAACGTTGTACCTCAAAACCATTATTGTATGTTTTAGGGTACATTTACATTACCCAAAATGGGAACCTACACAGCACCTTATTTCTGACACGATAAACAATCCCTCCCATATAAATTCAAAACACTTACACTTTTAGATGTTCTTAATTCAGACATTCTTGAAAATCATTCCACAGATCATTATGCAAATGAAATGTTTTCATTATTAGTAGTATTAGTATTAGTGTCAATATTGGTATTATTATATTTTTTGTTCTGATATTTGTTCTCCTATGGTTAAAAACATTTCTGCCACATATAACCCAGCCTTTTTCCAGTATCAATATTTATTTTATTATATATTGATGTATTTAGAGTGGAAAGATTGTCTGCTTCATACAGCATACAGACCTTCCAGGATTTTACAGTTGGGTCCCATCACAGCATTGTTTCTGCACTAAGCATATAAACCTGGGAAGTGCTTTCAAAATGAATAAGTGCAGCTTCTATGCTTTGTGCCAGGAACCCATAGTCTCCACCAACACCTAGATGAAACGTCTGATATCTAAAGTAAGTTGGCCACAGCTAATGTTATTGTGTCAGTTTCATTCTGATTGTCTATCTGTGTGTCCATATGCATGTTCTTCCATGTCCTTTTCAGGCAGCAGCCTGCTCTATGAGCCTGAACAGCAATGTAGATTTTTAATGTATTTTTCGTTTTGATTGGTGCAAGGCTCATTAGCTGCTGGGTTCATATTAGCACTTCATTTTAATGCATTTCTACAGATTTCCTAAACATTTCTAAGTGATTTTGGACAACATGGTCCGTTAGCAGAGTGGACATGTGGGTGACCTATCAGGAACTTTGTTCTTTAAGCCAATTTTCGATACATCATTTTGCTGTCAAACTCTTTTTGAGACTTTGGAACAGTGTTATACTTTTGAATCTTGAGTCTGTTGCTTTGCATGTTCTTGGTTCTTAGAGGAACATTTTAATTCCCTCTCAGAAAATGACTTGAATTTAAACCAAGCTAATGCTAAACTCATAATCTTCACAGGTTTCAACATTGCAACCCCAAAACTGCTAAATACTGGTCTGAGCATAGAATCATATTGAAAATGTGGGGCAGACTGTAATGTTTGCCTTGTCCTTCCAACAAACTCTATTCGCAAAGATTTCAAGAAAATGGGACGCCTAACAATCGTGCAAGACTTGTTAAATCAAGCCAAGCCAAAAAGAAAAACAGATTTGCAAACCAAACAGCAAAGCAGCTGTAGCATAAATCTGACCACTCTCGAGTCCAGATCTCAACGTTATTGGAAGTCTTTGGGATTTCTTAGATAACAAGAAGCAGAAAATGCAGCCAACTTCTAAGATCTAAGACTGAACTTTGGGGGTCTGTATAAATGTCCCTACAGGTTTCTTTGAAAAACGAAACGCAGGCCTCCTCAAAAGAGTGGAAGCTGTAGTATAAGCAAAAGTGGACACATTAGATAACATAACGTGAAAAAACGATTTAGTCGTTGAGGCTTCTCTGTGCTTTTATCTCAAATATTCTGCTTTTGCTGATGCTGAAAACTGAATAACTTGTATTTAATGACCATTTAGATTGGAAATGAAACATATCTCAACTGCACTTTGACTACAAAGCCAATGGTGGGGATTAGATTTTAAACTAAAGTATTGCTTTAAACACAGTGATCTTCCCACAAGCACCGACCGAGGGAAATGCCACAGAGTTAAGATGTGACATTATGTGATGAGAATAGTCTTAAATGGCAGTGAGTGTGCATGCCTGTGTGCGGCCAACTCTGTTAGAAAAGAGCAGATGGGACGGTCGAGGGAGTGGGGTAACAGTAGAGAGGCGCGTTTTTTCGAACAGCCTGCAGACAGCAGGTGGCCTGTAACCGCTAAAACGCCGAGGCAGCTTCCCGTACTGACATGTCTGACTCTGAACGTTGTCTTACCCTAAAGCTCAGGGCTGAATCTATAAAAGAGACTCGTGGAGTAATGAAGTGCCGCCGCGCAGCGCCGTGAAGGTCGCTTCTGTTTATAAAAAGCACTTAAATGAGCACCTTTGTGTTTTGACATGTCAAACATGACATTGCTTTGCTTTTGCTGCTATTGCAGGACCTGTTTGTTTTCAATTTGATTCCTAATTAATGTTTCATTTGGATGTCTGTGTTCCTTCGCAACATGATTCAATTTCGAGTGCTGCCTGAGGTGCCGCGAGAGACACAAATGACATTAGATGTCATAAAGCTCCTGTTTATCTGTAGTGAAGTTGTTCTGTCCCATGTTGTTCACTTCTAGTGAGCTAATAATACTTATTGTTCTCCAGCCATCAGTGAATGAACAGTAGCAGGATATGCTGTGGGGTGTGGGGGGTGGGGGGGGAGGAAGGCAGAGACTGCAGTGTTTACATATCATGTGCTGTATTTCTATTTTAAGGTCGTTTTCACATTTGTTGCTAGTAAATTGTATTTGCATACTAAAGTATTTATGCACAGCGTAAGTGGTTTATGAAATTGCCCGCTGTTCTGCAGACGTCAGCAAATCTAAGCTGCGCTCCGTGAGAGCACACTGGAGCATAAAATAAAATGTTTTCCTTTAGTGGAGCTGACATATCTGTCCTCAAGCAACTTTTCCATTTCCCTAAACAAGAGCGGGGCACATTGGGCAGTTTCACTGCTACACATGCCGTTTGATATGCTAAGCTTGTTTTCATGCCATTTTCATAGACTTTCCGAGAAAATGATGTCTCTGAAATGTGAATGCAAATGCCATTCTTCTATATTTCTTTATGAGAGGAGTTTAAAGACCATGTAAAGCAGTAATAATTGTGCTCTGATTTTGTCGCCCCACAAAGTGTTATTAAAAACGTCGACACATTTCAGTAACTGAAAAATTGCCGAATGCATAAAACGTTCTGAAACGCTGAAGGCGTGTCCACTAAAGGTCCTGAAGTCATGCCTAATCCAGGGAAACGTGCAGCCTCTCTCACGACTTTAGGTTTGTATTTGCCAGTATACAAACAATACAGCAGTATACTGTTGCACCATTTAAGGTGGAACGGGAATACTCGACCAAGAAGCTGACGTCCTCTTTGTATTCATTAGAACGTAACTGCTGCGCCATTTAAGATGGAACAAGAATATTCAAACAAGAAGCTGACTTCAGCTTTGTACCCACCAAAATGTAAATGCTGCACCATTTAAGATGGAATGGGGATATTCAAACAAGAAGCTGATTTCAGCATCATATTTCCCTGAATGTAACTGCTGCAGCATTTAAGGTGGAACGGGAATATTTGAACAACAAGCTGACTTCAGCTTTACTTTCGCCAGAATGTAAATGCTGCACCATTTAAGGTGGAACGGGAATACTCGAGAATTTGATGTCATCTTTGTATTCATTAGAACGTAACTGCTGCGCCATTTAAGATGGAACAAGAATATTCAAACAAGAAGCTGACTTCAGCTTTGTACCCACCAAAATGTAAATGCTGCACCATTTAAGGTGGAATGGGAATATTCAAACAAGAAGCTGATTTCAGCATCATATTTTCCAGAATGTAACTGCTGCACCATTTAAGGTGGAACGGGAATATTTGAACAAGAAGCTGGTGAGCAGGAAGCCAATTTGTTGCATATCTGTTAGCTCACTAGGAAGCAAAGCCTCTCTTTGATTGAAATGAAGCCACTAGCAACACTTCAGCTGAAACAAACACAAAAAATGATTTCACTTCAGTCAAATTACGCTATGACCCGAAAAACTGATGCTCCATCTAGCAGCTTAAGTGGACCTATAAGATGATACATGTTTCAGTCACCAGACCCAGAATCCAATTCATAGCCAGGGTTTACTGACCTGCATGAGAATCAACTTTTTTCTCTCAGTCTGAAACAGAAAGGTCTTTTTTTTTCTCCCATATATGCCAGTTAGCAATTGGTATTACTGACTAGCACAACCTAGTCAAATACAGTTATTAATACAGTTATCAATTATTTACTATCAGTAAATAACATGGGACAAATCACATATTGCAGTAGTTTTTGTAACATTACAGCTTTTTTGGGGGGGGGGTCATGCTAAGTGTGGCTCCAGTGCATCATCAAGCAATTATTTCTCTCAAATGCATGTAAATATGGATTTTGTGACCATTTTCAATAGGGCCTGACTAATGTAGGTCAACAATACTGCTGTTCAGGGACACAGGAAGGTGTTTTAAGTTGAAGGTGCTGACACCGTAAAGCACTTGCTTCAAACAAAACGTGCGATAATGTGGTGAGACACGACAACATACACATCTAACTGACACATCAAACCGCAGATGCACACCCGGCTCATTCTGCTTTCACTCCCTCTGGATGAACTTTATGCAAACGAGCTGAGGGGCGACCAATCATTTGTGTAACCGAGTGTGTCATGCCCACAGTCACACTGAGATTCAACACTCAAACACTCACACACTGAGCAGGAGATGTAATGATTGAGGGAAAAAAAACAAATGTATTTAAAACGCAGGACATTATTACATTAGAAGTTATAACTTGTAACAATACAAGCCATGTACTTTATTTGCACCACTTAGTTCAATGAATTGTTCCATCCATGCACAGCCAGATGAAGCGTTTTAGTTGTCAGAGGTAAGAACAATTTGAGCCCGTCCTCAGATTATACACCCTGTTTAAAAAAAAAAGTGTTTTCACTGTAAAAGTACCGTAAACTTTGATCAATACCACTTTTTTAGTTTGAATGCATGTAAATAAATACATACATATCGCTGTTGTCGGAAGAAAACCTCTGTTTTTCAGTTTTTGCCATAATTTAAAAATACCTGTTGTTCTTTACATTGCCTGTAAATTTCATGAACAATGGACCAAAACAAATGGCCCAAAATGACTTGGCAAAAATTCTGGTTTCATTGACTTACATTAAAAGTAAAGTAGGTTTTTTCCTTCTCCTGTACAGTTACCATTTTGGAGATACGAGGTTTTCTTCCAACAACAGCGATACACTGTATTTTAACACTGCTGTTAATTTACAGAAATGTACAGAAATAATGTAAATTTACACAAACAAATGATCTTCATTTTACAGACATTTGTGTTTATTTTAATTAATTGTTACTGTTGTTATTATGGCCTTTTGCCCATTGACTCTTGGGATAGGCTCCTGCTACCCCCGTGACCCAGAATGATAAGCAACTTAGAAAGGGTGTGTGTGTGTGTAGACTACTAGAGTGTTTAATATTCTACAATATGCTTTTATTCATCAGAATCTTCACTGCAATTGGTTTTCAACAATTAAGAATTCAGAGGATGTGTTGCTTTTCCAAAGACTCTTGTTTATGCCATTGGAGCAAGCTTCACATGATTTTTCCATTTTCATCTCAATCCCAGGGTGAACTTTAAGGGATCAACTTCCAGGGACTTGAACTCGCTAAAACCCCAGCTAAGCCTTTGAGATGGCCAACGTGGCTAGAACACCACTAAAGCCCATGTCAGGAGCACACTCCTCTCTGAACAGACATGCTGTTTCCTTTAGGGACATTAAGAGGTCCTTTAGCACAGCTGCTGAACTGTACAGGAATATGAATGACTGTGCAGCTGAGCTGAGCCCAAGCACCGCAGTCTAATTCAGCTCAGGTTTGCGAAAGGGCCTAAATTATTCATATGCTGTGTGTCTAGGGGAGCTTATTCATTTTCTTAGAGGGGTCTGGGGCTATTAGATTCTAATATAGGTAATGCCTGTAGACAGCGCTCACTTTATTGGCGATAACTTGATGAGTGTGTCTCCTTTAATTTAATGGGATCTGATAAGGTTCATACGTGGAATAAAATGCATTGGACAAAAACGCTTGTCATCGTGCTTTAGTGCAGGAGCTTTGGACAAACGTTTACCCACTCAGACGTTTACCATTCTTTGGGAGAATCGTCCAGATGAAATTAAATGTTTCTTTGAAATAATTATTTGGAAAACCATTGTTTGTCTTTTTCCCCGCATAGATAAATTACAAAGAAACGGACAGTCCTGAGCGTTACTGAATCTGAAACTTTTATTTCATTGTGTCAGACCTAAACCTGCCTCTAGAAAGCTGTTAATTAGGCTATTCTTAGAAGGCAGGGCATCTCGCTGACTGAAAGCTGGATAAAGAAGGCTGCAATTTTGTGTCAGAAAGTATGAGTAGAAGCAATTACCAAGGTAGGGCAGGTGTGGAGGACCAGGACTCCTGAGATGAATCACTTGACTGCAGTTCTGAGCAATAACCAACAAATTGTTGGCGTCGTGAGAAAACTTTCTAGACTTTTGTATCTTTTGATTCTTTTTTTTTCACTTTTTCATCTTTTGAAAATGCCAATTACCCTTTGAATTCTGTTAAAATTTCGTGAGGAACGTATTATGAAATGGTCCAAAATGACATGGAAAATAAAAAAGCTTCCATTAAAAGTTACTATTTTATAGATTTGAGGACAGTGAGACAAGGCTAACATTCCTCCACGTTGACAAGTTGTTTTCTTTGAGAAAATACAAGCCCTAAAGTGGCACCAAGCTGAAATATGAATGGGATTTCTGCACCGGATTTATTTGACTCAAATATGTATTTGCTTTCAATGAGAATACAATATTGTTGCTGTTGTAAGAAACCTTGTCTACAATGGTAACTTTATAGTAGGAAAATATATTTTACTTTTAATTTAACTTAATGTAAATGTAAATAAGAAATGCCTGAAAATGTACCTCACATCAATCTGTCAGTGTCTGCATTTTTAGTGTATTAGAGCATTTAGCATTATAACAGTTTAATATTTTATAATAACATGTTAGCCATGAAAGAGAAGCGATATTCCTCCTCTTAGAGACAGTCTGCCCTCACTGTAGGCTCTCTTGTTCAATTTTTATTTTACTCCATGCAGTAGAATCAGTAATAAACTGAGTACTTTATTTGCAGAACTCAGTTCAATGTATTGTTCCCTCCATGTACAGCTGGATGAAGCTTTTTAGCTGCTTGAGGCTAAGAATATTTCAAGCCCCTCCTCAGATTTCTTACACTTTGGGGGGGAAAAAGTATTTTTAATGTAAAAGTAGCATAAACTTTAATGACCAGTACCACTTTTTAAGTTTGAATGCATGTAAATGAACGATACTTAAACTGTATTTTAACACTGCTGTTAATTTACAGAAATGTAATGTAAATTCACACAAACAAATGATCTTCATTCTACAGACATTTGTGTTTATTTGAATTAGTTGTTACTGTTGTTATTATGGCCTTTTGTACATTGACTGCTGGGATAGGCTCCAGCTATCCACCTGTGGATTGTGCTCCAACTGTGGATTGTGGTAAAACACTGTATGTCAGAAAAAACTAGTTGAACTACAGTTGACAATTAACTGTTAAATTACAGTAAACGACAGTATATTTGATAAATTAACTAACATTTACAGATTTTTAACATCAATGAGAAAATATACTGTGACCGTTAATTAACGGGTCCTATGCTGGACTTTTTACCTTTCTGCCATTGTCCTTTTACAGTGTGCTATGTAAAAAAAAAAATAAAAAAACAATGACTACTAGGTTTTTATCTTTGATGATGTGAATGCAGTGATATTTGCAGGTAGCTAAAGTGAGACTGGAATGACATTAACAATTTGGCATTCACAGGTGTTGTTACACTTCCTTCTTACAGTCAGTTTCAGTGCTAATAAAGCCAGTTTTGAACCAGGTGAGACACAGTTCGAGCAGCACCCGGAAACACGCAACAATCAAACATGTGAACAGACAGACCCCAGGAGGGGCTCAAGCCTGTGCACCTTTATAGTCAAGCAAGCACTCTCTTGATTAGTATGTGTCACTGTATTTAAAATCACAGTCAAGTCCTTTTCAGCAAGATGAGGCTCGGCCTCACTCCGGGAACAGAGTTTGTAGGTTATCTCGGATTCTACAAGATTCATCGTTCTTGAGCGGGCCCTCTGGTGCAGTACTGACTGCAGAAACTGTGGTTGGTTAGTGTAGTGGTTAACACCTCTGACATCTACACTGTAGACTGGGGTTCAATCCCCACCTGGGTAAGCACCCTACACTATACCAATATGGGTCCTTGGGCAAGACTCCCAACACTACCTTTGCCTACCTGTGTAAAATGATCAAACTGTAAGTCGCTCTGGATAATGCCATAAATGTAAAATGTAATGTAAATGGAAACTCTGGCATGTCATGCATCGCCACAGCACGCCAAATTCCACCAATGAAACCTAATAAATAAATGATCGTCTTTTTAAGAAAGCTTTCGCATTTCATAATGAGATTATTTCAAACAACATCCAAACATAATGCTGGCAGTAAGGGGTGTTAACTACACCGAGTTTTCATTGTTGTAAAAAAACGGATTTATACAAAAAAGGATTTATAGAAGAAAATGTGGAGCTCTTAAATTCGTTAAATAGCTCATAGGAGCAGCAGCGCATACTGTAAAAACTAACACCATGGCTGTTCATGCTGGTGATTAGGGTTCAAATTCATGCACATGTCAGTTTTTTTGGCTGCTTTGGAAAAAATCATAACACTAGGTTTGTTTTTTTGAAACATGATTGCACTCCTGAGGTGAGTGACAGCAATATGCTATAAATTAGACTGAGATTCATGCCTCGAAGAGCCCCTGCCCTCCAAAATGTCTGGGTACGCCCTGACAATAATTATATTTTGGCACTTGTAAATCATAAAAACGTCTTTGATGTAAGGACGCATTCACTTCTGACAGAAGGAGAGTCATGTGTTGTAGTGTTGGCAGCACATAATGGGGAACCATAGTTAACCCAGAACAGAAATTTGAACAGAAGGCGTGATGAATTTACCACGTGTTACAGTTGTGGAGCAGTATCAGAGTGATCTTGGAGCAAGAGAGAAACCCGGAGCTCCAGCTTTCTGAAGCTTTTCCTCACTTCAGGCAAAATCGGGACTGGTTAGTTGGTTGGTTGACTGGGCACGGACATGGCATGCCTTTGCATGGCCTGAGAGCCTGAGAATAAACCCAAAAGCGTGAGAGTTGGCTATCCTGCTTAAAAGAATACAGCCTAATAAACAAACTTGATGTTTGATTGCATGCCCTTTCCCACACCACCCCTGAGCTTTAATCTCTGGAGACAACATTATACAAGTGAAATAACTTGTCAAAAAGTAAGCATAACATTTTTGTGAAACAAAATCCACACATGAACCCACACCAGCAGGACTGTGTATATGGTTGCTGCCACATTTCAATACAGGAGGTGAAATACAGAGGGGTCCGGTGCTCAAGGATGCTCTAATTAAACTTTCGGGCCATTGTTTAACGTCTTCACCCTGCAAGCTTCTGTTTTTGCTATTCTTAACTGACTAGTGATGCTGCCCTGGTCTGGTGGCACGTTGACTGGTTCACCCAGCTGGTTCTCAACCTAGAAAAAAGCATTTCTAAGACAAGAGTTGATAAACCAAGCATGTTGCTGCCATTGAAACTAGCATCAACTAGTGAGTGAGTCAGCAGCCAGCGAACCCTGGATAGGTGAGCCAACACGGGACCCCCAAATACCAGGTACTTTTCACACTGCTTGAAAGCTTAGTTCTACTTAACCCCTTAAATGGTCAATAACCTAAAAGTAGCTTAATTACATTACAGTCCCTGTAATTACTGAATAATTATCCTTTGTGTGTCATATGGGATTTTAAGGAATTCATATTTGAGTTTTAACTTGAGGAGTTAATTATGAAAAGGAATTCAGGCTAAACACAGCACAGGCAGTGAGCACAGCAGGACATTCCTCGGCTTCCGAAACGAGAGTTGTTTTTGGGCTGACTCATTTTTTTAGCAGGCATACACTAAAACCCCGAATCATAGCTGATTTCACATATGCTGAACAGCCCCAAACTGAACAACTTTGGCATGTTTTGTACATGGTGAGACTCTTTGTTTACAAACATTTTTGCTATTTAGTGTCTGAACTACCAGATGGACTACAACTACCATAAACAACAAAGCCTAACCTGCATCACCACCACACAGTGAAAATGGTTCATGAGGTACATTTTTCAGTTTTTGACCTAATGTGAAAATTCCTGTTGCTCTTTACACTGTCTGTCTATTTCATGGAGAATGGAACAAACGAAATGACCCAAAATGACTTGGAGAAAACTCTGGTTCCATTGACTTACATTGAAAAGTAAAGTAGGTTTTTCCTTCTCCTGTTAAGTTACCGTTTTGGAGACATGAGGATTTCTTCAGACAACAACAACGTACAGTACATGTAAACTACACAAGAAGTTCTTTTGCACTCATGCGACTGTGATCTTCTTTGTATTCACAGAGAATTCATTTCTCCTCACAGAATGTTTTCACATTGCGCAGACCTGCTGAGAAGTTAATAAAGCCTGACAAGTCTTTTGAACACAATCATTTCCGAAACAACACTGTGACTAGTGTTAAGCATCCTTGCGTAGATGATGGTGTAAAAAAACAGCGACGTTAGTACGTTTACAGTAAGTGGTGTAATTGTGTGATAATGCTGATGTTCTCACTATCATGGTATCATCTCAGGGTGACAAACCAGCATGCCAATCGCAGCTCCTCTTACTGGGCCTCTAAGAACAAAAATTTAATTAAGTTGGAGCGTCGTGAGATAAGCACACTGAAATGAACACAAACTGCACTAGTGATGTGTTTGAAATTCATTTGCATGTTTAGCGATTTGCATTTAGCGTTAGGGGCATTGTGTAATTTCAATCTCGCACTGGAACTTGGTGAATCATTTCTGAATCAGTTTAAACACTCTGCCATTGTGTTGGCCAATCACTTGCACAGCCAAACATCCCCTCCCAAAAGTGGGCAGCAATGCAAAGCAGGAGTTGCTGCAGCTGCCGATACAGTCAGTAATCAGCAGGAGAAAGCCGAGAGCTCACAGCAATCAAGTGTAATTGGAGCATACTTCAGGGGACGGCCTCTTTCTGAGCAAATAATCCTGATTTTACATTCCATTCACATTCTTTAGATGGATAAATTGTAGCCTCTGATAATTCTGATTTGGATGGTATCAGAACTGATCAGTCTGAAAGGAACGATTGAGCAGCTGTGTTTGCGAGGGGCACGGGGTCTATGATATCAAATACTCAGCTTTTTCCAGGGAACGGGAATTGAGGGAGGATGGCTTGTCTGAGAATTAGAAAATCGCACTGTGGAGTTAATAAAAGTGTGAAGGTTTCATTTTATTCACTTGCTCAGTGAGCCCATAACTCTAAAAACCTACCAATAACTTGTAAAGTAACTTCTAAAAATAGGTTTGAAGAACGTCCACCTAAAATGTGGTCATTTTCAAAAGGTTTCCTGCCCTGAATGAGGCCTGTGACTTTAGTCAACTCCATGTTTTGTTGAGTTTCTTAGTGAGAATAAGTCACATCGTCTACAGAAAACACATTTCTACACATTTTAATGCACAATTGCTGTTTGTTTGCTCATTTTTACATTGTGGAAAATGTGTCATGGGACATTTTTCCTTTTTATATCAACATGATTGCAACTAAATAGAAATTGTGCATTAATATCGGGAGAAAAATGCCATATGTAAGTTTGTGGAGAACTCAAAATATCAACAAAACAATGTCATTTAGTTCCCAAACTTTTGCAATGAAGCTTTTACCTAGAACTGTACATCCAAACCAAGAACCATTTAAGAACCATAATTTCTGATAATCCATGGACCCTCGCAGAGCAGGTATTATTTGGGTGGTGGATCGTTCTGAGCATTGCAGTAACGCTGATGTGGTGGTGGTGTGTTAGAGTGTGTTGCACTGGTCTGAGTGGATCAGACACAGCAGTGCTGCTAGAGTTTTTAAACACCTCAGTGTCACTGCTGGACTGAGAACAGCCCACCACCAAATAATCAAGCCACTATCGTCTTGTGACCACTGATGAAGGACTAGAGGATGAGCAACATGTAGCATGCAGCAGATGAGCTATCTGATTTTACATCTACAAGGATTTACCAACAAGGTAGGAACGTCTGAGTGGACCGTGCGTGGACACAGTGTTTAAAAACTCCAGCAGCACTGCTGTGTCTGATCCACTCATACCAGCAGAACGCACATTAACTGTGGTGGTCTTGTGGGGGCCCGGGCCATTGCAAAACAGGGTAAAAGGGGCTAGTAAAGCACAGCATTGATATGGTAAGTGGGGCTGATAAAACACAGTGAATGTAGATAGAAGGATGTGTATGAAGTGGCCATTCAGTTTGTTATATCAGTGTAATTATTAGCGAAAGTAAATAGACTGAAAGACTGAATTGTGCTAATATAATATACTTTATTAGCATGGCATTCATTTCCATTTCAATCATGGAAATGCAGTCTGTTACCTCAGTTTTTCAGCACACTGTAATGAATTTCCCACTGAATAGATTTTGGCTTGTTTTTTGAGCTGCAGTTTTTAATACTCCTCATTTAGGAGTGTGTGCAGGGATTGCTTGATATTTCAGCCCATATTGATTTTCTGCCACTTCACATATTCATGTAGACTAATGAGAAACTCAAACATGCTGTCGTGCCGTTGATCGTCTTGCTGATAATGATGGACGTCACACAAACGGACTCAAAATGATCTTAATCTTTACAATTTTAGTTATTATTGTCATCTTGTTGTATGTTTGTTTTGGTCCTACTTTATTCAAATTGTCTGTAACAACTTTGTAGCTACATGCGAACAATATAGACGCAAAAACAATGTAACTACTAATGGTTGTCACTCTTATAGATGAATTGCAGAAGTACACCTATGTAATTACTCGTGTATCAACTTAATTACACAATAATTACACAAGTCTTAGTAGTTGTAACAGCCTATCCTCTATCATGTAATACACACGGGTAATAACACAAATGTAAATACATTTGTAATCAGACTAGAACAGCATGTTTTAGAAGGTTTTTTTCCTCCAGCAGTAAAAGGAAGCCTCTGATAATGTATATTGAGGCATTATTTAGACTGTACCTGCCAGCTTTCCTAACAATTTTCTAGCATTTATGTTACGAGTGTTGTGACACTAAATTTTCCAACTTTAACCATCACTGTTGATGAAAGAAAACATTCATATTTACTTTACTTTTAATGTAAGTCTATGGAACCAGACTTTTTTCCGCATCATTTTGAGACGTTTCTTTCCGTCCATTCATCATGAAATTTGCAGGCAATGTATAGGACCATAGGTACTTTCAAATTATGTCAAAAAAGACAGCAGTGATATTCTGTATGTAAATGCGACAGTACAGCAGATGTCCACTTATCTTAAAATGTAACTTTTATGACATGAATTAAATGTGCCGCATTTCCCCCAAAACATTGTCTATATTACCACTCAGTTATTACATAGTACCTACATAACAACTACACAGGACCTGCCCACTTATTTTAACTGTATGTAACTTTAATACTACACTTCATGGAAGCTCCTGTGTAGAAGATACACTGGTTTACATTAAGCAATACTGAAGTTGATACACTTGTGTAATTACATAGACCGTACTTCTTTAATCAATCTGTTGCATTCACTAAAGCATCAGTAGTTAGTGTTGTTGCATATGGTATTCATGTGTAACTACATAGTTATTAATGACACTTAATATAAAGTGGGACCTTTGTTTTACATGCCATGATTGGCACTATAATGACATAGCTAATGACATAGTTTGGGGCAGTTGTGGGCTGGAGGTTAGGGAGCCAGCCCTGTGACCAGAAGGTCGCTTTGATCCCCTCGGCTGACAGCACATGACTGAAGTACTCTTGAGCAAAGCACCCAACCCCTAATTGCTCCCTGGGCATTGTGGATAGGGCTGCCCACTGCTCTGGGCAAATGTGCTCACTGCCCCCTAATGTGTGTTCACTAGTGTGCATGCATGTGGGTGTTTCACTGCACGGGTGGGTAAAATGTGGAGGGCTAATTCCACAGTGTGCAAACGGTTCTAAATGTGTCAAATTCAATACCTCAATTTTATATTTGCATTTGATTTTCATTTTATACATGTTCAAATCTACTTTCAGCTCTTTTTTCTATTTGTTTTGACCTTAGTCAGTGATAAAAATAGTGTAAATAGGAGCAAAGCAAAATTTTAAAACAATGCAATAATTTACAACTTTTCAACAAACTCAAACCAAAATGAAATCTCTTCAACTCAAAATGCTACAGAAATGTAGACGTTTAGAATCTGCACAATTTCCATAAAATTCCTCTCCCTTTTTCACTGACCTGTGAGTGAGAGGCACCACTCTGTATGACTTGCACAGCCAGTTGTATAGATTCTTTATCAATCAGCATGAAGTAAGCAGGCTAAGGTTCATATCAGGCCACACGAAAGTTCAGGTTACTTGAGCGACCCTTCTTTTCGATTAATTCCTGGACCCAGATGTTTGGGGATGATAGCATCAAGGTGCTCATTCTTCCTGCAGATAGTGTCAGGGAGCAGACATGGTGGAACGATGAGGGCCCTCTGGATAGCCCTTCAGGTGCTGCTCCAGCCACACTTGGTATTTCAAAATTTATGACGCAGCAGCAGCAGGATTTGTTGTAACTGATTATCAAAGAGTTTCCAGGCCCGTCGTTTGGGGACTGTCGGTGAAAGTTAACCAACAGACCACATACACGTATCTTGGCAGGCTAATTAATTGAATTCATTCATTAATGAAATTGAAAATGTATGTGCCAAAATGATGCTCTTTGATGTTCATTGCCAAGTTGTCTCTTCTGAGTTGGATCTCTCTGATGGAGTTGAGGTGGGCTTGTTTATTTCATCTTAGCCTGCGTTTCTCCACTTCTTGTTCTGTTTGTACACCTCATTGATGGGGGGAAAAAATCTCTTTACCTGCAATGCTGTTGACGGCCGAACGCTTCTCTGCCAGATTCTTTCTACCTGCTTTTCTACTCTTCAGCTTTTTTTGTCAGGGATTAGTGAGTTTATATCATCTACAGCACATTTTTGTTTACTTTAACTCTTTTGACTACAATTATTACCATTTTTCATACATTCTAATTGATATTAAATAGTTATTTGTGTGTAATTCCATCCTTTATTAAATAAGTATTGGATAATTACAGCATATGATGTTCTGTTAAACCTTTAAAGTTCTACAATTGCTATTCAGTCATTATATTGCATAATTATTAGTATGTTAATACATAGGTTATTGGATTTATATCATCAAAAGCACATATTTACCGACTTGCAGCCTTAGAATCTAGAGTTAGTCATTCACTATACATTCAATTTCTATTACCAAGCTATTTACATGGATTTACATAGCAATTATATGGTAGTTGAAGTCAAATGACCTGTAGCACGTTTTTAGATGCTTACAGCTATTGTCTTTTTGCCATACATTCAATATATCTTGCATAATTATTTACATGGAATTACCTCATGTATTACATATCTGTAGGATTTATATGAGTGTGGTATGCTTTTATTCAGTTAATAGAAATCTATAGACACTATATCTTCTGCTATATTTTCAATCTTGCATAATTGTTTATATGTAATGATGGAGTTAATTACATAATTGTTGGATTTATCTGATTTACATGTTGTATTCACCCTTTTTTAACCTTTAGAAGCCTGTATTTAGTAACATTTTGTTATATATTCACTTAATATTGCATAATTATTTCTGTGTAATTGCAAAGTTATTATGTAATAATTTAGACCTGCCAAATTAACAGTTTCTGCACTTTGATGTTATTGGTTTCATGTTAAAAAACGGCAAAAACGTGCAAAATGTGATGGGTGTTTTGTTTTCTCTCCATTTAACACGGCCACATGCACAGCAATGACTTGTATAATAAATAGCAGCCATGCTTTGCCATCTTTAGCTGCACCTCCGCTATAAGAAACAGGCAATAGAAATACTTTCTGCTCGCAGTATCTGTGTTTCTCAAATTAGCCTCCGTGTATCGATCCTTTTGTGCTCCTGACATAATAAGTGCTTTCGACAACTTAATTAGATGTGTTGATGAATGAAGACTTCTGTTGGCTGTGGCAGTGTGGTAGTTTATGAGGAAGGGCTTTGGCAGAGCTAGTGACAGGCCTGAACCACCTCTGCCTTTCACTTCTGCGCTTAAGTCCCCATCCATCACTTTCCACTGACCTGGCCTTTATTGCAGGGAATATAGCACTGTTGATCATATCTACATTCATTAAAAGCAGACACATAATCAATTATGCTGGCCAGAGATGCCGTTGACTGATTTCTGCTCTCGGAGGATCAGAGAGAGAGAGAGAAAGAGAGAGAGAGAGGTTTAAAAAGACTGACCATGAAGGCATATTGTGGGTTGTGGTGGGTTGATGCTGAAGGATGTGTCATGTTTTAATTTGAGATTTATATTCACAAGCAGGCAGCCTGGCTCCTTTCTCTGTGCTCTACTGACATCTTCTGGCTTCTTCTCCCTGTCAGCATGTGGCTGATTGTGTTGGTGATTTTAAGAGATTTTAATGGCTTGCTATATTACATGTCATATAATAGAGACATGCAGTGTAAAATATGCACCATAACATTTTACATCAGTCAGCATGCAGATCTTTTTAAAGGGCTCATATCATTGAAAGCTGATTCCCTTTTAAATGTAGTCATTTGTTATAACATGCAGACACTGTTAGAGATATGAAACATACTGTCCACTCCTCAGTCCGTACAATCCATAAAAAGGAAAACTAAGCTGAAAAAACAGCCCATTTTTAATTGCCTTTATGATGTCATGCAAGTGAGCTCATTTACATATATCTGCCTATTCAGCCTACAGCAGGTTAGCTCCGGCTATTTATGATACAGTCAAAACGAGTGCGTCAGACTAGACACAGTGCAACCAATCAGAACAGAGGTCTTTTACATATATCAATCTTTAAGGCACAGTAAGCAACAACAGCCTGTTTAAGTCTAAAGGATAAAGCAAGGTTGGAAATGTTCACATAAAATTAATATCAACTTTTATCTGTATGTTTAATAATATCTAGAAATTCACACAAATGCCAAAATGTCATAATATCAAACTAAAATATCGCTGCGGTTGGAACAAAACCTTGTATCTCCAAATTGGTAACTTCACAGGAGAAGGAAAAAACCTACATTGCTTTCAATGCAAGTCAATGGAACCAGACTTTTTTCCAAGTCATTTTTGGCCATTTATTTTGGTCCATCCTTCATGAAATTTACACACAATGTAAAGGCCAACATGCATTTTCAAAGCATGTCAAAAACTGAAAATCGAATAAAATGGAGATATGTGGTTTTGTTTCCGACATCAGCGATAGGCTACATGACAAAAAGTAGGATATAGCCCCTTTAAAAATACAACTCTTTTTAAATGCCTATCAAAGGGCCGTTCCACCGATGTTTCAAAATTGTTGTCTCATTTCATAGAAAAAAAAACCAAAGTCATTCAGAGTGGTTTGATGTTAAATGCTTTGTTCTGAAGAAACCTACTCAACATTGAGCCAGTCAGAGTCAGAATTAAATCCCTTCAGTGAAAAAAAACATCTTTTAACCATTACAGCCTTTTTTTCTTTAAGATTATTGGTTATTTTGTTAGCTGACTTATTTCGTTCCCTCTTTTATGTTAAAAGGTGTATTATTTATGTTTTAGTGACCCTTTTATTTTAGAGGATTAAACAATGCCAAACTATGCTTACGTGACCATGCACACGAGTCCTTTTTGGTTGTGAGGGCTTACAGTGGTGGTGATAGGAACCAGATGTCTGAAGAGTATTTACATGTACATTAACATTTAAAGCATTTAGCAGACGCTCTTATCCAGAGTAACTTACAAGAAGTGCTTTGTCTATCTAGAGAAAGTATCCTTGCTAGTTGCCAATAGGTTAGAGAGAAAGACAGTCCTGAGCTCAGATACTGCTGGAAATAAAGTCACTGTTGATACGGAGAGAAAAGTAACAGAGTTGAACAGAGAACTCTGTGCCGTACAATACAATACAATACAATACAACATATAAGTGCAGTACAATATATTGCAATCAATATGTAATTCAATGCTCATTTAAGTGCTGTGTAAAGAGATGTGTCTTCAGTCTGCGTTTGAAGACAGCGAGAGACTCTGCTGTATGAACAGTCAGTGGGAGTTCATTCCACCACCTGGGCGCCAGAACAGAGAACATTCTCGATGCTTGTCTTCCATGTGCCTTGAAGGATGGTGGGTCAAGCCGAGCTGTACTCAAAGCTCAAAGGGCTCATGATACAGTTCGAGATTTCACCATTGCCATCAAGTAGGTAGGGGCTGGTCCATTTTTGGCTTTGTAGGCCAGCATTAGGGTTTTAAATCTGATGCGTGCAGCTGCAGGAAGCCAGTGAAGGGAGCACAGCAGTGGGGTGACGTGGCTGAACTTGGGGAGACTGAAGACGAGCCATGTTGCCGCATTCTGGATGAGCTGCAGAGGATTGATGGCCTGCATGGGAAGACGAGCCAAGAGCGAGTTGCAGTAGTCAAGCCTTGAGATGACAAGAGACTGCACAAGCACCTGGGCAGCCTCTCGGGTGAGGAAGGGTCGGATCCTATAATGTCTCTGAAAGTTCCCTCACAAAAAGTTACATAAAATATTTAGAAATATGCTGTGTGCCTAAAACACTGTTTTACAATATATTTTTTTTGGTAAAACTTTGGCTTAAACATATTTTTTAAATACTTTCATGACAAAGAGGTACATGCAGGCTGCTCTAAGGTGAAAAAGTTGCCTGAAAACTTTTTTTTTCTTCTTCTTCTTCAGATTTACTGCTATTTTATCATTATGGGCATTATGTATAAAACCTCAGAGGACATGTAGGTTCACTGGTGGTTTTGGATAGTAAATAAAATGGCAATAATTGTGTTGTAGATATCAGGGCCCCTGGTTCCTATCAGCATCACTGAATTAGTCCGTATGTTTTACATCAATGATTTCACAATGAGTTTGTCTACATCTGACTGATTTAATGATATGCATACGTTTTGGAAAATCTATAGCATTCCAATTTAAGTGATGGTGATTTGACAGCTGTCACGCTTGGCTCCTCCCACTCCTCCGTGTGCTCCTGTTGTGTTTACTTTCCAGTCCTGTCCATGTGCTTCTTTGTTTTGGTTTTCAGTCCTGCCCTCTTGTTTCGTGACTCCACCGCTGATTGTCTCCACCTGTCCCTCATTTACCCTCATTTATTTTACGCCCTGTGTTTTCCCCTGTGTGGTTGCTGGTCTTTGTTTGTATGGTTGATTGTGCTGGATGTGCTGTATATATTGTTTGATTCTTGTTTGAGGTTCTGTTTGTCGTGTGATCTGCATTCTCTCCGTCTTGGCTGTTTGAACCTGGACCGTTTTGACTACGACCCTGGATTTGCCCAAAATAAATCTCGCTTATCTCAGCGTATGCGTCCGCCTCCTCGCTCCACGTTACAACAGCATGAATGTAATTTCATGCAAATTTTCTATTAAAAATACATGCGATCATGTTGTGTAGGATCTTAGGTACATTTTAGTCGGTATTATACAGTTAATTATTAGTTAGCGCATGGCGGCTATGTGTCTGATGACATGTGTGCATAATGTTTTGCTTGACCTGTTGGCTAATTTGCAGTCTGCATAGTCTAGTCCAATTCAATAAAACAGTAATTAAGCATCTGCAATGACTCTGACTCCAGCTTCCTTTGGCTTTGGTTGAGGTTTGAAGACTGTGATTGAGTGCTTCCATTAATGTGTCTGCTATCTGGAGGTGTGTGTGGGTGTGTGTCCGTGTGTGTGTGTGTGTGTGTGTGTGTGTGTGTGTGTATGTTGGGGTGTGTTTATCAGATGGCATTCAGACCTCATTATATCTAAATTGTTTTGCTGTAATTACTTTCCGTTTGCAATGCCATGGTCACTCTCACTTGAGTTTTATTACCTCCTTCCTTCTTTTTTCGCAGTAAAGTACTTTTTTACCTCCAGCAAATCCTAGAAAGGTTACAAGGAGATTATACTAGACGTCTGTCAAAAGTTTAACCAGGCTGTGAGAGCAGCTCGAGACCCTGACTGAGCGACCGTGGCTTTAGTGAACATTTGAGGTGATGGAGGTGTTCAGCCTTTAAGCTCCAGACTAAACCGTTCCTTCCCGAAAGAGACCAACAACAGCTGCTTTTTGCCATGATCAGCATTAGGACCAGGCTGATATGAAACTTTTAGGCAGATAAAAACACTGACTGACAGATAACATTGGTATCATTTAATATGCTCCAACATTAAGCAGATTTCATTCAGTAGTTTTAATTACACTGTGATGTGACCATCAGTTAACTCAAACAAACAACTCACATGAGAGTAAAAATAGAAATATTATAGATCCTGGAGTGGAACTTTCCACTAGTTTTAGCAGGTTTGTTGTTTTTTTTGTTAATTAACTATTATTTCCATGGGTTCTACTCATAGAAATTGTCTTTCTAACATATTATTGCCATTGTTTTGCCGTAATTGCATTGCCTTTGCAATGCTGTGATCGAGTTTTATTAGCTTCTTGCTTCTTTTCCTTTTCGGATATACTACGTTTTACACACTAGGAAGCCTTTAGCCTTTTGGGTGGGCCTGAGTTGCTTGCTAGCTGACCTATTGTAAAATAAGAGGCTGATAACAATGACTACCACAGGCTGTCTGTAATATGTATACAATATGTAATATAATACATTTTAACTGCATAACTGTGTATTGTTGATGACTTGATGCTGGTTTGAGGTTACAAATGAAATCACAGATAACCTTCTCTGCATTCTCGACCCAAGACCCTATCTCACCACACAGTGTTTCTTGCTTATCTAGTTTGTAGAAACTGGTTCATGCGTGTGTGAGTCAGGAACCACACGGATTTGGAACAACCTGCGGGTTTATTTAGGAACCAAAAGGATAAAAACCCAGTTACTAAGGCTGACGTCGCACGGCTCTACTACCGTGACTGAACTGCACAGAAGACACCCAAGCACTCTGATTGGCCTAGACACAAAAGATATGTATGTACAGTGGCCCATAATGAAAAACAAGATGATCATTTAGCCAAATGATCTACATAGTTCATTCTAAGCTTAGCTGTATCTAATTCCGGTGGCAGTGGTGACTATGTAGATTTTTTATTGTTATATATGCTTTGTTTTCTACATATTTATGTAGTATGATGTCTTTCTGATTCTTTGGCGGCTTCCCCTATGTTTTGCGCATGGCAGTTCATCATAAACGCCATGGCTGCATGTGAATACATATGAAGATTAATCACAGCCCGAGTCTTTAAACCTAGATTATCAGAGAAAGTCCTTGTGTGTAAAGTCATACATTCCTTTTTGAGACATGATTAGCCAGCTGCCCCTTTCCCCTCTCAAGCATCTTAAGTTCTTAAGATCATAAGAAGTGAGGTAATGTAAATTTACCATAAGATGTGGTATAATGTTTATGATCAATTCACACAGGATATGAAATCTCAGTATTCATGACAGAGATGGGAGTGTATACTCTGTTTAGGCACCATCTTTAGCCTTGAAAAGAGCAGAAGATATGAAAGCACTCAACAACAAAACATTCAAAGCGTTTAATTAAGTCATTATTGTGTTTTCTTTCACCACTTGTCTTGTTTTAGTGAATGCCTTTGTTCACTAGTTTGGGAATTCACTATCAACAGTCAAGATCACTGTAGAAAATCAAATGTTTTCTCTGCATGTCTAGGTTGTAATGTTTTAAGAGTCACACACTTAAGCAGTACAGTATATATTGGCCTGAATTTAGCCACAGAGAGCACACGTAAACACTCATTCTAGTGCCTTCATATTTAAGAAATTCCATTTCCACAGAAAATGATGGCATTTT
Organism: Pygocentrus nattereri; assembly: GCF_015220715.1. Taxonomy (NCBI): domain Eukaryota; kingdom Metazoa; phylum Chordata; class Actinopteri; order Characiformes; family Serrasalmidae; genus Pygocentrus; species Pygocentrus nattereri. Next base: position 33,174,984 of record NC_051228.1, on the reverse strand, counting down.
TATTGACACGTCAATTCGCGTGGGATTAATATAACCCGAGGCTTGTCCAGGGCTCGTTTTATAGAAAGTAAAAGGCAGCAAAATCTTTACTGACACAAGAGCGCGCAGTCTATAAAAATGACTGACATAAAATCACTGAGAAATGGCAGTAAAAATTACATTATCCCACCTCCCCATGTAAAACTAATCCTTGCCATGAGGGCTTTAGACAACATAATAGTAAAGTAATAACCCAGAAGTTTGTAGGGGGTGCTCTGGCAGCCACAGGGCCCTAAGCAACTGCTTATGTTGCTTATTAGGTATAGCCAGCACTGTACTGAATTTTGGCAGATTAAAGAGAAAAAGACTGGAGGAGCAAATCAAGTGTCAATGCTTTTGGAAAGGTGTTGGAAAGCAATTAACATCCTGTATATGGACGCTGAGCTAGCCCAGTCAACCTTGATCAAGATGCCTTTAGATCAAGATGTCAAGTGGAGATCTAAGTGACTTTGAAAAATAGTTCAATAGGAACAGTGACATCTACATTTAGATCTGCAGGGGAGACATTAGGAAATAGGGCTGGGAATAGTGGTCAAAAGCAAATCATTGACAGTGATGCTTGTGCATTAGTGCAATATATAAGTAGAGCAACTGTTCCTCTGGTGGGTGAGAATGTCAGTGCAGGACGTGATCAGACTGTCAACCAGAATATTCCATCCACAAATATATAATGAGAAATATTACAGTTAGATTGCAGTGCATAAATCCATCATTACAACGAGAAATGGACATTAGAAAGTGCTGGTCTGCAGGGGTTTGTAAAAAAAAAGATACCGTTAGACAAGCCACCCTTGACCATGTTCATGCATGGTGTATACCAAGAGAACAGCACAGGCCTGAATGCTTGAACCTGGTGGCTTTGTTATTCTGTAGGGGATTGGCATGATTTGTGTCCACTTGTCCCCTTAAAGCAGAGGTGCTCAATCCTGGTCCTGGAGATCTACCACCCTGGAGAGTTCAGATCCAACCTACCTGGCTTTAATGTTCAGACTCCCCTGAAGAACTTCATTACCTGGATCAGGTGCGTAAGATTAGGGTTTAAGCTAAACTAAGCAGGGTGGTAGGATTGAGCACCTCTGCCTTAGAGGGAAGGGTTTCAGCAAAACCAATGCAATGTTATTCTGACTGATCACCTTGATCACCTTGATCATCGTGTGATGAAACATTTCTGTCCTGATGGCAGGGGTCCCTCTTTGTGGACATTTTAAGGTAGAGATGACCCTTTAGTGTGTTCACCTATTGCCTTTATCACAGCTTTCATTCTCTGAAAGATGCTCACTTTCAATTTTTCAAAGAAATCTACAGGGATGTTTTTCCACACCTTCATCGTTCAGTCTTAGAAGTTGGTTGCATTGTCTGCTTTATAATCTAATTCATCCCAAACGCATTTAATGATGTTGGAGTCTGGAGTCTGAGGTAATCATTTTTTTCAGTAATGGTTTCTTCATTGCTGTACATTCTTTTAGACCCATAGTGTTGAGTTCCTCTAACAGTGGAAGGATGGACAGAAACATCTGTGGATATTTTTATTTAATCTGAAGCAAAAGTGGAGCTTCTTTTTTCTCCTGTTTCTCAAAGTTGAAAGCTTTAAGTACTGTTTCTTTGAAAGCAATGGTTTTAATGGTCAACCAGGTCTCATATGGTTGTTAGGAGTCTGATTCTCTCAGTATCTTTGAATCATTTTTTGAACTCCAGTTTTGAAAACTCTTGTTTCCTTATGCAAATGGATTCAGAGTTCAACTCAGTTGTACACAATTGGACCCGACAGGAACTCTATCTTATGGAAAAATAAGGTTCCATCCCTCTAGGACAGTAGACTTGGAGAATCAATGCTGAGGCATATAAAGCTGATCTGGCTCAAAATTTATAGAAATATTTTCTGAATTTACCAGCCTGTGTTGCTTAGCCGTCTCTTGGAACCATCTACACATCAGGGGTGTTTTTGTTGAAACATATATAATAAGCTATTAAATGTCAGTGTTTTGGCTGATGAATCCATGGATCCATAATATCAGCTTAAATTATTGGCCAAACAAGATATATATTTGGGTCCATAATTTGTGTTTTTAGATGATTGTCATTGATTAGATCATGTGAAATTCATGTTACAAATCTGTTATCTTACAAATTGCGACAGCCACACTGCATTAATTGGCATCGCAGACAAGAGACGGAATGGAAAACATGAACTATAGGTTGTCAGCACCAAACATAATGAAGACATCATTCAAGCAAAGGTAGGCAGCGAAGCAGAGAACATATAATTTTCATTTGATTGTACAAACAGCCTCCTCCACCCGACTGAATCATATCCACACACACACACACACACACACACACACACACACTCTCGCAGCTTATTGTAGTTTATGGAGAGGATAACCTCAGCCCACGTCCTTTTCCTTCAGGAACTGTCTCCCCGTAGTCTCACTAAGCCCGCCAACCTCAAGGCTAAACTTCCACCACCTCTGCAATTAGGTTCCAAGGACTGGCTGCTGTGATCTGTTTCTGCCCTCGGCCATGGCCTGGTGTTGTTGGTGTTATTCCCCATTGCTCTCAGCTCCAGCTCGTTCTTTCTCTGCCTGTCTAGCACCAGACGGTGGAGGAGGGGACCAACTGTTAGGAAAAGCCATTCCCAAACACCCCTTCAAATATTCAGACACATTTTTCACTGCATGCTGTGGCCTGAAGCATCTGAAAAGACTCATTGAGTGGCCCCCCAAAAAAAAAAAAAAAAAAATCTGCATTCAATTTACTTGATTATTCAGTTTCCACATTTGTACATGAATAAAGTATATTACATTAACATTATTTCAGTGTACTTACTTTTGGCAATAATTGTATTGATGTAATGTTTTATTCATATGAAAATGCTGTACACATTCAAATCGAGCAAATATGATGCATCACACACTGTTAGAACATGCTGTTCTGTGTGAATATTACCACTATAATGTTTTTGAAATCATGCATAGCTAGAAACACAAGCTTAGTCGTGACCACACTGAGAAACCACACAAGCAAGTCTTTTTGAGATTGATCAGTAAGTCATTTTGGTTTGAGGCAAACATATGAGCATCTAGATCAGGGATTCATTTGTAAATGATGAGATCCAAGAATACTGAGTAGTGATCCATCTAGGAGGCTGATGGTGAAAAGGTGCATCTGGCACGTAGCTATAAGCATAAGCTTGGCTTATAATGTTGAATTTTCCAACTAATGAATGTGTTAACATGCTGCTTAAGCACCTAACATTCTCTCATGGTTTCTCAAAACACCATTTAATATACACTCACCGGCCACTTTATTAGGTGCTAGTAAAAGGTTGGACCCCCTTTTGCTTTCAGAACTGCCTTAATTCTTCGTGGCAGACTTTCAACAAGGTGTTGGAAACGTTCCTCAGAGATTTTGTTTGGTTATTTGAGTTACTGTTGCCTTTCTATCATCTGGAACCAGTCTGCCCATTCTCCTCTGACCTCTCACATCAACAAGGCATTTTCGTCCACACAACTGACCGCTCACTGGATATTTCCTCTTTTTTGGACCGTTCTCTGTAAACCCTACAGATGGCTGTGCGTGAAAATCCCAGTAGATCAGCAGTTTCTGAAATACTCAGACCAGCCCGTCTGGCACCAATAACCACGCCACATTCAAAGTCCCTTAAATCCCCTTTCTTCCCCGTTCTGATGCTCGGTCTGCACTTCAGCAAGTTGTCTTGACCACCTCTACATGCCTAAATGTGTTGAGTTGCGGCTGTGTGATTGGCTGATTAGCTATTTGTGTTAACAAGCAATCAAATTTGTGTTAATAACTCAGTGTCACAAGCCAGTAAGTTAGCTCAGTACTGCTAAGCTCATTGGAGAGATGAACAATCACTGTGGTAGTGGCACTTTTGCGAGTGATAAACAGCACTTAACAGTGTGTCTATCTCTGCACTCTTAAACAGGAAACTGTGTACATGACATCATACAACACATTACTCTTTAATGAACTTTTTCACCTTTCATTGTGTTGCACGTATCAAGTTTTTTATTTATTTATTTTTTTTGGTTGTTAATCCATCTCTACAGATCATCTGTTACAACCATAAGGGGCCAATCATAAAAACAGAAAACTTGTATGCAAGAAAAGAGATCAACATTGACCCAACCACTGGGCCAGGACACCTGAATGATGCTCCACATACAAAGGAATAACACTCTTAGAAATAAAGGTACTGCTGCTGGGGTGGAAACCTCAAAAGTAGATCTCAGTATCTTTAGTCAGGGATCATAACTGTACCATAATCCATTAAAATGATATTTTCTAAGCTGCATTGACTCCACACACCCCGGCTCATCTCCAAGCTTTTTATTTTATTGTTCTGTTTTAAAACATGACCTTATGAAAAGGTACAAATATATACTGTTCACTTGGAAAAAACACTTACTTCAGGTATACAATTGGGCCTTAAAAACACTGCTGTACCTTTGAGTGAACATTTACAATGTTTGCACCTGAATGAACGGAAAAATGTACCTGCCCAGCATCTTCATTGCTGAAGTTCTATGGTGAGCAAAGACTACTGCAGCAAAGGCTACTGAAGTTAGCCATCCACTGGTTATATTCAGTACAGTACAGGCTTTTCACACAAAGTTATAAACAAGAAAACTTACCTAACTACAAAAAATAAAACCACTATAAGTTAACCTATCTTCCTATATCAAACCAGGTAAACAAAGTATTAGCAAAACTTGGCACTCACCCTCTACACTCTCGGAAAAAAAGATATGACACTGTCTCTGGTACCCTCAGGGGTACATCTCACTGCCTTTAGTCAGGGAACATAATTGTACCACCGTTTTTGTTGTTTCTTATTTTAGTTATTTTCTCATTGTTGTTTTGTCATTTTTGGAATTTCTTGTTTCTTATATTTTCAAACTCCAGTTGGCCTTCACAGTGTGTTAAAATATCACGATGAATGGACCAATAAATGAAGTTCAAATTTACTTGGCAAAACATCTTCTTACATTGACTTCCATTATAGGTCAGGCATGTTTTTTCTTCCTCAGGAAAGTTACCATTTTGGAGATACATTTACATCTATGGCATTTGGCTGACGCTCTTATCCAGAGCGACTTACAATTTGATCATTTTACACAAGCAGGCGAAGGCAGTGTTAGGAATCTTGCCCAAGGACTCTTATTGGTATAGTGTAGGGTGCTTACCCAGGTGGGGGATTGAACCCCAGTCTACAGCATAGAAGGCAGAGGTGTTAACCACTACACTAACCAACCACAAGGTTTTGGACTAAGAGACCCAAAAATCAGCTTCTGTTATTGACATGTTGTCCTAACTGAAGCTAATCTATTTCTGACTTATTCTGAGAAAACCTGATTCAATGGAAAAGATTGCTGTGATTGGAGGAGTTGAAGATATAGAGAAAGAGGATGACCAGCTACAAGATGGCTGGATGCAATCAGAGTAATCTTGAAACAGCAATCAGCAAAAAAGGACAGGATATTCTTGAGAAACACTTTCCATTAAACGACCTAACGGCACTTAATAATAATAAATCATGGTAACAAGAGCGTCAGACAAAGGTTAATGGAGGCAAGCTGGGATTAGTTCGGTAGATGGGAGGGCTGATGCCATAGATGCGATGAGAGAAACCAACAAGGCCATGTGGTTCTCCCAGTTTTTATGTAGCTGGAGCGCACACGCAAAAAATGATAACTTTACCGTAGAGGGCAAAAACCATCTTTATCTTTAAAGTAAGTCAATGTAATGAGATTTCGGACCATTTCTGGGTCCATTCATCATTTTATAAGGATATATCGGACAGCTGCTGCGTTCATATGATGCAGAAAAATAAAAATAAAGTAATGACACAGGGGTTAAGGTTAATAAGCTTTCTTACTTGTAAGCTACATTAACCTTATAGCTGAAGTAAAAAACAAATGAAGCAAACTTCAGACGCCAATCATGTCTTACATTTACGGTATTTGGCTGACACTCTTATCCAGAGTGACTTACAATTTGATCATTTTACACAGGTAGGCCAAGGTGGTGTTAGGAGTCTTGCCCAAGGCCCCTTATTGGTGTAGTGTGCCCTGGTTGGGGATTGAACCCCAGTCTACAGCGTAGAAGGCAAAGGTGTTAACCACTACACTAGCCAACCACCATGGTAAGATTGCGTGCATTTAATTTTTAGTTGAACCATAGCTTTAGGCCTAAAATAACAAGCCTGCAGCGTAAAGGGTTAAACTAACAACTTGTGAGAGCAGCCTAAACGCTGCCCACCTCTTAAATGTGTTGTTGTTTGCCTCGTTCATTTCAGCAGATGTGAGTTTTTAACGGCTGCCCTTTGCCGAACAAAACTGTAGGGCTTGCTGTATTGGTTCAAGACTTGCTTTATTTACCGCCACCTGAACAGAGCAATTCATTCTGCCTCCAGAGCGGAGAGCAGCAGCTGGGGTGGCCTGTCTGGCTTGCCGTTTTGATTTCTGTTTCCCATTTCCAGTTTATCACAGATTGATAAGGTCACCTCACGCTGTCACCTGCTCTAACAAACTCCATTCACCTTGTGCAGCAATGTTATTATCAATATGAGATGTTGTCCGGCAGACAGCGCGCCCGCAGAGGGAAAGACATCATTTGGCAGCGCCTTCCTGTACGTGTCACCATCTTATCCTCTTCTCGCTCTGGAAATGGTCAATTTTAGATCCCTCCCACGAGACTTGTAATACGTCTTATTTCCTGTGGTGGTTTGAGACATAGCAGAGGTTTGTTTCGAGCTGAAAGGTGATGATTCAGGGCAAACACTCCGAAATGCTGGAGGCCTATTGTAATTTCTCCATTCAGACATACTTCATGGGTGTGTTGTTATGAGTTTAGCTGAATTGCAGTACCTCTATTTGCATGACTAATATATTGCAATATCCAAATCATCACAGGCAAAACAAACCCTTGCATTTTTGAAAGGGGAACTTTACAGGAGAATGAAAATGTGTTGACATTTTCTGTATGTTAATGTGATGAGAGTAATTTTTGATTCATACATCATAAATTATTCACAGAATACAGAAGGCAGCTGGTATTTTTTGAAGTATTGTAGAGTAAATAAATGCATAAAGGTGTAACGCCGGGGAGCGAGGAGGCGGACGCATGTGCTGAGATAAGCGATCCAGGGTTGTGGTTGAGCCAGCCCAGGTTCCAATAATCAATACCAAGCGTAGGATGGACAGACATGACTAAGAACACAAGAATATCCAAAATTGTACAGAACAAGCCAAACAAACATAAACAACAAACGCCAGCCAAACATCTAACAACAAACAAAGACCTGCTAACACACAGGGGAAAACACAGGGCTTAAATACATGAGGGCTAACTAGGGATCACAAGCCACAGGTGGAAACACAGGGGCAGAGTAACCAAACAAGGGGCCGGACTGGGATCGAAACAAAAAGCACATGGACTAGTCCAAAACAAATGCGCATGGAAGATCAAAAGGTAAACAAAAAGCACATGGACCGGACTGGGAGGGGCCAGTCGTGACAAAAGGCAAAAATGTTATGAGGTTTTACTCTTTTAATGACACTTGCTATTAAATCAGTGACTGACTTTGCTAATATTAGTCTCACCGGTGTCCTCACTACACTGACTGCAGTTCTTTTAAGGCAAGACAGTTGAGACACAGTGGTGCTTCTAAGCTCTTTGAAAAAAGAAACATAATAAATAATAAGCATTTGAACTTTATTTATTTATCCATACATTTGTATTCAATCAAATTCACCACATGTGGACGTTGTTACCTCCATATAAAAACAATCATAATTCATATTTACATGTCTGTTTTCCAACATCTCTTCATCCCCTAGAATTAAAGAGTGTTTTCTGAAGTGAGTGGGCAGGGCTAAACTACTGTAAGTGGGCTGGGTAGATATATGTAAATTAGCTGCTTTTATGGCATCAAAATACAGTCAGTGGACAACACACACACACACACACACCCACACACACATTTTTTAAGCCGTGTACTGGAGCCTATCCCAGCGGTCATCAGGCGGAAGGCAGGATACACTCTTGACAAGTCGCCAGTCCATCGCAGGGCAGACAGACAGACAGACACATTCACTCACACACTCACACCTAGGGGCAACTTAGCAAGTCCAATTGGCCTGACTGCATGTCTTTGGACTGTGGGAGGAAACTGGAGAACCCGGAAGAAACCCACGCAGACACGGGGAGAACATGCAGTGAACAACACTCTTTTTTTCAATCCAGATTCCATTATGGACTGTATTAACAGTATTTACAGTGCATCAAATCATGATATGGACCCTAAAGCCTCTTTCTCTTGGTCACCTCATGGCCATTCTGTCAGCAGAATGGAATCAGTTCATATATTTTAAATTCATATCATCAAATAAAATATTCTCTCCCATAACTACGATCGGATTAACGAGGACACTGTTGGATCTCTGTGTATGAAATGTGACTCTGTGTTGAGCTGCTCGTGAGCAATGAGGGGCGACAGGAGGGGGGTGGGAACCCCCTACTGTGAAAACAATTCACACCTCTCCATAAAGATGGCTGTGCCAAAATAAAATTGGCAGTACAATTGCAGCTGCCACCATAAAAATAGACTACATCAATAAAACACGTATAAATGCTGTCTTGCTTGCTACTCTACCAAGTCAGAAATCAGAATCAGCATCAGAAACTTTGCTCACCAATTACCAGGTGAAAAATGGTGCAGATGTCAATATAACATCAAATCCAAAAAATCAATATGGAAAAAGATATTGGGAGCATATTTAAACACGATGAACAGACAATCTGCAAGTAAAGGGGTGAGCAGTGGATACAATCAAGTACTGAGGTACTGAGGTACATAAATACAGTACACAGTGAGCAGCTTAAAAAACCCCAAAAATCACATTTTATAACCTAAGAAAAGCTCTTGTTTGCATTGAAGTCCTTGTAGGTACAGAATGCTAAGCCTTTGTATGAAGTAAACCTGGTTTGTTAAGGGGTTAAAGCATCTGACGACAGCAGAGAGGGAGTATGGCATAGTATATACAATGGTTATGTACATTAGAGTGTAGGGAATAAAGCACATGTACATTCCAGTTTGAATTTCATAATCCATCTATGTTTACCTTTTAATATATTTGCTCGAAGTGACTCAAGAAATATTGCATAGTTCAAGTGAGGGACCTCCAAAACAGGCAGAAACTGCATTTTACAGCTATTGTAAAAAAAGGGATAAGTTTGAATGACGAAGCCCAGGTTAGTTTTAAAAAGCAGCCAATCAGTCATTTAAATGAAGAGGTATTCAAACTATTACCTGTGTTGTAGTGCCAGTCTTTTGCTTGTTTGTACATTGCAGTGTTGTGAAGTGAGGCGTGGATAGGCAAACATTGCCCCGCTCTGTTTAAAGGCACAGAGCTATATCATTAAACCGGAATGTAATTACACAGATCACTTATTAAAGAACTCGCAGCAGCACCCTTACTCTGCCCAATTCGGGTTGAACCTATCCGTGCGTAAATATCGTTTAACTGTGTGTTAAAACATCGTGGTCTATGGGGAACCATTATTGCTTGGGTCGTGGACCCGGCTCGGCCAGCTGTGGGGTAATTCTATGTAAATCACAAACTGTGAGATTGCCATCGTGCTTCTCTAACTGGCAGCGTGGGCCATTTGAATTTCATACCCGTCATTTGCAGCCTTTCATCTGACCGTGATAACAGTGTGAATGGGCTAATTGTCAGAAGTGGAGCCAAGGTTGCTCTCCATACCTAATTTGAGGCGCATAATGTATTTCATAACTGGCATTATCAGTGCGCTGGGGCTACACCTGTGGCAGCTCCCTGAATTATGAGGCCACTGTGCTGAGCACCACGTGTAGGTATGCATGTGCAGATGTGGACTCAACATGTTGCTGAGAAGCTGGAGAATACTCTCTGTGATGGCCTTTACCTCATAATGATCGATGCTAACCCAATAGTAAAGATTACGGGGACGTTATTGACTGAAACCAGCATTGATGAGGAAAGATAAATGTTGTTTTAGTGTTTTAAAGGTGATGTCTATTGTGTTTTGTGTGCTATGTCAATAAAGCAGGCAGTGGTGGCCTTTAAAATCCATTGACTGAGGGCAGTGGTGCTACATGGGTCGTGATAATAATGAAGGCATCTTTTCTTGATCAAGCTTATCATATTTCATCATATTTCAACCTATCAATCTACTGGAAGGGGGACGCAGGAGCTTCTATGCCTCCAGAGAAGGCCTACTGATTTCTGTAACATAAAAAGCTGAAGATTTTTAGGGCTAGTAATCGATTTTAGTTATACTAGTTTTCTTGCTGGAAAACAAAATTCTTGCAGTGCCCAACAGAAAAAAATGTAATCAGATTATTATTTTTTTTTTGTCTGTGCTATTTGAGTAGATATAGCACTGTAAGCTTTTCCATTGGTTAGGACTTTAGGAGCTGAACAGAAAGCCTGACATGTCAGATTAACAGCTAACATAATTAAGAGCTGACAGTGGACTCAACCAAGTGGACAGTGGAAACAAGTGTGACTCTAGGCTCCTAGATATGTCACTTACTTCCAACATAAGCAGTAGAAGTTAAAAATACAGTGGCAGTTTTACTAAAATACAGTGGCACCCCAAAGGTCTTTACTTAAAGATTCACTGTAAAACTGCTACAAAGTAGCTGCTGCAAGCTTCAAATATCTGTGTGATGTCTAAACAATGTTTATATGAATCACCATTAGCCAAGTGTTAATACACTCCTGGGCAGCACGGTGGTGCAGTGGGTGGCGCTGTCGCCTAACAGCAAGAAGGGCCCTCGGTTTCCTCCCACAGTCTAAAGACATGCAGTCAGGCCAATTGGACATGGTAAATTGCCCCTAGGTGTGAGTGTGTGTGTGTGAATGTGTATGTCTGTCTGTCTGCTCTGTGATGGACTGGTGACCTGTCCAGGGTGTATCCTGCCTTCCGCCTGATGGCAACTGGGATAGGCTCCAGCACCCCCTGCGACCCTGAGGGAGAAGCGGCTTAGAAGGTCTGTGTGTGTGTGTGAGTGCTAACAGAAATTAGCATATTTGTAGAGATTTTTTAACTTATTTTCTTATTTTATTTTCTGTTTTTAGCAAAGTTTTGATATTTGTGACCTGAACTCAGGCCCTAGCTCTAATAATGAGAGATGGCCACTGCTATCTACCAAAACTGTGGCATATGGTCAAATCCAGTCAAAATATTTGACATTTTTACCTGCTCTTAGTTTAAAAAAAGCTATAAAAATTCTGATAGGACCATCATTCTTCAGCTTTGATATTTGAGTGTCTGTAAGAGTTCCTGAACCCGTTCAGGGAAAAGGATGAAACACTGCATTTTCACCTGGAATTAATGTTACAGCACACAAACATGGTAAACTAGTGTTTGCAGGCTAAAAAAAATCAGTAGCTCAAATGAAAATGCATCTCACAGATGTGTACATTCCTACTGCTCAAAAACAGCCAAGGAAAACATATCCATCTTAAAGGCTCTTGGGTTTAGCCGTAGCAAAGTAATGTAATGCTGCATTCAGGTGCTCATCAGAAGGTCGGATGTACTACAGGGGTAACTAGCAAATACAGTTTCACTCCAATTCCATACGAAAAAAGAAAGAATGGCAACCCAGAGAATACTTGCCCTGCTTTTTCCTTGCTATATTACAAAGCACTTGGGTCACATAGAAACACATCAGGTATTTCTTTTTCACATTCACTGCCAACTTTATTGTATTTTACCAGCAGAAAAAGTGAACGGCCCTGTTATGTGTTACATCTGTTGTAATTGCGCATCATCTAAAATCTCACTTGGAAACTTTAGTGGCCTTTCGTGTGCAGTTTATAAGAGGGAAGATTGGTATTTCACAGTGTTCGACAGCACTCGAATGTTGCTTAATATATGTACTTAATCTTACATATGAGCGAAACTGCCACTCTTTACAGCCCTGCTGAAACAGAACTGCATCTACTTGAATTGTGGGCCTGTTTATTTTTTCCCTGTGTTGCAGAGTGACAACCCCCAAACAGCAATTTTATTATTCAGATACTGGCACCAGGTACTTGAGTAACTGTACACGTTCCTAATTTATAGCAGATGCTCCACTCAATTATATTTTCTGCTGTTTCTGTTCTTTCCAGTTTTGCAGGGAAACTGTTGTCCGTGGAAACTGACAGCGTGCTGCAGATACAGCAGATAGAGATTAGGTTGAAAATGATAGCCTATTTCTAACATTGGAGAACCTACATCACTCATCATCATCGTTATAAGGTATATATACCTCATACTGAGCCACCAGACACTGGACATCCTCGTTCATTGCTCATTAATTAAATATACAAAATACCCTGACCATTGTCTTCATCTGCTTTGTTTACATGCTAAGTCTACTGATATCAACCGAAGCCACTGATCAGATACTTTGAGGATAGCATTGTGAGTTAAAGTCCAGCTCCAGTCCTTCTTCTAGATCTCTATGTAGAGCTACTTTTGTTAGACCATCAGCAGCCAATGTACGAGACAATGCACTTTGCTCACAAACCACTGGGGGGCAAAAAAGCACCACTGAGTTGCTTTACAAGGCATTCCAATGACCTATTTTTCTGGGCAAAGGCAGTAGGCACTGACTTGTGTTGAAGTGCGTCGCCTATTTGTGTAGCTACACAATCTGTGATTCCATAGACAATATGGCACGTCTGCATGTCAGCATACCTTTTAACAGCAGGTGCGACTTCAAGAGCTCCGTGTGCGCCGGAAGAAGGAGCAGATTGCTTTGCCGCCTCTGCCGGAGCCAGCAAAGTCAGGCAGAGGCGCATAGAGCAGCTTCGCTGGTTGTGAGAGCTCTGCTTCCTGACCTCATACTAGCTTCAGTGCCCAGGAGTAAAAACACCTACTGAAAAAAACAGACAGCACTATGGCTACATGCTAATACCCTTGGTCGGTGCTCATAAACCATTTGTGTACACTTAACTGGATTTAAACTGTGGTTATAGGGCCATAAATAATCCACCTCAAGTACCCTCGACTACTTCAAAGAGATGAGGCTAGCCGATTAGCATGTGCTTTCACTGGGGCAAAAAAAAAACATCAAACTATTAATAGCTACAGCAAAAAGAAGCCCAATGCGTTTGTGGCTGAGGTTATTTATTTCTTAAGGTCTGTTTATCCCCAAAGGCATAAAAGACTGTCCCTCCAGACTTAGCAGGTTAGCGTCCTCTGAGCTAATTGTTTGTGTCCTAAATCAGATCCTGGCTGAATGTAGAGCACCTTGGAAAGGGGGGACATTGAAATGGATTCAGGCGACGCAAAGGGAGATGGGTTAAATCTTCAGAGGCGCAAGAGAAGGGAGAGAGGGACAGAGAGATAGAGAGAGAGAGCGAGAGATGCTGCGGATGTGAGCATTAACTGGGGCGAGCTGAGACCACCCAGCGGTGGCGGGATTAGACTGAGGAAATGGAGGCAGCCCCGAGCGAGGGGGAAATTAGCTGGAGGTCTGCAGAGGAGACAGAGCTAAGGTCACAGCGAGACTGGCTACGCTCTGGGTGCGCCCGAGGGGAGCACACAGCACATCTGAATAGAGGTTATTTGATATGCTACGCTCCGTCTTTAGAACTCGAAAATGTTCCCGAAATCTGGGAACTTTTGTTTTTTTTTTCTGCTATTGTCCTCCAGTGAACCGACGCTATTGTTTTTCTGTTTCTGAGACGGAGCTTTTTCAGACTCTCCACCTCCACAAAATTCTTAACCAAGTGAATAAAAGCATTCATGGAGAGACTGTGTGATTAGCATAGATAATCACAACCTTATCGGGCTGCTCTGAGCTCGGATTGAACTTTTTGGCTACAGCCACTCTGATAAATTCTCAGCTTCTTTCATCAGCATTCATGACTGATATGAGGACTGATATCAGGGGAAAACAAAAAAACTGTTTCTCATGTTTTTGAAAATGTAACTGTTAACATTGCTGTTGTTGACATTGTTATGTAAAGTACTGTGTGAAAGTCAGACAGTAATGCATTTATTTAACAGCCATTAAAAACAAGTTATTCGTTTATCCATTTATCAGTGTCGAGAAAAAGAGCAGAACACTTGCATATGCTTTCAGGTTCTCAAAGAAACGCCTCTAAAGTTCAGTCTTAGAAGTTGCTTTTTCTGATTCTCATACTCCAAGTAATTCCAAATGTGTTGATGTTGAGGTCTGGACTCTGGGGTGGTCAGTGCATTGTTCTGGGGGAAAAAAAAACAGCTTCTGCTGCTGCTGCTGCTGCACAGACTCAAGCTGTCTAAATATAACCATTGCTTCACCTGTTTTTCCCCATTTCTGTATTTTAATATTTTATAAGTAGCACTGTTTGCTATCTGGTGTCGACCAGAGGAGGATGGGCTCCTCTTCTGAGTCTTGGTTCCTCTCAAGGTTTCCTTCTCTTGCTCTTAAGGACTTTTTCCTTGCTGCTGTCACCACTGCTGACGTCCATGGGGGGCTCAGACACGGATTTCTCTTTAAAGCTGCTTTGTGACAACAGCTGTTGTAGAAAGCGTTATTGACTGACTTGATTATTTTTGCCCATTTCCTTTTCTCAGTAATATCTCCTGAGCAGAGATTAGATGGACAGACACAGCTGTGAATATTTTCAGATCTGAAGTAACAGTGGAGCTTGATTGTCTGTTTATCTGATGGCGACAGGTTGGTCTACCAGGTCTTGCATGGTTGTTGAGAAGCCCATTTTCTCCATTTCTTCTATAATTTTTTTCTCTAGTTTGGATTTTTTTTTCAATTTCTCTCCGTCATGCAAGTGCATTATCTGACATTTAATATCCTCGGAAATATCTCCTCAGAAATGAATAACTTGTGCTTAATGCCCATTTTTACTGGAAATGAATCAAGATACACAGAACTGTATTTTTGTAAACAAGCATTCAAATGTCCCATTCCCTCCTCCATCCATACAGTCCATGTACAGGAGCTACGTGGCAAAAAAACAACTTGTTTTGAAATGTTTTGTTGTGATGCCACAAAAAAAAACAACAACACATTTTTTCATTAAATTTGCTTCTTCAGCATGTGAGCAGTGGACACACTCAGCCTTGGCTAAGTTAGCCTTAGTGAGCTAATTAGTTAGCCATGCAAACTTTGTAATGCAAAAGGTTATTATTTTTTCTTGAGAAGTCTGAAGATAACATACATAAAGTTTGTGAATAATTGCTTTGCCTGGCTATAAGATTTAAAACGGCTTTTCTCTACCAATTACCATGCTAGCAGAATAAAGTAATAAAGCTGTATAATGTATAGCACAGAGTGGGTCGCCTCGTAGATCCTTTGCTGAACACAGCAAATCATATGTTATAGTTTTGAAATATATGTAGATACAACATATATGTTAAAATATTCAGTGCAGTGATTTCTGGGCAAGTTCTGCTGCTGAAAATGACACTTGTGTTCACTCTGTCTCTCACCCTTCCATAGGATCATCTACCCAAGGAGAAATAATGAGGCCAAGCTGACAAGATCATGTTACAATGAGTTTTGAAATAGGCAGTCAGAGTGTTTTTGAATAAGGTAGAATTAAATCAGCCAATCACAACAGAGGACGTATTTCTATAGTCGTGAAGGCCTCAAAGCTTATTTGTTCTAATCTAAAGGATAAAGAGACGCTGAAAAATAGTCACACAGAAAAGACAACTGGCTGTATTGGTAACACTTTCTATGAATGTCACATTTGTAAGCATCTATAAACACATTTATAACATGCTATAATGCATTCATACAGCATTATAAACATTGTTATAAACACATAGAAAAACGAATTACACTGAATTGCACATTATAGCCAGGTTTATTATTAATTAACTGTTGATATAATGCCTTATAAATAGTGTTAATAACACGTTATACTGTCAGTGCCAAAGAAGTCTGTCCCGGTTGGGAGACTTTTTTATTCCCTGAGATTTCCAGTATTTTATTTATCAGATGCTCCAAACAGGCTGACCAGCCTGTATTATTGCTGCAATGTGCTTTTCTTACCCAGCGCTCTCACTTTAAATGTTACATTGCATCACAGTCAACCAAGTACCCATTTCTACTAGCATTCCACTGGATATGCAGTGTTAAGTTAGTGCCAAGCTAACGGTGGTGTACATTAACCTTCCCACATTGGGTAAAACACTGATGGCAGCACTAGTTAAAACTCTGACATTTGAAGCCTCTAATGAGCTTTATTGTGTATGTTTTATTGAATTCTTCAGTAAATACTTTAACTAGAAGCCTCACTCTTAACACTGGAGGAGGCTTTAGTACAGTATGCCTTACTTTACTTAGAGTGGGCACATATAAATTATGAGCTCTTATAATTTGTTATGAACAGTGCTTCATATTTTGCTAATAATAAGCATGGCTGTAACATGTAATGTATTTTTATAAATATTTATAGCCATGTTTATATTGCCTTATGAATGCATTATAACATGTTATGAATGTGTTGCGTAGATTCTTACAAAGGTGACATTCAAAGAAAGTGTTTCCACTGTATTTGGTAGATTCCCACACAACCAGTCCCCCCTCAAAAAAAGAGAGATACTCCTTTAACACCAAATTTGTAATAGAAATGTTGCTATACAGTCAGTGCTAAGCGAACATTTGGTAGAGGCCAGGAGCTTGTTTGGTCTGACAGGAGGAGGATATCAAGGAGAATGCCAGAAATGATGTGTAATATATATATTTCACACTTCCTCCAAACTGGACGTGATATCCCCTCCTCGCCGCCTGTATCAGTTTACCGCATGCGCCATAGTGGCAGCAAACATATCATTAAAACCCACAGTCCTTGAGTCTTTCTGCCTGCTGAAGCACAGAGCTTAGGGGACTTTTCAAGGCCTCAGCCTACTTCTCATCTGCAGAGGGAGAAAAGTAGGAGAGCTAAATGAGACTCCACGTGGTGCCTGTCTACGGCTTCACTGAATGTTAGCAACTGTGATTCTGCTTTTGAGATGGAAAAACAAGGGGTTTTTGGTTTAAAGGGATGATTTATGCTTCCGTTTTGTATCCTGGCACCGAGACGTGCTTTGATTTGTGTAGAAAACTTTTTTTTTTTTTTCCCTTCGCTAGTTTGGTATTTCCACACAAGTGTAGATCCTCGTTTAATAAAGAAATACACTTGGCACCTTCTTAATTACAATTCCAGTACTGTAAAATTGTTCCACAGCCAGTTGGGACCAAATTAGCCAAAAGCGAACGTTTAAAAATAGAATGCTTGAAAACACATTCACTGTTTACAAAGAGCCATTATGGTGCGTGTGTGTGGAAAAACCTTAAAACAGATGCAAATGTCCAATTAAACCATAAAAATGCAACACCTTTGATGCAAAAAAACAGTCCTCTTCACCTTTCAACTCAGCTAGGTGGGTGGTTTTGAGAGGAAGCGAGGAACCTACCATTATTTACTAGCATAAAAGATCTGAGCTGCAAACCTGTAATGAAATATAAGCCTGTAAAGTTTTATGAAGTTCTCAAAATGACCTCAATCTACTGCTGCTGTTGATATCCAAGTGACATTGTTTATTCTATTGGGATCTAGCAAATGTGTGACTCCCACAAAGGGCAGTGTGTTGTTTACTTCAATACATTCTTATTGCTACTTTCAATGTTTCACTCAGTGTAACGTTACTTGCACCCTATTATTACCATTTTCTTGCTTTAATGATGGCAAAAAGCTATGATTTTAATTTAAGGCTCTGTAAGTGTTGCTGATTAAGCCTAATTTATGCTCAGAGACAGAAACATTGGCATATACAGAACCATATAAACACTAGAAATTTGTCAAGTTCTATTTACATTTAATTACCTCAGTTATCTGCCATTCTTTTCTACAGCAACTGAATGGTGAAACAGTCCAGGCCCTGCAACGTATTGGGATGCGACTTCAGTTTGAGCTTGTTCAGCACAAGACAGCACTGTCAAATTGTCTTCTTAGTATATGTAGACCTCACGTAAAGAGTCGTTTAGTTTGTAGACCAGACCATAAGCTGTTTTCTAGATGTTTTCAGCTGGTCCTCTGTATAAAGGAAGGCCTAGAATTGATGTGGACAAGACTTGGTCAGTGACTTGGGCAGCATAAGTTATTAGCAAAGGTGACATTGTAGAAGAAGAGCCTGCACAATCTAGTGCAGGCTTTATTTTGCTGATTACCCAGAACAACTCCACCATTCTTGGCAAGGCAGGAATAATGACCAGTGAGTCCATGAATAATAATGATGAAGCCTTGCATCTGGGAGCTTTTTGCTGGTAGGTAGATCAATTTTGTCTATTTTCAGGCAGTGGGCCTCTGTTCAGGATACCTGATAGGCAATCTGATATCTTTGGAAAGACTTGGGAGGATAATGGATGAAGGAGGACATAAAGATGTGTGGCATCGGCGTGACTAGAAACCACCGACCCTAATCACAGAATCCCCGGGATTTGCTCTTGTACACATGACCTGAAGTGGCAGAGGTCATTCTGTGAAGTGAAGTGGTATGAAGAGGACTGTTTATCGACTGTTCACCTCTAGTGTTTTCCATAGAAACGGATTTGATGTGGGTCTTCTGATCTCAGAAATGTCAAGGATGGACTCCTTAACCCTTCTTTGTCGCGGTTAGTCTTTTAAAAATGAAGGTGCCGAAAAGAGGTCTTTGGCGCGAGGCCAAAGAAGAAGTGTTTTTTTGTTCCCTAAAGCAGTAGTTCTCAAACCGGTCCGTAGAGACCCCCAGATGGTGCACATTTGTGCCCAATCCCAATTCGCAATACAATTCACAAAATCTGGACTTTCTGGGGGTCCCTGAGGACCAGTTTGCCCTCAAAAACTTTCAGTGGGTTGTTCTTTAAAGCGTTATGTTGTAAATGAGATGTGTGAGTGTGAAGAACCTTAGCAACCTTAATAAAGTAGAATGAACTTCCATATTATGTAAAAGGTCAATGACAGCTAAAGGCTTTTTCTAACCACTTATAAGACACATATACGAAGCTTAAGATTGTGCTGCCAGAGATCCCAAAAACATGGCGTAATTTTCATCAATTATTTCTCACTCATAGCTTATTGAAATAAACAGAGGAATTCTGACAAAACTGCATGTTTTAAGCTTTACATCACGCCATGTTTACCTTCCTAAGATTATGATTTGAGTTTGATAAAAACTCGTTTTTGATGAAAAGGTATTTGATACAAAATGCAAATGTCTCACTTTATTTTAAGTGTTAATAACTATTTAGTCACACATTAACAATATGATCAACGCCAAAATAACTACTGGTAATGTATTCACAGAGATAAATGGATTGTGTTAGTATAGCTCATGGAAGAATACATGTATCTTCACTTTTTAGTAATGTAATTACACAAGTAATTGTAGTTGTAACATCAAATTCTCTTTCGGGTAAATGTTTTATATGAATTGCTATTTTTCCAACAAGAATGTAATTACATAAAAGAAAATATGATGTTACAACTGTCAAGATACACTTATGTAATTATAGGATTAAAAACTGAAGTTGCCATTTACACATATTGTACTACTGTAATCATTAGATTAGGGTTAAGATTAAGTGATCTTTATTAGTCCCACAATGGGGAAACATCATCTCTGCATTTAACCCATCCGTGAAGTGAAACACCACATACAGACTAGTGAATGTATACACACTAGGGGGCAGTGGGCAGCCCTATCCGCAGTACCTGGGAAGCAGTTGGGGGTTAGGTGCCTTGCTCAAGTATACCTCAGTCACATACCGTCAGCGCTGAGGATCGGACCGGTGACCTTCCGGTTCCCTAACCTCCAGCCCATGACTGCCCCCAAGCATCATTTGTTTCAGCACAGTTCTGTAACGGCTAATACATCATTGGTAATTACATTGTAGTAGCATGTATATTTAGTGTGTAACTACATAGTTATAAGAATTGAAAAAGCCCCAAATGTAAATTTGTGTGACTAACAATGCAATTAATGATGTGGTTACATTTAATAGGAGAACAAAACAACAAAAATGAACCAGTATGAATGAAACTTTGATGTGTAATTACATAAAAGAAAATATAAACTTACATTGGTCAAGATACACTTGTGCAATTCCAGGTTTGAAAACTGTTGACATCCATGTCCATTTACAAATACTGTACTACTGTAATACATCTGTGACAGTGAATACTACACTCAATTTAACTTGGAAATGGAAATGTAATCTGTATAATTAACTATGTAACTAATTATGAAATTACATTTAGATAGTATAGCAAAATGACAATAACTAGATTTATAACTCAACTTGCATGGGTTGAATGTGGATGGGTGCTGTTGTAAATTCACTATGCTAGACCTTCATTTGTAGTGACTTTGGGTTTTCTTCCGTGTATCTGTGAGCTGAGGTGTTCCACTAGCTCTGTTTTTCAGTCTGGATGGATGACATTGTCTCCTCCCCCCAAGAGTGATATGTTTATTTACTCTCCACAACAGATGTAAATAATAACAACCCTCCTGTGTCGCGCAGGTGCGCCACACAGTGCTGTACATGAGGGAGCATACCAAATGAAGATATGTGCTGTACTTGTGTACAGACGGGTAAGCGGTAAATAATGTCATCTACTGAAAGCTCTCAACACAAACGCTCTTGCTCAGGCACGGAAATAACAGCACTGTGAGATGCCGTTGTGTGCAGTCCTCAAAGCAGCTCTAGAGCTTGTGTTGACTTTCTGGAGAGCTGAGAAACTGATTTGAGAGCGCTGAACTCTTCTTTTGGGGCAAGTCCCTTGAGGCGCACTGACATTTGCAGAGTTTGGGCCTTTCGATTTCCTTCCCATTAAACTATAGCAGAAATTAGGCCATTTTCATAATCATCTTCATCATTTAATGTGGCCGACTGTGACTCATCTCTGCCACTCTGCTCTATAAACCCTCCTAATCACCAACATTTCAGTGATATTTACGCCTTTTTTCAAGGCTGGTTTTTTGGTCGAAAGGTCACCGTTTTAGTATCGAATCTCATTAGTTCTTCAGGAGTCAACAGTGGGATTACACCAGTCTTTCCCAGGCCTGCTCCTGCCTATTTTAGCATGCGGCCTGCTTTTGCACTCATTGTGAAAACATGAAGTACTTGGTAATGATCTGATGAGTTGAGTCAGGTGTATTAGCAGGGGAGCCACTAATATGTGCATAAAAGCAGGAATGCTCCAAAAACAGAAAAGTGTTGGATGGGTCATGTTTTTCATGTTTAGCCTAGTGCTAAAATGAATGTTTAAAGGGACGAAGAGTAATTTACTGTATAAATAGACTTTATTTATCTTTAGATTCTTCTGAGATGTGGCAATATGTCCTACACTGCAAATGTTTGGTGACACCTTGCTTCTATCTGTACTTTCTGTAAAGGCCTTGACCTAAACCATCTTTATTAAAAATCCACTTAAATACCTTGGGGTTTTTTTGCAAACCACTTTCTAAAAGCATATATTGAAAATTTCTTGGCCTAAAGGTGGAGCAAGCAGCTCAAGGTGCTGATCAGTGTTAACATTACGACAAGAGGATACAATGTGGTTATACAATGCATTGTTCTTAAGGAAGTACTGTTACAAATATTTCCACATGTATTTATACAAAAGATGTTGTTTTACCTGCCAGATTCATAAAACTTAGCCTTCCTGTAAGAGTAGATGTGATTTGAAGAAGGCAAGTAATGTAGATCATCACAGCCATGATGTTATTTACTATAAGATGCAGCCTCAAGAGTTCTATTGCAGTTTTCAATGAAGAAAAAAGGTCAAGAAGAATGAATAAAAAATGCTTTGAATTTGGCAGCTTTGCCCAAAAAAGCATTTTGCATTACAGTTATAGCCATAAAACTGTCACAATATCAGGTTCAGCTCAGCTTTTTCGGTATTTGTTAGATTAACCTGAATATTGTTTTGTTCCGGTCAGTCTGTAAAGCATTTCACAGCCTCGCTTGCTGGCATATATTATGTTAATGCTAGTTTGTTTAGTTGTGCCATCACAGCAGACCAAAAAGCTCACTTAGAAGTTTAATATTTGATGTAGACCTGCTATCAAAATCTGAGCAAATGAGCTGCAGGTCAAATGTTACTATACTCAAGTTATCTAATGCATCTACGTTTTGCATGTTGCATGGTTAGCTGCAGTATAAATTGAATCTGGAAGCCTTTATGGGTCAGTAATAAGCAGGTGTGATAATATTATGGCAGCAAGTTGTTTAAAAATTGCACACTAAATTTCTACTTTTTATTAAATGATAAGTTAAGATAACGAAATATAAACATGTTGTGCAATGACGTGAGTGGTGTGATGTGAGCTGTTTCCATCACTGAGCTCCTTTTAGAGTCTTTTCACAGAACAGAGTAACAGTATTTTGTTAATAACAGGAGCATGTTGTATTTTTAGCCCTGATTCTATGTAATCTGAGTATACAGAGCTCATCACGTACTGAGTAGCTGCACTACCTGTAATAGGACCATGAGTGATTATAATAAAGTAAATTAGTCATTTATTTAGAATTTCAGTCCACATTTTTCTGAAGAACTGATGTCACCTGACATGAGCCACAGTAACAGAGAAGCGAGATAAAAATAAAAAGCTCTAATTTATTTAATTTCACCGTGATTATAGTCTGGAACTGCATCACTACTTCAAATTGCACCTGACCATTTGAACCAATAACAGATAAGATTTATTGTTTACATTTTGTTAAGACTAATTCTCCAGTATAACTCGCATGTTGTATCAAGTGGAAAATGTACATTTTATTTATAGATAATTAGAGTGTCTTAACATGATTTTATCACTGACAAGTTATTGCTATAAATACTAACTTTTTATTTAATTTCCCTGTAATTTCAGTTAAATACAACTTATTACCATAACATTACTCATTTATTAGTGATCTATAAACGAAAGTGGTACCTGGAATCGGTAGCAATACAGTGATGGTGTAAAAACATGGTGTAGAATGCTGTCCAGCCACATTGGGTTGTCAGAACTGTCTTTTGAGGGAAAAAAAGATCTCAATTTTCCAAGCTTTCCAACCTTGGACTCATTTTTTTTTCTATTACAGCTCCCAACACAGCTGCTAGCATTCCACATTCGTAATCAGGTTTCGTGTGTTTACAGAAGGAATAAAAATGCAGACTAACCGAAGGATATGATCCTAAAGGATAGGATTTAGAGCCCGGGCTGGATGCAGATTCCCGGGCCTCGTGAGGCAGATTTCTTTGAGCAACTCCCTCCGAAATTATTGGCACTAACATTGTATTTCACGAGACACCGCCATCTCACCACATTAATCCCTCTTTAACTTAAACTCCTCGCATGGCAGGAAGCTCATGAAACATGACAGGTGATGTCTAATCCCCAGAGGCATCAGAAAGGCAGGGTTCTGGAATGATCTCACCTAATGAAAGCGAGCAGGTGATGTGAGACACCTTCAGCTTCTCCCTTGTTCTCCTTTGCTTCATTAACATTCCTACTTCTGACACCAGCGATGCAGATGTCAATCACTCCCTGCTGGGCTTGGTAGGAGGAGGGAGACGGACCAGACTGCAGGTAATCTAACAGCGGAGTGTCTGACAGAGATGTGTTGTGGAGAGCAGGTACAGCGCTCCGCTATCATCCTCACTTGGCTGCAATGAAAGACGCTGTCTAGCAGATCAGCTTCTGTCGAGACATCCAGCTCCAGGACGTTTTCTACATGGTTAAGCTTCCCTCAGGAGATATTGGGTTGGCTTCACTAGAAGTCTTCCTTTCACGGTAGGAGAAAATAGGATATTGAAAACTCAGAATGTAGTTTCTTGTTGTGCAATAAGTCATAGCTGTTGTGTGAAAACTTCATAACCAGGGCTTCAAACATCAAGTCTGAGGAACAAATACTGGAAACAAGTGGGATTTTGCTCGGCGCAACAATGAAACTGAATACATAATCATCCGTGTCTGTTTCTCAATCAAGCAGCTCATTTGAATTCTTAGTTACTGGTTAAACCTTTCCAGCCTGGTGATGCCACATGACATCATGGTTTCCACTCTTCTTTTTTTAAGAAACCATGTACCAACACCACTAATGTTGAACGCTAAGAGTGGCAGAATATTTACTCAGTGGTGGGAGCTTTCTTTCAATCACATTTTATTGTAGGAAATTCACAACATTGCAAGGTGTGGTCATGAAAATAAATCTGACTTGTTAAATATGTAGAAGTTCACCATTTTAATTTTACTGCCATAGTCATATTTGAATACCCCCAGTCAAACGGCATGCTTTGTCGATTTATTTAAGTGAAAATATTTTTTTTTCTGTGATTTTACAGCAGAATTTCTATTTATTTACTGAACTTAACATGTTGACAAGAAAACTAATGTTAACTAATGAATAACTAATGTTAAATAATTATGTTAAAGGTGCCATATCTTTTGCACCGGCCATACATTATATTTATTCTTTTTTCAATTATTTTAAATTGTGCATTACAATTTGCAGATGTGTTCTTTGTAGAAGATGTTTTAACTTATTTACACTTAGAAAAACAAAACAAAAAAAAACAAACAAAAATACAATAAAACATTGTTTGTCAAAAAAAAGTCGTTCTTTATAGTTTAGAAAACAAAGTTTATTCGGTCTACCTGGATGATCCAATCCATCACATGTATTCATGAAATTTCATCAACGTTACCTTTGATTTAACATAAAAAGTGTTGGATACCTAAACCAGGTATTAGATAAATACAATTAATACTGGGTTGCCATGAGAAGAAGTGGAAATTGTTAAATGCAAACACTGATTTACATAAAATCATAATGTTAGTAGTATTTATTGTTAAATTAGCACATACATTTTGCTGTCCAGGCTAGCTTTGTCTAGCATTGTTCTCAGGTACCTCAAACTTTAGCACAGTGCTGTGTGTATTTATGGTTTTGGAAGGATTCTAAGCTTGTGTGCCAACCGTTTTCTGACAAGTAGAAAATCATTTGGGCTGTCATTTTGTAGCCTGAGCATGAAGAACCGAGGTTAACTGAGCTCCCAACAAACATGCTCAAACCTCATTACGTTGAAGTATGCATTAGACAGATAACCAAGTCTGTTTGTTGTTGAGCTGCACTCATGAGTGAATGAGGAGAATAAGAGATAAACAGCTTTTAATTTTGTTGTGACTGGTTTAGGAATGTTTATGTTGGAACGCAAAAATAGAAACATTAAAGTATTGGTTGTCAGTTACAAATAGTCATTTTTGTCTTTCTTACATTAAAATATGCTATATAAGCAAAAATATTAGGACACACTTCCTAATTATTAGGTTCAGGTGTGTTGGCCACACTCATTGCTAACAGGTGAATAAAATTAAACACATATCCCTGCAGTCTCGATAGACAAACGCTGGCAGTAGAATGGGTCGTACTGAAGAACCCAGTGACTTTAAAATGTTGCACTGTCATAGGATGGAAGATCTGCCCCAAGACCCAGTGGGGAAATGGAGTGGTGTAAAGAATACTGCCACTGCACTCTGCAGCAGTGGAAATGTTTTCTGTGGAGTGACAATTCACATGTCTCTATCTGTCAGTCTGATGGATGAATCTGTTTTTGGCAAATGCCAGGAGTGCCTGAATGCATTGTGCCAGCTGTAAAGTTAGGTGGAGGAGGGATAATGCTATAGGCTTGCTTTTCAGGGTTTGGCCTAGAACCCCTTAGCTCCAGTGAAGGAAACCTTAATGCTTCAGCAGACCAAGACATTTTGGACAATTCTATGCTTCCACCTTTGTGCAAACAGCTCGAGGAAGGTCCCTTGTGCCCCAGTCATGGTATGAAAGAACTCGACTGGCCCTCACAGAGCCCTGACCTTACCTCCATTGAACACCTTTGGGATGAGCTAGAATGGCCATTGCCAGCCAGGTCCTCTCATCCAGCATCACTGTCTGACCTCCCAAATGCTCTTCTGGATCAATGTTGCAAAACTCCATATTATTATCTATGGATTCAGAATGGGATGTCATAAACCTCCTGTGGGTGTAACTTGTAGGTGTCCCAATACTTTTGTCCATATAATGTATATTAAATTAGATATTTTTGCATATGAAATTGCCATTTCAGTGATACAAGATTTAAGTTACGGCAGCGGTGAAGCGAATAATGAGCACACTCTGAAGAATGGCAGCTCCAGCACTAATGAAGAAAGCAACTCCCGAAAGGACGTAATGAAGTTGAAGTCTCATTAACAGTTTTGACACTTTGGTAGGCCTCCATAGTTGCTCTTGCTTTTGTTGACAGCTCATCCAACTACAACTACGGGCTGGCGTAACCCCATCCCTCCGCTTCGGAGACAGTTCTGTCTTTGTCTGCTGTGTTTCCGAGCACACTCGCTTTGAGTAAGTGTCTGACAGATGTTGCGTCAAGACGTTCATTCATATAACAGCGTCATGGACGAAAAGTGAACAAATAAAAGGAAAGGGTCTTTTTAAAGTGTCTCTGGCAAGCTGATTCATTACAGTCGGCCTAAATGTCAAAATCCTTTCCTCTCTCTCTCGCTGCATGCGTCTCTCCCTAATTCTCTTGTTCTCTCGCTCTCGTATTTCAAGAGCACTTCTGATGCTCTCTTCAATAAAAATGTGAGCAAAGGTTTGTGGTCTGCAGAGTAAACATTGTTGCTAACATTCGCTCCATTCATGCCATGCCCGGAGTGGCGTTTTGTAAATATAGACAAAGTTTTGGCACACTATCAGCCATTCAAATAGCATGGTCACTTACAGTGTAAGTGGTTCAAAGCATTTCAGACCTCGATGCCCAAAAAAAGCAATTTGGCTACTGGAGAGGAGAAAAGACAATCTGTTCATCTGACAGAGATGAAGATAAACATTTTGAAATTGGTGGGTGCGGCTTGGTTTCAATCAAGACGCTCTAAGCTTGTTTTGCAGATTTTAATCATTAGTCCACCACTGCTTTCATTTAAAACTCAGTTGGACAGTGAGCTGTAAATGCTCTGCAGGTTCTTGGAGTCTGGCCACCAGCATAGAGAGCTACACATTTTCTCTCCGCATGATGACATTTACTATCTATAAACTACATGACCTTAAGCTTTGCATAAGCCTTTGTTTGATCGTCCAGGGTTGTTAAGGACATATAAAGGAACGGCTTCCTTGGGAAGTGGAATTTTTAGGTTGTCTTTATTACTTTGTCACTGTGAAAAAATGAATTACTAATAATAAGAAAAAGACAAAAAAGAAAATCTGATCTAAAAAATCTAATGAATGCCCTGATGCATCAAACGTTCCTTATTGTATTAAAACTTTAGTTTTACTTTTACTTTTACTCTGTATTCTTAAACAAGCAAGGATAGTTCTTTATTTTGAGTCAAATCTGTAATATTAAACATAATAATCTGGTCGATTTTTGGCACTTATGACAAATTTATGTGCTATCTTTTAGCAGTAGCTCACCAACTAGCTGTGATAACGTATTAATTTTAGAGTTTTTACCCATAGATTTCTGTCAGCTCTAGCTGATAAAGCATTGGTCAACCCCTTAAGTAGCCAGGGTTGCTCATTGGTGCAGGTGTTCATTCCTTGAACTTCTGAATAACTCGGCCAGTTTGCATCATTATTCATACAATTTCTGAATAATAGGGTTGAATGGGATTTTAGGTTAGTTATAAAATGTACCAGGAAAGCTCATATCTGGACTACAAATCATTTAGGAACTGGTTTCAAACCATGGTCCTGAGGTCACCGGTTCCCAATCCTTGTCTTGGGGGAGTCCCATTTTTGCGTGCTTAATAATGTCTAACCATAAACTTAGTATTGTTACTAACATTAAAATACATGAATGATAATTGTTAAATGTTATTGTTACAAGCATGCCATTGTAACAACAGCTGAACTCTTTTGGTGCTATCTAGAACCATTTTCAGCCCTGCCATGGGCTGGCGACCTGTCCAGGGTGTATCCTGCCTTCTGCCCAATGACCGCTGGTCTAGGCTCCAGCACCCCCCCGCGACCCTGAGGGAGAGGCAGCTTAGAAAATGGATGGATGGATGGATGGATGGACAGAACCATTTTCAAAAAGCCATATAACCCATTCTCCATCAGTCTGAGTCATTTCAGTATATAAGGCATTATATATAGAACTCATGGTTCTAAATAGAACCCTTGAAGAACCAGCTTTTTTTTTAAGAGTGTTCAGTTTGGTTAGAATAAACAACCCTGGAGTTTTATGAGTGTAGGTGGTTGCTGTGAAAATAAAACCTTGTATCTCCTAAAAGTAACATTTTACAGGAGATGGTAAACACGCTTGTTGGTAAACAGAAGTAAACATGCTTGACTGTCAGTTTAAGTTAACATAACACAATTTTTAGGAGCAAAGTTTTTTGGGAGCATTTCTGTTGGTCTGTTGATCATGACATTCTGACAGGACAAAATATATGTTTAATTTGAAAAATGAAATAATTATACGTTTATGATATGATAATTATATGATGCCAATATGATTCTGATGTTGCTGTGCATCCCCAGATCTTTTCTCATTGTGTGGATAATGATGCCTCATTTCCAAAGCAGTCCATGAGAATGAGTCCTGTGTGAGTGTGCGTAGGTGCCCTGAACAAGTGATCAAGGATAATGAGAAGGGAAGCTTTATCTAGGTGAATAATGTGCTCTGGTTCCTCGTGAATAAATATTAGGGATGCAATTGTTTGACTTGGCTGAACTCTGCCTGTCCTATTGGTCCCGTAGAGGAGAAGCATTTAGAGTTTATCAACAGCCACCACTTCCAGACACGGCTCTGGAGTACAACTTTCTTTTCTTGCTCTCTTTTAGTGCTGCTGGTTTGCTATTGATGTCCCTGAAAGCTTCCCTTGGTATGCTTTCTCTTTTAACATCTGAAGCATGAGGGTTGGAGTGTTGTATGAGTGTTACCATGCCTCTAATGGAGGAAGGAGAAAAGGACACTTCCACATGTCCTCTTAGTTTAATGGACTGGCCAAACAAATTGGATGCTTCAGCACTTGGATGAAGGCTTTGGGTCTTAATGTCTGAGAGTGGAACTTGAGTTTGATCCTGCTTAAACGATGCATGGTGTTTAACTTGTGTCACGTCAGATGGGGCTTTTTAGTCAGTGTGAAAGTGAGGATCGGTGCTTCAGCTTTTATGAAAGGGGATGCAGTGATTCTGCCACACATTATAAGCGCGCTCTCTGAGAGACTGCCTCAGCCTCAGCCTCAGCCTCAGCTGTCCTCAATACCCTTTGTTTTTGTCAAGCAATTAAAGTCTGTAAAAGGCGTAGCTGTAAAAAATTACAGTGGTTGAGAGTGTAAGAGAGAAAGAGAGAGTGAGAGAGAGAGAGAGTGAGAGAGAGAGAGTGAGAGATTAAAACAGGGAATGAAAGGGGGAGTAAGGGAGAATGGTGGGAGAAAGCGATCTATCTATCCATCTGTCATCTGTCTCTATCTCTGTCTCTCTCTCTCTCAGAGAGAGAGAGAGAGAGAGAGAGAGAGAGCGAGCGAGAGAGAGCAGATGATCATACTGGTTGAGAGAGACAGAATGACACAGAAATAGAAGGAGAGAAATAGAAAAGGATGAAGAGAAAAAAAGAGAGCCGAATAGAAAAGAAGGGAGAAAAACAGAGCGAAGGAGGGAGGGGGCAGATGATCTCAGCAGTTGAGAGAACGAGCAGTGAAAAAGAAGTAGCGCTGGAGAGAGAGAGAAAGGAAGCAGATGATCGTACTGGTTGAGATGAATAGAGGTGAACAGAATAGAAATAAAAAATAGAATAGGATGGAAAGAGGGAGAGAACTAGAGAGAAGGAGGGAGGGGCAGAGCAGACGATCTCAGCAGTTGTAAGAGAGAAGGGGGAGCAGAAGGTCTTAGTAGTTGTGAGGGAGGGAGAGAGAGAAATAGAGAGAGAAATTGACAGAGAGAGAGAAAGAGTATGATAGAGAAGAACCAGTGAGAGATAAAGAGAAATAGAAAGAGAGAAAGAGAGGGGGCAGATGATCTCAACAACTGACAGAAAGAGCAAGGAAAAAGAAACAGAGTGAGAGGGAGAGAGTGAGAGTGCGAGAGAGAGAGAGAGAGGGCGAGAGACAGTGTTTGTGACATAATCGCTGAGGAGCATGACTTATCTGCAGCACGCGCTCGTGTTTTCTGATGAAGAAGCTGCCTCGATGTGCCAACCGTCGCTCCTCAAAAGAGGCTTTAGTGCTTTACAGCCAGAGCCATGGAGGTTGTCGGCCTCAGCGAAAGCCTGCCTCCCCCACCACGAGCCCCAGCACCACTGAAAAACAACAAACTAGCAGGGAGGGTGGGAGGGAGCAGCGGGGAGGGACGAAGAGATGGAGAGAGGGGGAGAAAAGGCTGGTGTTTTCTGCTGTGGGTCTGCTGAATAGTCATGATGAGTCATCTTGAGGACTAAAAATTCCTGCTGCTAAAAAAGCCCGACCGGTCGAGTAGCCACAGCAGCGCGGAAACAGCAGGAATGATGGAGATCGCCTATAGCTGTGAAAGCCTCACGGCCACAGCGTTTCATTCGAACCAACAGTTGTAACTTCAAATGATCCACTTGATTTCTCTCCTCACCTGCTGTCATGGTGCTTTGAAGTCAAACTGTACGGCTCTCACAATCGCTGTTTACACCTGCGCTTCACAACTAGTTCATATGAATTTGTTTATTTGTTTGTTTTGAGTGGCAGAGCGCTCGCTTGATGAGATTCTGTACGCCTCTGGTATTGTTGTGGGAACGCTTGGAAGGACTGAGAGATGAAAAGCGCCGGAGGCCTGAAAGCATTTCTTCACGGCTTCCGAAAACAACGGAGCGGATCCAAACGACCTTGAGCTGTTTTTTCATCAGGCGCCAAAGAGCCTCAGTGTATCGCCATCTTGAGTGTGTGATTCCTGCAGATAGAGATGTCTAATCTGGGGCTCCAGCGAGATCTGTAGTAAACATATTGAGCGACAGATAACATCACAGGGGCAGCCGCTCCCACGGCTCACGAGGGTCCTTCAGCTTTTACTCGAGCTCATGTTTTCCAGAAATCTCAATCATCTGATCTGATTTTCCAGTAAGTGGTCGAAATCTTCACATAGCGTTCTCGCTTCTTCTTCAAAAGCAAGAGAAAAGAGAAGAAAAGCAAGGGATTCTGGGCACTAAACCTTCTCAAGGACCAGATATCTGCAGCAGATTGCGCATGTTTTGATTTGGTTTGATTTTCAATGGACAGTTTATTTTTTAGTATATGTTTATTTTAGAATGCAGTTAATTGATAAGAATTAACTCTTGTTTAAACAGTATTTTGCAAAAAAAAATCAGACCAAAAAATCTGGTAGAGCAAGGTCCATTAGACATTGTCTTTCACTGAAAAAAAACCTGCTTTATTTAGGAAAAACATGAGGCATATTTAAAAAAAACCCATTGTTTATTAAATGACAGTGACCAATATGCTTCACTGACCAGCAAATGAATGAACACTGTGATTTTCACTGCTTAGACTTTGGCGACCCCAGCTTCTTAGGAATGTAATATCACTTTATCTTTTCGTTTGCACTGCCTTTCAGCCATTTGTACTCATGCACCTGTGCCTGACTTGGCTAGCAAGGACATCCAGTTTCTCTTCAGCTTCCTCTACTGAAGTTTACTGACGCGCAAACAGTATAAGCTTTTGTTTGTTCTTTAGTTGTCCAATGCCGTCTCTCTCAGACTCTCTCTTGGTCTCCTGGCTAAAGATGCTCTGAGATTAAGGCCCATTTTAAATTAAATATGAGTTTAGGCCTGCCTATTTCAAGATGATCCACCTGGTTTGAAGTAACAGCATAAGCAAACATCACTTAATGTTTGATTTTCATTTTCACTTAAATTAGTGATTATCTTGTTTCTTAGCCTTCATTTTTTCACCGCACCAAAATTAAGAATTGGAAAAAGGAATAAATAAATGAATGATTTATTAATATTCACTGTATTTCACTTATTACTGTGCTGTAGAGTGTCAGGTATCATGCAACTGATCTGAAAACCAGCAGTATCTACTTATTTTTAAACCTTTGAGCACTTATAGAGGTTAGAGGTCTTGGATGGACAGTTTCTCTAGCACCAAGTCATTTTCTAAGTTAACCTTTGTTTTGCATTGTAGAAGTTGGTTGAATTTTACAATCCAAGTAATCCCAAACACGTTCAGTGATGCTGAGATCTAGATTATGGGGAGGCCAGTCAACTGGTCTGAGAACAGTAGAAGCTTCTTTGCTTGATTTGCAAAATGTTATTAACAGCTTCTTGAAAGCTGCATGTTCTTTCAGTCCCATAACATAGTGTTGAGATGTCTTCTCACGGTGGAAGGATGGACAGAAACAGCCGTAGATTTTTCCTTAAGTGAGTTATCTTGTATTAAATCTCCATTGAAATAAGAATAACTTATACTGTAGCCAATTTGTCTGGAAATGAATGTGCCTGTGCATCAAGTTCACTGTTTCTCTGTCTTTAAAAATACAGCTGCTGAAGCTGTAGAGTCGCCCTTTCCATTCCATTATATTGTGAGATCGTACGTGCCTCACATCTTATGAGGCTATGAAGAGGGGCTGAGATGCACATCTGCCTGTGTGTTATTAGTGGATTCGTGTGTGTGCCTATATTTTGTATGAAACTGACCAGTGGAAATCACAAAGGACCGACCCATTCGTTCAGTCCACATCGGAGATACGTGTGAAGTGGTGTGTAGGGAGTTTACAGCTGCTGAAGTCACTGCAGACTTTTGAAAAGTAGTGATAAAAGATACTGAAGCATTTTGATGTGGAACATATGAATTTCATGTTACATGCAAAAACCACAGAGGGTTACAGGAGGTCTCTGATTTTGAACTGTACTTTGTAGGTTTACAGTTTCTCACTGAAGCCCATCTGTTGCTGCAATTTATGAGCCCCCATCCATCAGTTGAAAACGAGCACCACAGGACCACTGGAGCACAGGTATTATTTGGATAGTGAAGCATTCTCAGCACAGCAGTGGCACTGACATTGGCCAGTATTTGTCCACAGGGCTGTTATTGACCATATATTATTTGGATGGTGGATCATTCTCAGTATCATTTTTACACATTGTGTAGTGCTGGCATAAACATTGACTGTGGTTTGCCTTTTTTAATGCGCAGTCATTCTCCAGCCCATGATAATTGGTCATCTTCTCACCACAGGATCATTGTTGGTGAACTGTTCATAAGCAGTGACAATGAGGTGTTAAAATTCATTGCTGAGAAAGGATCATTACCCAAAAGCTATTAGTGGCACTATGGTGGTCCCAGTATGGTGTGCTGAATGTATCATGCAGTAAGACATTGACAAGCAGTAATTCCTAAACCTTTAAAGTGCACCTATGTGGCAGGTGTACATGATAAAAAGGTCAGTTTGTATAGGTGTTGTAAACTGGCCTGAGCTTGAAATTTTGGTTCTAAACCCGAAAAGAGCCTGAGAATTTATCTCTGAGTCTGACCTGGCCTGACCCACATCACCATGCTTTGAGTCTGAAACTGACCCATCTGGCCCATCCATCACCCAACATGGCTGAGTAGCCACAACAGGACAGAAACAGCCGGTATGATGGAGAACGCCTATAGCTGCAAAACCCTCATGGCCACAGTGTTTATTTCAAACAACAGTAACTCCAAATGATCCACATGATTTTTTTCTTCACCTTCTTCATCACCACATTTTGAGTCTGAAACTGACCCATTCTGACCCATCCATTCGCCAAAGTGTGGAAGTACTGAGAGTAATGGCTGTCATTACAGCAGCATTAGAATAATATACAACCCCAGTTCAAAGAAACCTGTGTAAAACATTAATAAATATATATAAACAGAATGCAGTGATTTACAAATCTCATATATTCATAATAAGAGACCCTTATTAGTCCCACAATGGGGAAATTTCACCTCCGCATTTAACCCATCCGTGAAGTGAAACACCACATACACTCTAGTGAGCTCACACACACTAGGGGACAGTGAACACACTTGCCCGGAGCGGTGGGCAGCCCAATCCGCAGCGCCCAGGGAGCAGTTGGGGGTTAGGTGTCTCGCTCATGGTCACCTCAGTCATGTGCTGTCGGCTCTGGGGATCGAACCGGCAACCTTCCGGTCACAAGGCTGGTTCCCTAACCTCCAGCCCACGACTGCCCCCTAATATTCTATTTACAATAGAAAACAGAACACATGTCAGATGTTGAAAGATGTTGCCTGCATTCCAGACCTTTCACAAATAGAAAACATTTGCCGCATCATGAAATGAAAAATCCAGGAAAGAAGATCCAGGACTGTTGAGCAGCCAGAATCCCACATCAGACAAGAATGGGACAATATTCCTCTCCCAAAAGTCCAGCAATTGGTCTCCCTTCCCAGACGTTTACAGACTATTGTTAGAAGAAGAGAGGATGCTACACAGTGGTAGACACGGCCCTGTCCCAACTTTTTTGAGTTGTGTTGCTGCCATCAAGTTCTAAATGAGTTCACGTTTTTTATGAAGCGGTAGAATGTCGTGCTTTCAACATCTGATACGTGTTCTAATGTGAATAAAATAGGGGTCTATGAGATATGCAAATGATTGCATTCTGTTTTTATGAAATGAAATGAAATTCTGCTTTAACAAATGAATTCAGCAAATGATGCATGTCGATTTTTTCAAAATCATTTGAGCTTTCCATACTGCACTGTTCTAACAATGGTAGTCTTCAACTGTAACCATGAAACTCTACTTCTGCACAAAGAACATGGTACATTTAACATATAACATAAAAATATGTTTAGCCAAACAAAGCAAATGTCCTTTTGGCTGCACTAAACTGGACTTTTTTAAAATGGTTCACTGGTTATGTCCCGTTTGGTGGGATGTGGGGTGACTTTTGTGTGCCAGACAAATAAAAAAATAAACAAATAAATAAATAAAAAAACAGTAAAGGGAAGTAGTGAAGAATACTGAAGTGAAGGAGATAAACTAAAGCATGGTCAAAAAACTGTTAGAGTGAGGCTGGCTGTGAGAACCCAGACGTGAAATTTGAACCCAGCCTGAGCCAAGTATTGTCCAGATTCGGACAAATACTTTAAGTTCTCGCTCGGCATACAGCTCAGTAGTGCTCTTGTGTTTTGCTGCACTTTGCTTGGCAGCTTCTTTTCCCTAAATGCAGCCTTACTGTTCTTTTATACTCTCAACTGCAGGCAAAAGAGCATAGTTTGGCTAACCGTTACCTGCTTTAAAGGGATCTCAAATGACCGTAGCTACTCCTCTGATATATCACCTCAGACTCCTTTGATATGGCTGCAGAGAATGAAGATTAATCATCAGCTGCCGTTTGAAATTGGACACAGGTGGTGTGTATGTGTGCATGTGTATGTGTGAGAGAGAGAGGAGAGAGAGAGAGAGAGACTAAGATAATTAGCTCTGTTCTCGTTTACTCTTCCATATGGAAGCCGTTCTTTCCATTATTTCTTTGGATCTCAAGTCTTGTGGCAGCGCACATGAAAAATGGATCCAGATGAAAGCACAAAGAGGGCTTTTTTTGTCACAAAAGACTTTTTTGCAAATGTTCTTGGTATAAGAATCACAATGGAATAACACTGCAACTCTTTTCCAGTTGGTCAAGTGAGTCAGTATCTTCTAATTACATTGCTGTCCTGTGAAACTCCTTTTATTGGCAACGCTGACGCCATAACATTCATTTATTTTTTTATTTATTTAAAATAAACGATTTTCTATTGTATTTTGCACAGATCTGTAGCATTTTGAAAGCAGTTTTGATAATATTCCAGAAATATGTTTTATCACTTTACTGTATTTTGAATGGTGTATAACTCAAAAACAGAGGTTCATACGCTGCTATGAAAAATATTTGTCCCTTTTTTTCTACTGCATATTTGATGCTTTTCAAACCCAAAACACATTTGTCTAAATTATGATTTCATTTATTTAACCCTTGTGCAGTGTTCAGGTCTGTGGGACCCATTTTCAATGTTTACCAAAAGAAAAAATGATGCGATTTATTATTATTTCGGCCTCTGATTCCTTGGTCTTTGCTCATATTCCATGAAGAACATATAAAATAACACATTTTACTGCGTTTACCACTGTTCACCCCCCGCATATGTGGTGTGAACCTGTGGGGCATAAAAGTGTGGAGTTGCTATGTCCCTCACTCGGTTCTCCTCCTGCATGGCCTGCTGTTTGTGTGTGTCTGTTTCTGTGTGTGTGTGTGTGTGTGTGTGTGTGTTTGTGTGTGTGTGTGTGTGTGTGTGTGAGGGTGAACAGACTGCTGACTGGCTACAGCTGCTAAAAGAGAACCCTCAGTCTGGAAAGAGATACAAAAGCAGTTCTAAGTTTCTACATGAGAGCCATTCTCTGCAAATTGAGAACCCTACACTCTCTTTAAAAAGATGGTTCTTCAGGTGTTCTTAAGTAAAGACAATGGTTCTATATAGCACCAAAAAGAGTGTTCCAATTGTTATATTGTTAAGCTTATAACTATAGAAGAAACCATGTTGCTGCTATATAGAACCATTTTCTAAAAGTTTCTATATAGAATCATACAACACCTTCTCCATCAATCTGAAAGACCATTTCATAATGTAAAAAACCCTTTAAGCACAAAAACTGTTTTCAAGTGTTGACAGTTTTAAATTGAACCATTGTCTTTACCAAAGGATCTAAAGCACCTTCTATTTTAAGAGTCTACAAACATTGCTGAATCCTAACTGGAATGGCAAGGCTGACAAAATTTCTCCAAGCACACAATTCATCTAGGGAGTCAAGGTTCCAGGAGAACATCCAAGAACCTGCAGGTTTCTGTAACCTAGAAGTGATTTCATGATAAGAAAGGGATCAGGCAAAAAAGTAGTAAGCTAGAAAACATTGCCAACCAAACGAAACACCAATTCCCACCTTGCATTTGCGAAACAATAACCTGGACATTTCTTAAGCCTATTGGGATAATATTCTACGAACTAACCAGTTTGAGGTATAACTTTTTGAACAACACAAATTCCTTTATATCTACCATGAAACAAGTTCTACACTTCACTACTGGAACATCTTATCAACGATCAGACATGGTGCTGGTAGAGGGATGGAGTCATGATGTTTTGATGCCTCAGAACCTGGACTAGAATTCTGCTCTGTACCAAAGAATTCTTAAAGAGAGCATCTGTTCATCTGTCTATCAGCTGAGCTGAAACATAATCAGGTCATGCAGCAAGACATTGATCCAAAACAGAAAAGCAGCTCCACCACATTGAAGTGATTGGACAGAAACAAAACGAATGCTTTGAACTGGTTTTGTTAAAGTCCTGACTTGAACTCAGTAGAGATGCTTTGGCTGGGCCTCAAACAAACAAACTGCAGTTCATACTCAAAAACCTACCAAACGGTCTGAACTAGAGCGGCTCTACAAAGAAGACTGGGCTCATATCCCTCCATACAATTGGACATGCTGATATTGAATAACAAGAAATGTTGGTTGCAGTTTTTTGCTGCTAAAATGATTTTAAGGGGCAGTTTCTTTTTCATATTGTCTAATATTACATTTTAAAGGTGTCATTGTGACAAATACATATATATATATATATATATATATATATATATATATATATATATATTATAATACAGAAGGAAAGGGGCAAAAACTTTTTACAGTACTGTAAATGAGTCTTAGCTTAGACATACAGTTCTAGGAAAAACTTTTATCTGGTATAAAACCTTTACGCTATGTATGTGTTTGTTGAAAAAAGGTTCTTCACACTTTAATGAACTATCCATTAAAATGTTCTTTAGGGAACCAAAGGTGTGTCTTCTATGGCAACACTCCAAGGAACCTTTTAAAGAGTGTGCCATGCAGGCCATTAAACACAGACTTCTTTTTAAAGATTTATTTGTTTTCTCACTTACTGAAAGCCACTAGCACCATTCTTAGAAGGCAAAGCTCACAGATCCTTTGATGCGTAAGGAGCTGGTTACTGCATCTTTTTAAAAAGCAAGCGAGTGCATCACTGCCTAGTACAGGATAGAGATACTGTCCGTCCTTGTCCTCCCACTGAGAGTGTGCCCACTGGCTTCCTCAGGGAACCATGTGGCCAAAAATGACCTATATAACATCTGCGACATGCACCAGTATTCCAGCTGTAGCACAGAGCTCGACATTGTTAGGCAGGCCTTTTCCAAGAACTGCTCTCAGGAGGCGAGTAGGACCTACTCTGCTGAACAGCAAGTATGAGGTTTGGTGAATCATATTCCTGATACTAACACACAGAACAAGGAACATGCCAGAGTGAAACCCCACAGCTGGGGTCATTTGGCCTTAATTTGCATCAGCATATCATTGCTGTCAGGTCAGAATCTCACAACTCCATTTTTTATTTTTTATTTTGTTAGAATTTTTACACCATTTGTTTTTAAAAAGCTGCCCTTTACATTGTACATAAGGAATGGACCAATAGGCCTTGGCCAAAATAACTAGGCATAAAAATGCACATACATTAAATTTGAGAATATTTATGCTTTCTCCTGTGACCTCACTGTCTTGGAGAGGTTTTCTGGTAACACTTTCTTTTACAGTGCCCTAAGTTCTTAGTATTGACCAGCTAAGTGAAGAGGTCAGTTTATATCCCAATATAATGTAAAATCTTTCTTATAAGAAAGGTTAAAGAACGGAGTGAAAAGATGGGACTTCAGCTCAATATGAAGAAGACTACGGTTATAACAACAAGAAACACTGCTCACTTTTCTATTGATGGAGAAGATGTGGAAATGCTGGGCTGCTTTTGCCTATTCAGATAAATTATTAACAATAGCATATCCAACACTGCAGAAATATGACACAGACTGGCGCTCGGCAGAAATGGGATGAAGGAGCTTGAAAAGATCTTCAAATGCAATGATTTGTCTCTACAGACAAAGATCAGAATGGACCAGGCTATGGTCCAGACTTTTCTGCTGTTTTTTATGGATGTGAAAGCTGGACAGTAAACAACTGAGACTGGAAAAATATAGATGCCTTTTAACTTTGGTGTTGGCAAAGACTTTTGAGAGTTCCTCAGACGTCGAGAACAAACAAATGGATCCTCAAACAAATCAAGCCTTACCTATCACTCTGCGAAACTGAAATTGATGTTCAATCCCACTTTAGAGGTATTCTAAGAAGAAGCAGTTCATTAGAAAAGACTATTATGCCTGGATGTGTTGAAGGTGAAAGAGAGCGACTCGCAACAAGATGGATGGATACAATCAGAGGAATCATGAACCAGCCCTTCAGAGGCCTGCTGACTCAAACTGAAGAGAGGGCATTCGGGAGAAACACTATCTACATGGTCAGTAGGAGTCAGAAATGACTTGACAGCACTTAACAATAATAATAATAATAACAACAATAAGTGTGAGATACAATTTTTGAAGTACTAGCTAAATAATTTTGATAACATGATGGTAAAATTCCTTGGCAGTCTAATTTAATCACACTAAACGTATGATATGCTCTAGGTATTACCTGGGTAAATACATTGTACAAACTCCACAGTTCTGTCCAGTTATTTTGAGTAAAAAAGTACTGAGTACTAATATGGGGCAAGAATACTGTACGTGAACAAAGGACCAAGAATCTTATATAGTATATTACTGTTTATTACCTATAAAGGAAACCTAAACCTAAAAAAGGTTAAACCTAGAGTTTGCTTTGTATTTCAATGTAATTTAGTTAAACTGTTGTGGATCTTAACGTCATATTACCCAAATATATTATCTAGTACTTTGGCGTCTGTACCTCAGACTTACCTGGTTAACACTTAGAATACCTTAGGGACTTCAAAAGAAAGCATTATTACAGCGATGAATTTGTGTGCGCTTGCTAACCTTCATCAGCCAAACATGGATTAAGTCTAGTCTAAATTGGACTAAATTACAGTGCCAATGGTGATTCACCACTGAAATTCCTTTTTCTCCAGGCTTAAGCTCACACTTTATTTATTTTTTAATGATTTGTTTATTTTAAAAATAAATGGCTCTTGGCTTGAATGTACAGCATAAAAAAATCATAAAAAGGCAAATCATTAGCTGAGGGTTGTTTAACCCTCTAAAGTCTCAGAGTTATCACAGGCTAAAGCTTATTATTCATATTATACAAAGCAATTACAATAAAAACAAACTTGTTGAGTTATTCTTAAGTTATAGATGTGAGGAAGGGAAGTCAGGTTATTTAAATGATTGGGCTTTCAAGGGGGGTTTCTCTCTTGCACATCTCATTTCCAGAAATGGTTCCATCCACTGAAAGGTTCTTTTGAGCAGTGGTCCTCAAACCTCCAAATGGTCCAATTTTGCCCTAACCCAACTCACAATGAATAAAGCTTTGGCTTTCACTAGGTTTTTCACTCTTGCACATCTCATTTTCAGAAATGGTTAAAATCCACTGAAGATTTCTTTTAAAGAAGTGGTCCTCAAACTTCCAGATGGTCCAATTTTGCCCTAACCCAACTCACAATGAATAAAGATTGAGGAACAATGGACTGCCTAGGGGGCCGGTTTGAGAACTACTGCTTTAGGCAACCAAAAGTGGTCTTTCTATGGCGTTGTTCCAAAGAACCCTTTTCGGCATTATCTTCCACTCTTGGGCCTGTAGTTGCCACTGTGCCCATGTTAGGAGCTCCAGATCTGAGCTAGATTTCTCTATGACCAAAATGAGTGGCATGTGGGAGAATAGCCACTGTCACATCCTGTGGTAAATAAACTGTTGCAGAGCTTTGTTTCCAAAGCTGTCCAGATTCTCAGAGTAAGAAGGTCGTTAAGGAGCCAAAACATGACTATCACTACATGCAAGCTAACACTGCTGCCCACTGAACTGATATCATTGGACTGGCAACTTCACTAAAATACCCCACATGAGCCACCAGGCTTTGTCAAATGTGATAGTTGAGAAGCTGTGATAATTTAAGGCTACTGTTGTTGGTGTATAATAGTGCTACATTTTAAAAGTAGACTTATTTTCATGCAACACCATTTCAGTGTGCATGAGTGCTAATTTGCTTCTAGCATGTATGCAGCAGTTTTTGCATTTTGACTGCTAAACGACCACATAATTCAGAGGCTCTAGAGACAATTGAGGAAAACATGTATGCAGGATAAATGAATTGGCTTTGGGCCGTTTAGTTTACCACAGTAGGTGACAGCAGTGATTCTTAATTATGTGATTTTATTTTTTTTGGCATATAAAAATTTACATTTACATTTACAGCATTTAGCAGACGCTCTTATCCAGAGCGACTTACAAGAAGTGCTTTGTCTATCTAGAGAAAGTATCTTTGCTAGTTACCAATAGGTTAGAGAGAAAGACGGTCCTGAGCTCAGATACGGCTAGAAACAAAAGTCAGTGTAGATACCCAGAAAAAAGGAACAGAGTTGAGTGCCATGCAATACAATACAATAAACTACAGTACACAGTGCATTCAACAATAAAGTAAACTACAATA
Source organism: Pygocentrus nattereri (assembly GCF_015220715.1). Lineage (NCBI taxonomy): Eukaryota > Metazoa > Chordata > Actinopteri > Characiformes > Serrasalmidae > Pygocentrus > Pygocentrus nattereri. The sequence goes on along the minus strand of NC_051228.1, from coordinate 33,133,425 downwards.
CACAGTGCAATACAATAAAATATGATATTCAAGTGGAGCACAATAAAAAAAATCTTGCTTAGATCCTTAGATCCAGAGTTCCTACTATGGACATGATGCCACCTGCAGAATGACATGATTTCAGAGGTTTGTTTGTAAAAAGAAAAAGAAATTCACAATTCGAGGAACCAAAAGTGTTTTTTCCATGACATCTGGCCTAGGACAACAAATGAAATGTAGCCATTTGATCTTATTCTTGTTCATTTACTGTTTTGTTGATAGTGATTAGAGAGATAGACAGACAGACAGATTGACAGATAGACAGACAGACAGACAGACAGACAGACAGACAGACAGACTGATGGTTAGATAGACGGATGGATGGACGGACGGACGGGTAGATAGATAGACCGCGTAATCTGGGTCTGGGAAACTAGATTGGTTTTAGGCTGAATCCACAGCTGAGCTTTTCTGAACAAACCTGAAATTGTTATTTACCTACTTGAGTTCTATATAATGCTGTGGTCACAGAGCTTGCGCTCATCTGTGTAGCCCTAGCACACCCTTTCAGCTCATTGGGCAGACACATCACATTGACTGGTGTTATTCGTGGAGATGGCGCTGCTGGACGTGCTCTCGCTCTCTCTGGTAATCCAGCCAGCTGTCTGCCGCAGTGGTGCAATCCCACAGGGCTCCAGCACCGTTAGCCAGGGATTATTTAGTCATGATAAGGCCGGTATCTGCTCTGTCCACCAGCGCCGAGGCAGAGCAGGGGCCCTATGCTCCACTGAGGATGGCTCTCGCCTATTAGTGTGGCCGACGTGCAGCAGCGGAGCCGTGTGTAGCCTCGAGGAAGGCAGAGCTTTGAAGGACGGGAAATGGGAAACAACTTTCATCTGCACAGACAGGTTCACCTAAGGAGCAGCACTGCATTTGATACTTGATGATTTTTTGTTGCACTGGTGTTAATAGCTTTCTGGCAAGTCCTTTAATAAATTGGCACCCAATGAAACAGTGGGTACACTGTTTGCCATTTAGCTTGAAAAAATGAAGTAATATTTTTAGTCTGAACATCCATTTGACTAGGCTGGTCTTGAATAAGGATTATGGTGAGGAATCTGACTGGATAATCCGCAGTTTCATGGTTGAATATTTGAAGAAGTGTGAAAAGCAGTAGTGCTGGGGGCAGTGCTAGGAGCTGCTTTAGCGGTTGTTGCTTTTCTTATGACTTCATTCACTCCTTTTTTTCAGTGCGGTCTTAAAGCAGATGTGTTAAAAACAACACGTATCATGTTCCATTAAAGGCGACACCTTTCAGTGTTATTTTAACACCAACACTGTGTTATTATGCTTTCTACAGGTGGTGTAGTGTGTTCAGATTTTATTCTGTCAGACGTAGGGATAACATGAAAAACATCATTTGTAAGAGTGTAAATAATGATATGATAATTACCAGCTCACTTTTTTTTCCTCATGACTGGAGCACCAATAGAAATTATCCAGTTATGATTACCTTCCTCATTGGTCAGTTTCTGACCACAGAACAGTTGGCACTAGATATTACTTGGCAATTCTTAACACCACAGTGACCCTCAGATGGTAGCTTATGGAAGGGGGCAATGGAGTGGCATAGTTTCGCCAACTGGGAGGATGGTGCCGCTATTCCAGTGTCATAGAAGACCCTGCCGCTTCCCCCATTCACACAGTGTCAATCATGTTCCACCCTTTGCACCCCTGCTTCTCTACTGCTTGTGGTCACTCACAACCTAGCTACAGAAATGAATATTTCTTATATCATTATCATAATGGCTTCCATAACCGTTATTTATGCAGATTCCTCAGTTCTAACAATGCACACAAAAGCTAACAGCTCCCTCTAGTGGAGAACATTCAGTGTGCTAAATTAAAATGAGTATGAATAACAAGTACTTAGAAACCTAAAACATCTAATTCATTTTTATGCACATTTTTATAGATGTTATGCATTTAAAGGGCAGACAAAGAAGCAGACAGAATAGAGCTAATAATGAGAACGCACAATAAAACAGCTGGACAGAGCATATTGGCAGCATTAAGCACATCAAACGAGAGATGACCAGCGCTAGGTCAACTGAATCCTATAATAGCCAGCCTGCTCAAAAACAGTACAGCATCCAAGATGAGAATAGAATAGAATAAAGGAAGTTTTGAAAGACATGCAAATAGAGTAGACCTTTTCCACAGAGCTGAATGATGCTATGTTGCTTTGGTCATGTTTACTAAATTTAGCGTTGGAAGCTTTTGATCAGACAAAATGTGTCTGGTTGCTTTAAAGCAATGCGTTCCTTTTCGCCCAACAGCCATATGACTGGTCAAGGGCATTTTCTTCAGCACCCCGAGCCGGTATTTTTGTTGATTTTCTAAGGGCTGTGCACTGAATCTGATGGAATCTGAAGAATCCGAAAAGTGGCACAGACCACCACGACAGCTTCTAGCCGTTATAAATTGAGTTTATAAACCGGCATTTATTTTTTTCAGCCTTCCTACCATTTTCAGACATATATTAAACAAAAATAGGAATATTTAGTAGAAAAATAGTGATATATTTCAATAGTTATTTCTTCTTCTTTGGTCACGGTTACTGGTAGGTCAGCAATCCAGTGCCCATAATAGACAAAATGCTTCTGGTAACGTGTGGTGCTGGTGGAGGCACAGCAGTGTTGCTGGGATTTTACACATGTCAATGTCACTCGCAGGTTGAGAACAGTCCGCCACCCAAAAATATCCAGCTGGGAGTGGCTCAGTGATCAGAAACTGACCTTGATGAAGGACTAAAGAACGGGTAACTCAAATGATGCATGCCAGCACTGGACTGCAGTCTCTTGATTCCTCACCATGTTTTCAGAAACAAGGCATGTGTTTCCCGTAGCCGGTTTCTAATAAAGTGGCCAGTGTGTAGTTTTTATATCAATATGATAAAGCTGTATGTTTTTAGAAATCAAATTCAAAATGTTCTCTTGCTTGTTTGTCAGATGTTCAGGTGTATACCTGAGGACGCTTGGCATAAATGATCAAAGAGCCTCAAAAGCTCCCCAACAGTAACTCTTAGCCTGGGGTTTGTAGTTTGTAATATGGTAATTAAAAAGGGAACATAGGCATTTTCTAGTGTATTGTGGTGTCCACCATGGGCTGTGCAGCCATGAGGAGCTTAGAGGGTCACGCAAAGAGACCGTTGCTGATGTTGATGGAGTTATCAGTGTAGCTGTGTTGCTTTGTGTCCAAGGAGGGTGGGCTTTGCCGTTATCTAGTGGCTAGAAGTGTCTACTCTTCTTGAATGTCGTGTCCTTCTGCATTACCAAATGGCTGCATTAGCTATGCAGCAGCTAAGCCATGCAGCTAAACTGTCTCTAGTTAACTGTCTACTGCTCTAATAAAGCACTCACATTTGGAACATTGGTCTGTCAGAAAGTCTAAAGCAGAGTTTGTAGCCATAAACACTTGAAATTATATCGGCATAATTAGTTATTTTGTTTGTTTATGGTCAGCAATGGCATGTTCTTCATTCTGGTTGGTAGTTGGTAGACAGTACCTTTAGTCAGAGATCATAATTAAACCATAATCCATTGAAATTATCATTTCTAAGTTGTGTTGACTCCACACACCCCATCTCGATTCCAGGCATTTTATTTTATTTATTCTGTTTAATTTATTCGGTTATGAATACGTACAAATACGTACTTTTCCACTGGGAAAATCCTGCTTAAAGTACACAATCGGACCTTAAAACCACTGTTTTGAGGGCACATTTACATTGCTTGTACCCTGTTGAACGAAAATGTACCTGCACAGAACCTTTATTTCTAACAGTGTTAGTAACTACCTGGCCTGGGTCATATACTGCAAGCAGCAGGGGCCCCTTGAAATATTAAAACGGACCGTTTTTACATTCAAACATGCATTTTTTTCTTTAGCCATGTTCAAATACGTCTGAATGCAAGTCTTAGTTTGACAGCCCCAATTACAAGTGTCACTGTCAATCATTTTGTACTATGAAGGTAGAGTAACTGCACTTACATCTGCAGTCAAGGTCTGTACCTAGAGTCAGCACCTAGAGTCAGCAAGCTTAGCAAGCCCTGGTGCCTTACACTGGCCACACATCACAGATTAATAGGACAGGCCAGAAGAGCACTTAATTATGTACCCTTGTTGCTTGTTTCTCAGTGAAAGGTTCTGCCATTAAAATAAATAAATATATATTTTTCTAAACAAGGGGGAAGGGGGCATCTGTTTATGTTACCGCTTGCTAATTGTGTCTCTAATTATTGACACGGTTTAATTAAATGATGCTAATTACATCACCTACAGTGTAGGTTATATGAAGAGCATAATTATATTGGGGTGGTTAAACACATAATTACAATTTCGAACCTGTTCTGAAGATATTAATGAGTATATATGGGACGCTTTCTGCTGTTTTTAAAGATGGACTGTGATTATGGTGTATCATATTGGCTACAGTGACCCAGAATTGGTGCTTCTTAGGATGAAGGCCCACATGTCTCGGCTTGGCTAATGATAATGAATCCAGTTCCGTGCTGTAGTTAAATGGCTTATCCGGCTGAGGGATGGTTTTGGACAGATGTGTGTGAGTAAGATCTATCGCTGTTAGTTATTACACTCGCCCTGTAAAGGCCACCGTTAAGCGACTTTGGAAATAAGAGTGATTTGTGTCCAGAATGAAGGTGGAAGAGGAATGACGGCAAAAAAGCGGCTGGGGCAATGTGATCAATAATGTGTTTTTGCCCTGTGTGAAAACAACATCACTCATCCCGCAACACAATGTTAACTTCTATCAATACTTTTATTTTTTTTTATTTTGCCCCCCCGAACATTTACAAAGGAGAATACAGTGCATTGAACATGTCATTATTTTGTACATCAAAGCTGTAAACTCTCCAGCACAGATCCTTCTGCACTCTGCACTCGCTCAGAGGAAGAAGCAGAGGAAGAAGAATAATAAAAAAAAAGCTCACTGCTAAATATTGGACTTTAATTTTCTCACAGCTGGCTCTGAATATTGGTGACCTACTTTAGGCAAGCAAGTGAACATCATTACGCAAACTTAGAACGAGACTTAGGATGTAGACTTTCTCTCTAATATCAGTCATTATCGCTCCACGCCGCGCTCCCTGCGGGAAACTCCTTTGCATGAACCCCGTACGTATGATGCACTCCGTCTTGCCTCTTTCTCAAAAACACAGCTTGCGCACTCCCGTATTGTTATACGGAGCTTTGGTGTTCCGCCGCCGAAATCGGAGAAGGAATCTTTTGCCTCCTAAGCCATGACTAATTTAAGACCAAAGCCAGCAAACACTCTGAAGTAATCCCCCAATCTTCTCCTGCAGTCCACAACCTTTGATGAAAGTCAATGAAGATCAAGGCAGCCTGTCAAGTGCTTTCCAATTTGTCAGACCTAATATAAATGAAAGTCACCCTTCAAAGGAATATTGCATTGTTGGACTCCAAGTTCTTTTCAACAGGTCAGTCACCAAGCTACTAATTTCCAGCAAACAACAGTGCTATAGAAAGCCCAAGTTTCAAATAGGTGCAAATTATCCTGATTAAAGTAGATATGTGTTTCCTCTTTGTTTATTATGCTCTTTTATCTTACTAATCCCTTTGTTTTTCTGGAGCATCATTATTCTGCCTTATGCACTGTGTCCTAATTGTACTGTTCTTTTATATGTAAGTTGAACAGGCCTCATTCTGTACAAAATAAGTGGGGAATCTTGCACCATAGGATGGTCACATTATAAGAGCAATGAAAAAAATCTGTGTGATAACTGTGAAGTATTATGCATGATATCAAAAAGGGTTCTTCAAGGATTCTTAAACTGAAGCAGTGGATAAATACAGAAGCAAGAACAAATGAAATGCTCATATATTCTTTTCTTTTCAAAGTGGGTCTTATTTTTTATGTTGTTCACTATATTTTGTATTGCCATTAGTATTATTAAGTTTATTATTATTATTATTAGTAGTAGTACTGTAGTACATAATCTCTGGGACTTTTGTTGCAAGTCAGTCAACATTTATAGATACAATACTATGCAAATGTTTGAGATGTTTTATTGTTGTTTTCCAGTCAAAACAGCCATTAATTGTGAGTACATCTCTCGGAAATATTTCGGAGGACATCTGACATGTTCACTTTCATTAGGAAGGCGAAAACAAATGGAAACATTTTCAAGTTTCCTAAACTTGAGTTTCAAAACACTCTTAGAAGATACAGTGAATTTGGGATTCTTAACCACAGTGCAAGACCTGGTAGACCAGCAAAACTGTCACCATGAGATAAATAGAACTTAGGGCTTTCTCAAGTTTTGTTTGCGAACTTAAGTCTGAAAGGATGTGTAGCTGTCAAGAAGCTACTACTGTTCACAAAATCGTGGACTGGCCACACCACAGTCCAGACCTCAACATCACTGGATTGTTGGCATATTTGGATTATGAGAAGGAAAAGCAATATATATTTTGTTGTTGAGGCTTCTGTGTAAAATGTTGTGTTAAATATGTTTAACACAACTGATTGTACACTGAATAAACACTGATTTTTCATATTATATGGGACATTGTTTTGATAACACTTTATTTAGATGGTCCATTGTCAATGCTTTGTAGATGGTCAGTATATCTTTAAGCAACATTCATCTAAATATCTATTAAATGCAGCAGAACTTGAAGTTGAATGTTGAAGATTCTCTAAACCTAATCCTAAACCTAACCATAACCTCAAACTTATACTTACTCCTAAACCCAACCACAACCACAATGTTGCTGATAATCAACTGTGTGTCACTACATAGTTTGTTAATGATTTAAGTACCTGTAGGTCACCTAAAGCAGGGGCATCCAAATAAAATGTGACCATTTTGTGCATAGAACGTACATATAACAACATCACCAGTAACATACCAGCAAGACCACTCCAGAAAACTCAACAAACTCAAATTTAACCTGAATCTCAATGTTTGACTGATGTCCAATTCTAGTCATTGCTATATTACGCAGGACTATATCTTAATTTAACATCCTGCTATCAATATACCTGTGATCACATCCCTGCACTTAATCTTGCAGTGGGTAATGGAATTAAAATGTGTGAAAAACGCAGATATACAGAGGAAACGTAGCCAGAAAGAGAGGGAGAGAGAGAGAGATGAGAGTCTTCAGCCCAATCTGATTACCTGTGTCCTTTTAACGCCCCTGCTTTGGGTACTCCTTCCAAAGCACTATGCAACCCAGCCACGTACCGGCACTAGCTTTTAATGCATAGCTTGAAGCCCTTCCATTAGTCTTAATGCCCTTACACCTATAACACCCTGCTCCATTCTGTAATCTATAAAGAGAAAAACGGTGCAATCAATGGCTTGCACTGTATCACAAGCTTTAGGGGACACTGCTGTATAATGACAGAGGCGTCTTCTTTTTTTAGTAAGAAATAGGCCTGCGTCTTTGCACTTTGCCGTTTCTGAGCTGTTCCCGACTCACTAGGATATTTCTTCTTATAAGTAGGGATAAAAAGCCCATCCATTTTTAGTGCTCTCCATGATCCTGTGCCATATTTTTCTTTAGATATGATATAGAAAACATTGAGATGTTTTAGGGTTTCTTATCTTTTTAGAGAAATAGCAGTTTCATGCACGTCAGAACGGGTTGGTGTCCTTTCTGAAAAACTTCTCAGCGGATGATTTCTTAAAGAACCATCTTTGGAAATGACATGCAATTGAGAAGAATCCTTCAAAGGTTAAAGAACCTTAACATAATATAAAGGCCCACTTAAAGCTTTTAGTCCGTCCTTATTTGGAAAGCCCCTTACAGAAGTTGAAATTGTTATTCATGAAACTGAAATGATTTATGAAGCAACTGACAAAAGGAGCCTTAAACGGAAACGATGAACATTTGTTCCCTTTATAACTGTGTTATGAAGAATCATTCCCAAGCAGTGGAACAGGGGCCTATTTAAGAGCACCATATATAAGATTAATATACAGTAGTTCTACTTGATGTAAAGTACAGTTTCTTTTAAGGAGACTTGTGTGGCTGCAGATGTGAACCACTAACACAGATTTCATGTCTGCCACCACACAGGCCTCCTTAACAGACACTGTTCATCAAAATAATAGTAGGACTGTTATAACTCACTTTTGATGAGTAAGCACATTTAAAAGCAAGTAAATAGAATGCAGGCAGGACATTTCCAGCTTGTGCTCTTAACTAGGCCTCTAGTTCCATAATCATGCCTTGTGACAGTGTTATAAATAAAACTACAGTCTGTCAACTTAGTTTAAGGTCTTTTACATCAGTACACTGTATATTATTTGACAAATACATACTTTGCATATACATTTGCTTGTCATCTTGTGAATACTCAAGCATCTTATGTTTATAAATATTCTAGTTTTGCCACATAAATACATTATTCAATGCTTAACCATATTTTATGAAATCCTTATGGAGCCCTAAGATGAAGTGATCCTGTTAGGTTTATGTTTGGGGTTGAGGTTAATGTTGAGGTTAAAGGCTGGGGCCACAGTTATGATTAAGGAAAGTTAAGGTGAATTTACCTCCTTAAAATGCAGGTGACCACAAGTGGCCCACACCCAATTCTTCACTCTTATAACAATATCACATAATTTCATATTCAGTTCCTAAAAATATTTATAAGTCTTAATTGTTGGGGTGTTTTCAGTATCTTGGAAAAAACCCTCATATCTCCAAGATGGTAACTTTAAAGGAGAAGGAAAAAACCTACTTTACTTTTAATGCAAGTCAATGGAAGCAGACATTTTTAAAAGTCATTTTGGTTTGTTTCTTTTTTGGGGCATTCATCATGAAATGTACACACAATGTAAAGGGTAACAGGTATTTTCAAATTATGTCAAAAACTGAAAAATGTCAAAAATGGAGATACAAGGTTTTCTTCTGACAACAAAAGAGTGAAATACACTCACCGGCCACTTTATTAGGTACACCTTTATTAGGTACTACCTTGCTAGTAAAAGGTTGGACCCCCTTTTGCCTTCAGAGCTGCCTTAATTCTTCATGGCACACTTTCAACAAGGTGTTGGAAACGTTCCTCAGAGATTCTGGTTGGTTTTTTGAGTTCCTGTTGCCTTTCTACCATCTGGAACCAGTCTGCCCATTCTCCTCTGACCTCTCACATCAACAAGGCATTTTTGTCCACTTTGGCAACTGCTGCTCACTGGATATTTTCTCTTTTTCTATTTCTCCAACCTATTTGATTGTGCCAAATCGTATACACACAATTTAACAATACATGGATTTAGAATTAGACCTGTGCATTTAACCCATCCATGCAGTCAAACACCTACATACATGCGCACTAGTCAACACACGCACTGGAGGGCAGTGAGCACACTTGCCTGGATCATGTGGGTAGCCCTACCCACGGCGCCTGGGGAGTTGGGTCTTAGGTAGCACTTCATTCATGTCCTGTCAGCTCAGGGGATCGAACCGGCAACCTTCCGTTCACAAGGATGATTCCCTGACCTCCAGTCCACAACATACCTTATGTCAAGATGCCTTTCTGGAAAAAATGATGCTAAATGTTGGGCCATGTGAATTTCTACAAGGCTGAAATTGGCTTTTTATTCGCCAGTGTTTTGTTTGGCTTTTCTGTTCCCCCTTAAATGACGCAGCAGTTATGTTCACCTGTACGTACTTAAATGTAAGTTTTGCCCCATTTAAGGTTGAATCAGTAAGAAGCTTTAGCTGGTAGAATTTCTCAGGTAATTTGCCTCACACGTGTGTCACATACACTCATGCTTCTGACCTTCAGACACTGCTAGAATTTGAAAAATTTGACAGTCATTCGTGCTGTCAGTACCAGCTGGTCTATAGCTTGTTGCTGGACAAGACCCCAAGACTCATGTGGCTCCTCAGCCAGGCCTTATCAGTCTGATGTCTATGTTAGGTTATGTGCACTGCCTCAAAAACAAAGCAGGGTACTTGATTTGAGCGGCGGCTTCATTTTCATTTTCATTTGAAACATGAGTGAATCATCCCTGGGTTAGCCACTCAGCTACGTGAGTGTGGTTTGCACTGTGCTTATCTGCGCATACAAGTGAAGCTCTTCTTGTGAAACTCATACCCAAGAAAGAGTTTAGACTGATGATGAACCAGTATACTGCCCACTACTAAGGTTCCTTAATTGTTCTTGGTTTGGACATAGAGCTCTAAGCAAAAGCCTTCATTGATGTATGACGTCTACACTTTTTTCAAATGTTCTCCATGCTCGCACATCTCATGTATAAAAATGTTCTTCAAAGAACAGTCCACAGAAAGGTTCTACAGGGAAACAGTGGTTCTTTCATTGCTCCAAAGAACCTTTTTTGATTGTATCAGTATCATTTCTGGCAGGTACTGAATCAGTCCTGAGCCGTGTGTGAAATACTCCCAGGTATTTGGAGGGGTCCATGTTGGCTGCTTACTTCAGCGTTGGCTAGCTTATCATAGCTTTGACAGCAACAAAACATTTGGTGCAGCAATTCTTCTTTCGAAAATGCTCTGTTCTGATTTGGTAACAAGGTCTTTCTCACATAAAGTGGGATCTTGCACATCTTCTTGTTTATCTTCATTTTGGGAAATGAGGAACAATTCACTCTTTCCACCATTCTCGTTGGAAATTGGGCAAGTTTCCAGATTTCCAAAATTGCTACAGCATACTGTGAAGTTTTTCCGAGGTATACTGAGCATTGCTGGGCTAAGAAGGGCCCACTAAGTGAGCCAATGTGCTACAGCGCTATCCTGAAGCAGACTAGTGCTGCATCTCTAGGTAGTTAAGAATATTAAACACAGTTCATGGGTGAAGCAGGTTAAATAATGACCTTTCCTTGAATTTCTATTTGAGTGTCCATTTTTTTCCTAAGGATTACAGAATGTCGTGAGTCTATTTTCAGGGACCCCCCCAGAATTTTCATGTTGAGACATTCAGAGGGCTCAAGAGGTTAGTTAGGGTGTCCCAAACCCCCCCAGGACCCCCTGTATTTTGTACCTTGGTCTTAAGTTAAATAACTGAATAATACGTTTATGGGGTTAAATAACAAGTGCAGACCATCCAAAAAGCTGGTTTTCTTGTATTGTTAAGAGTGTATTTACCAAATATGCCACAGTACTTACTGTCTTACAAGTTTTAAGACTACGTACTTAATAATAGGCGGAGGTTTGAGGGGTTAATAAATATATCTCAAGTATCTAAAAAGAATCCACAGTTGTCAAGCTTTATAAAGATGTTAAAACATCCTTGAACAGCACATCCAAGCCACGAACCATCATATTGATGAGTATACTTTTATATTTACACCCAACTCCAGATGCGCGTATTGATTTACGCCCAGCTTAAATGTGAATAATTTGTAATTAATTTAGGCTGACATAAAATACATGCCCCCTAAATAGACAGGGGTCAAATGAAATGAAGTCCGCTGACTAACCAGCCTGCTTATTAAATCCTGTTTAATTGAAATTTCCTTTGGGGACCATTTAAAGTCAATAGCATATCTTGTGAAAGACAACTTGCTTTAGATCTGCTGTATTAAAAAAGAGCCGGAGTAGTGTTTATAATTACTGCGCTGCGCACTGTATCCAATTAATGTCAACATGGGCTAATTTGACAGGTAATCACACCGATGTTTCTCTCTTTTTTCAGTAATTTATTCACCTGTAAATATGGAAATTTGATTAAAGAGCATTCCTCATTTGAATAGAACATCTATCAGGTGCAGATTTAATTAAGCCATTTCCCAGGCAATGAAACAATCATGGGGGTCATGTATGAGAGTGTAGGAGTTGTCTGTGAAAACAAGTCGATGTACAGCACTGGTTCACACCACAAAGAACGTACACAGCCGTGTCTCGCTTGCGTAGATGGTCGGCGGACATTGCAAATGCACTACATGAATAATGTATTGAAGAACGTGGTTTCTTGCGCTGAGACCTTGCACAATGAATCAGCCAAAATACATTATGAATAGCATTTACTGCTACATTTTCTTGTCCATGAATTCACTTTTGAAACTTTCATGGACAAGCCTGATGGTGCTAACAGTGAGGAAACAAAGCGCGGGCTGTGTTTACCACTGAGCTAAACCAGCCGCATCTCCCTGTGGTGAATGCAGGAAGCCTCCTCAATGCCGACGCGACTCTGTGACAGTAAAGAATGAGCAGGCCGTGAATCGCTCGTGGTATGAGATTTGTCATCATATCCAGTTCAATTGCTTCAGGGTCAGCACTCAAATTAATTCCAGACAGACTGCGGGAGATGGAGGAGTGATGGAGGAGATGGCTGTTTATGAATAATAGTAACATATGTTTCTGCTGGCTGAATGGACAATGCTGTGGCGCCAGGTCACCGGGCTGCTCTGTAATTTACTGCCCTTTGTTCCAGCATGGGTCACTGAACTACATTAGAGGGGCTGGAGCGCCCTCGTTGAGGAAGTCCCTCAGCAATCATAAGTCAATAAAAGAGTTTGCAGCTACTGGATGAAATACTATATAACAATATTGGAGTACTTCATTGTACGGTTTGAATGCAAAGCCACTACAGTGGGCCTAGTCATGGTGTCCATACTGAAGTGAGCGTTTGAGGTTTACATTTGGAGAAAGAACTTTAACTCATTTTCGCAGCGGTCATAATACACAATTTGGGTCATTCTCCATTTGGAGGGGAAACCATGTCACAAAGGTTGTAGGGCTTAAAAAGATCAGCTCCAAGAGTCGATATGCACATTTACACAGTTGTCCTAAGATTAAATAATACTTCTCTATTATGACTTCATTATTTTTTCTTTTTTTAATACTAATGTGTAAAACGGCCCGTCACAAAACCAATTTTCAACATTTAAGCAACTACTTTTAATTTAAAACAATATTTTTAAGAGATTTAACATTGAAATTTGTATGAAACAGATTCACGTTTCCTTTTCATATCGTTAATGTTATACTACATTTTAAAAAGATGTATTTTATTTAAAAAATTAATTTGGTCCCTGGTGTTATCAGGGCTCTTATGTTACTCTTTACCAGTATTTTCAACTCTATTAAACTGCTTCTTTGGATCGCGGCTCATCAGAGAGGAAGCATCTCAAGGCATGAGAAGGTGAGTCATACCTGCTCACTATATTTCATTACTTTATGAATAATTTTGTTGATCAGGCAGCACATTCTATGTGTCACCAGAGTTGTGCTTTGATGGCAGGGTAATTAATATTTTGTCAAAATAATGTCATATATTATTTTTATTACTGATTTTAAATAGTTACACAAGGTCGCCTGACCAATAACAAGCGGATCAATTTACAAAATCTTCAGTTTTAACCAGAATGTCACCGGCATCACAGTCACTGGTTCTACACCATATTCATATAACACCAATGACTATAAAATATGTTTTCAGTTAAGCTCTTTTTTTGCATATATGATGATATGCGATGTTAATGAACGGTGAATTTGATTAGATTTGATAGAAATTGATTATATAAAAATAGATCCACCTGAATTCCAAATCTCCAATTGGAGAAGGACCCATTTATGTCTATTTTGGAGGAGTCCACATTTATAAAAGTGTTTTTACAGTGGTTAAATGCTGTTTTTTTGTTTGTTTGCTTGTTTGTTTTTACTGTGGCAGTCATACGCAGTGTTTTGAATGGAGAAAGTTACAGTTGACTGGATGTTTTATCTCAGCACAGCTGTCTTTGTGGAGAGGTGTGAACTGCTTTCACAGGAGGGAGTTCCTATCCACCCCCTTCACTTCTCATTGCTCACTAGCAGCCCAACACAGAGTTGCCACACTTCCTAAACAGAAGATCAGGTATGAGATAATCCATAAAAAAGTGACTAAAAGAAATAGAGATACAGCTATGCAAGACCTGGCAGACCACTAAAACAGTCACCATCAGATAAACAGTAATGAAAGCCTTCATATTTGGGGAAGAGGAGAAAATCAAGCTCTACTCTTGCTTCAGGTCTGAAAAAGCCCACAGGTGTTTCTGTCCATCCTTCCACTGTGAGAACTCAAACTATGCTGTGTGTCTGAAAGGATGTGTAGCTGTCAGGAAGCTGAAAAAAGGAAAAGAAGAACATTTGCAAATCTAAAAAGAAGCAGTTCATGTTCTCAGAACAATGGACTGACCACCCCACAACCTCAGAATCCAGATCTCAGTATAACTGAATGTGTTTGGGATTCTTTGGCTTATGAGAAGCAGAAAATGCCACCAAGTTCTAAGACTGAAGTTTGGATTTGTGGAAAAATATCTTTGTAAATTATTGTAAAAAGCTGAAAGTGAGTCTCCTGAAAAGACTGGAGGCTGTAATGAAGGTGAAGGACAACACAGTAGATACTGAACAAATCTGTATGTTTAGTTGGTGAGATGTGTGTAATTCTCTGTTAAATATACTTTGTGGTATTTTTTCCAATGTTGAAATACAAATAACTTCTACTTTAGACACAGTATGAAAGAAAACTCTTACGTTTGCACTTTCCTCAGTACCGCATGATTATTAATTTCTTCCACTATCTACATGAAAGAGTAATTGAAAATGTTTGAGCTGCAGACTAGTTGCAAAATGTCCACACATGGCTATTAAGCTGACTGTGTTTACATACATACAGTTTAAATTTTTTCGGTAATGCACCAAAGATGAGTGGTGTTTCAGCTGAGAATGTGTTTTATACCACCTTCTGTCACTTCATATACTCCAGGCCTCAGCCAAAAGAAGAAATAACAAGCCTTGTTTCTTCAATTTGCCAAATAATTCCATGCTGTCTGAACCTTGGAGGCAGCAGTGTAGAGAAAGCATATTCACCAGGAAAAAGATAAAAGAAAAGGAAAAGGAAAAGAGAATTTATCACTCCAGAGCCACACACACACAATATAGGGAGGCTGAAAACAATTCAAGTCTTTCTGCGTGGTTGTTTGAGGAGGTGATCTGTGTAGTGGGGAATTTTCACTGACCTGCAGGTACCAATATTTCCCTGAAGACAATGGCACTGAGTAAAAGGACAATAACAGGAGTGGGACGAGTTGAGGTGTTTTGACCTTACTGAATGCAGTTGACCGCTTCATGTGTTGTAGTAGAGCATCTGACACGCCTATTTGGATGATTCTACCAAATTAGTTCAAACCGCAATCATACAGTTAAAAAAATGAAAACAATTAAGCATCCAGATTTATGTATTTACCAGGATTATTGTATAATCTATTTAAACATTCATTGAGATGGAAATAAGCTACAAAATAATCAATTATAGGGTTCTTTCTATTGGGAGGGTGCTGTCCAAAACTCCAGTAGTGGACAGTAACTAAGTAAGTGTAATTAGTTTCTGTACTTAAGTCGTTTTTTTGTGTATCTGTACTGAAGTTTTTTCCATTTTGGGCGACTTCTTACTTTCACTCCACCACATTTAAAAGTCAAATATCTTTCTTTTTACTCCACTACCTTTGAGAAATCTGTTTTTAAACACTGTGTCCACTCACTGTCCACTCTGTTAGACACTCCTACCTTGTCAATCCATCTCATCTCATCTACTGCTGCACAGTTTGTGTTGGTCATCCTCTAGTCCTTCATCAGTGTTCACAGGACACTGCCCACGGGATGCTATTGGCTGGATAATTTTGGTTTCTCAGTCCAGCAGTGACACTGAGGTGTTTAAAAACTCCAGTGTCTGATCCACTCAGACCAGCACAACACACACTAACACACCACCACCACATCAGTAGTAGTGGCAGTGCTGAGAATGATCCACCACCCAAAAAGTACCTCCTCTGTGAGGGTCCACGGGGGTCCTGACCACTGAGGAACAGGGTAAAAGGGGACGAACAAAGTATCAGAGAAACAGATGGACTACAGTCTGTAACTGTAGAACCACAAAGTGCAGCTATACAGTAAGTGGAGCTGATAAAATGGACAATAAGCATAGAAACAAGTAGGTGGTGAAAATGTTATGCCTGATCTGTGTAGATATGAGGGTGAAACTGCCAAGGTCAAGCAGAACAGGGTACAAAGTTCAAATGGCTCCATGGCTGTGTTGCTTTGTGAAATGTACATCCGTTGTAGAATGTTTTGCATGGTCGTCTCCATGATGCAAAGATAACTCGACATATAACTCTGTGTTTTTCTGCTGTTCCAATGAAGCGAAATGCATTCCCAAGGACACAACACTTAGCATTAGTATAGTAGAGATGCTGTGATTATATAAAGTAAGATTGCTGTGGTTCACTGCAAGGTTAGCTGTCCTCCGCAGGGAGAGTGGTACACTCTTTTCAAAACAGATTTTGTATGCTAAGATAAATAGCGGTTGCATATGCTTTAAGTACAGCTTTTAATCTGGGGGCTTTGGGGTTGAAGAAATCTGCTGGTGATTCAAGCTTGACTGCAGAACTGTGAGCTAAAGACCTGAAAGTCTGGAATGCTGGGTGAGCATTCATTAGAAATCAGCGGTATTATTGGCTAATGAACGGATTGAATTCATTGAGTTGAATTCTGAGAGCTTCAGATCGATATTATACAAATCCAATTCTCCTGGAGTCTCACAGAAACCTTGACTTAATTCATTCAAGCCTTGCCTTGCTACAGCGCCTCCTTCACGCTGAGATGCTGTGCATAGTGAAGGTTGAGACAGTGCTACCTTAACAATAGAGTTCAGCTTGTACTTGAAGACGGCCTTTTAAATATCAGTTTCAGTCTGTTCTCTGATCCTGGAAAGCATCATGTTTAAAGTGATATCACTTTTGCCATCTTTTTTGGAACACAAGGCCTAGGTTAATTGCTGCATTTGCACTGTGAAATTGTTCTTTTTAGCCGTGAAACACTGCCAGCATATAAGGCGATGTAGAGATGGAGTTTGAGTGGTAGTGGCCCGGGGACAGTAACAGCAGGAGGCCAATGTAACAAGCTGCCGTTGCACACTTGCATCAGGGTGAAGGCATTCGGAGTAGTAGAAACAGACTGCATAATCAGTTGTGGTTTGAAAGAGATTCAATAATTCTATATTTCATGGCTCATTCTTTCGAACAGTAATGAAAAGATTTTCCGTGCCCTGCAGTGGCTTGAAAAGGTCAAGAGGAAAATGTTCTCCTGCCACATGGCTCTAAACGTGTGATTCATTTTTAAAGAAGTCACACGGCGCCACTGTTTCATGAAGAGCTTCAGTGGAGGATTATTATTATTAGGCGCCGTCAAGTTGATTTCAACTCCTGGCAACTACATGGACAGTTTTTCTCCAGAATATTCTGCCTTCTGTTTGTGTCTTCACACTTCTGAGTGGCCGGTTTACGATTTCTGTGATTACATCCGTCCATCTTGCTAGTCATCCTCTTCCTCTTTGTCCTTCAACTGTTCCAGACATAAGCGGCTCGTTGAATAAGCTGGCTTTTCTCAGAATTTGTCCGAAAGAAGCTTCAGTTTGCTTATCTGAGCTTTGAATGAGAGATGAGGCTTGATTTAGTCAAAGATCCTTGTGCTTGTTTTCGTTGTCATCAGAGGTACTTTCAAAGGTCTTCACCAACACCAAAGATCAAAGACATCTATATTTATCCTCTCACTTGTTAATTGTTTATAGCTTTCACATCCAGAAAGAAACGCAAAGAAGACTATAGCTTTGATAATTCTGATCTACCTCTTCGATACGGCTTGTCTCCGGCCCCAAGCCATCATTTGTTTTCATAATTTCCTCATAATGAAGGTAAAACTCCACTGATTGATTTTACATAATTCAATCATTGAAATGTAGACCAGATTCAGTCAGATGATCTGAAGTTGGCCTTTATAAAAAATCTAAAGCAATCGTTGAGTCTACACAGGAAGAACTTGGGCAGTTGGAGCTTGTGTTGGAGCTTGTGTTACTGCAGTGCTGAGAATGATCCACCACCCAAATAGTACCTGCTCTGTGAGGGTCCACGGGGGTCCTGACCACTGAAGAACAGGGTAAAAGGGGGCTAACCAAGTATCAGTGAAACAGATGGACTACAGTCTGTAACTGTAGAACTACAAAGTGCAGCTATAGAGTAAGTGGAGCTGATAAAATGGACAATAAGCATAGAAACAAGGAGGTGGTCATAATGTTATACCTGATTGGTGTGGAATGAGCTGCATATGCAATATCTCCACACATTTTTGAGTGGCCTTCCCTTTAACGCATTAACATGCACATACTTAATGCTCATGTGGCAGCTTCATACACATTTGCATCAGATTATGATTGAATTAGGCAGACATACTGAAGAATTCTCCTTTGAAAGCTCTGGTCAAGGCGAGTACTGCAGTAAAGTCATCTCCAAAGAAGTCCGTGTTCTAACAAATGGACAGATATCCCATTATTCCTGATCTTCCGTGATCTTAATGGCTAATTTTAGACATGATGAAGGCCAAGTCTACTAGACTGCTGGCAGTTGTGGCAATGAATTTCCCTAAGTGCGATATTCCAGCGTGTCCAAAAGCATCAGCCAGCTACTTTAACAACTGTGTCTCTCTCAAAATGATGTGCCTAACCGTCGTGAATGATAATTGACATTTTCAACATTGCTTGCGTTTTCTCCAAAATGAACGATTTCAGCTCAGAATCAGCCACAGATGCTTAAATTAATTATATTTCTGTGCAAATGACTCGATGTACGTCTAAAGTGAAATGTATTTACCTTGAAGTGATGGCACCCACTCTCTCCAGAATAACAAACTCCAGCAGCAAGGCAAAGCTTCAATTACTGCAGACTTGGACACTGAAATTTCTAGATGATGGTCTAGTTTCTGTTTCAAATTGCTTTCGACCCTGAGGTTAAATGTGGATTTGCAGTGCATATATATAAAGCATCATACCATTAGATATGAAATGAATAGATAATGAGCACAGGATTTGACATGTCAGATCACATTTAGACCACAGCTGTCACAGCAGGCTAAAGTGCTACACTTTAGACATATAAATATTTGGGACAATTCCTAACATGTGGATATTCCACTGGTAATTTTCACGAGTATTGGAGACCATACTGGGTGATGTTTTTGTTTTCTTTATCAGCCCGTCATGAAAATTAGCAATTCATAAATAAACTGTTCAGTAGTGTAGGAGGATGGGGAACAGAGAAGGAACCAAGTTATTAAGCAATAAAAGCAGGGAAAGAAAAGTGTACAATTCAAAAGATAATCAGATAGGTAGAACGGAGGAGGGAATAAAGGAAAGAATATGGACAAGTTAATCATCTTTGAAGGCCACAAAACATTTCAGCATTGTCCTAGATCTGACTCATGTGATTCAGCTTGATCATTAAAGACATACTCCAGTGTTTTTCAGTCAAATCTCTATCTTCTTCATTTATATTGCACAGTCACTTACCATGGACAATCATTTCAATACATTTCTCTGCACTTAGAAAGGGATGGGAAAGTCATTGACTACCATTTCACTTGTAATAGAAGACATTGGGCAGTTGATACAAATCCAATTCCAAAAAAAAGTTGTGATGGCAGGGAAAATGGAATGCATTGTTTTTTCTGAACACATGTTCATTCTAAAATTGATGTCTGCAGTATATTCTAAGTTGGAATAGGGACAACCTAAGACTAGGAACATTGTGAAATGCTCATAAAGCATCTAAAAAAGAAGCGATGCAATCATAAATGAGTATAAAAGGAGGATCCAGGAAATGCTTGAGTCTATCATGAGCAAGGATTGGTCAAGATTTGCCACTTTGCCAAAAATGTACCAGTAAAAAAATAATGTTGCCAGAGTTTTTTTACTCCCTACAGTGCATGATATCATCAAAAGATTCAGGGAATCCAGAGAAATCACTGTGTGTAAATTGCAAGTCCATCAATCACAACTGAATTCCTGTCATCTTTGACCCCACAGATGGCACTGCATTAAAAAGCCAACATGCTTCTGGGATGAATATAACCACACATGCTCAGATATGCTTTGACATCCCATTGTCAATAAGCACTGTTTCTTACTGCGTACACAAATGCAAGCTTTATGCTGAAGTCATATCGCAGCAGCTTCCAGAAACACTGCCATCTTCTCTGGGTTAAGCCTAATCAAAAAGGACTGATGCACTGAAGTGAACAGATATTGTGATCTGACGAGTCGGTCTTTGAAATTGTTTATAGAAATACTGGATCTTGTGTTCTCTGAGCCAAAGAGGGAAAGGATCATCCAGATTGTTATCAGCATAAAGTTCAAAGGCATCACTAACCTGGATTTTTTATTTATTTATTTTTTTGAGCAAAATATGCTGCCTTTTAGACACCAACTTTTTCAGAGACATTCATGCTTTTTAACATTAAAAAAGGCCAAGTCACACTCTGCCCATGTTACAACAGCATGGCTGCATAATCAGAAAGTACAGGTGCTAGACTGTCCTGCCTACAGTCCAGTCCTGTTTATCGTTGAAAACGTGCAAATACAACAATGAAGGATCTGTACAGTTGCACAGCTGAAGAACTGTTTGACAAAAGAATGCTAAAAAATTCCACTTTCAAAGTTAAATCAGTTTGTGGCGCCAGTCCCCAAATGACTGTTAAGTGCTGATAAAAGGTGATGTAATGCAGTGGCACTCAGGCTCCTGTCTCAACTTGTGAGATGTAGGCATCAAATTTGGAATGAACATATATTTTCAAAAAACTATTTTTGTTAATAAAAAAAGGTAAAACAGAAATGACTGTGGTTTGGTATCATTTGAATTTTTATACAGGTCAAGCAGAATTGGCTAGCTTTCTGTTTTTATCAGCGTTTCACAGCGTTTACTGCCCTGACTTCTTTGGAATTAGGTTTATAGAATTTCTTATTTGTTTGTAAATTAAGCTGTAAATATGTACAATTTAGGGGCGGCACGGTGGCGCGGTGGGTAGCGCTGTCGCCTCACAGCGAGGAGGGCCTGGGTTCGATTCCCTGGCCGGGCAACCGGGGTCCTCTCTGTGTGGAGTTTGCATGTTCTCCCCGTGTCTGCGTGGGTTTCCTCCGGTTTCCTCCCACAGTCCAAAGACATGCAGTCAGGCCAATTGGATGTGCTAAATTGCCCCTAGGTGTGAGTGTGTGAGTGACTGTCTGTCTGTCTGTCTGTCTGTCTGTCTGTCTGTCTGTCTGCCCTGCGATGGTTTGGCGACCCATCCAGGGTGTATCCTGCCTTCCGCCCGAAGACTGCTGGGATAGGCTCCAGCACCCCCCTGCGACCCTGACGGAGAAGCGGCTTAGAAAATGGATGGATGGATGGATATGTACAATTCATTATTTCAAAAATAATGCTTGAAAGAAGGAAGAATTTGTGGTCACCAGTTTAGCTGTGTGAATAGGGATTTCACAGGCTTGTGAAATGGATATCAGAAAACAATACTGATCCAAGTGAAAGTTACCAGAGCTGTTTTTGCTCCAATGCAAAAACCTTCATAAGAAAATATTTTAACATTTGATTATATCTGTCTCATCATACAAGATGTATTTATTCACAGAATTCATCAATAGCCTACTGACTTCTATTATAAGTAAGTTTTGAGTTGGAGTTTTTAAGGTTTCTGTGCTTTTCTAGGTTCTACAAAATAAATCATGGTAACTGTGTGTTGTAGGGTGGCAGGGTGGTGCGGTGGGTAGCGCAGTCGCCTCACAGCGAGGAGGGCCTGGGTTCGATTCCCCGACTGGGTGATCAGGGTCCTCTCTGTGTGGAGTTTGCATGTTCTCCCTGTGTCTGCATGGGTTTCCTCCCACGCATGTTCTCCCCGTGTCTGTGTGGGTTTCCTCCCACAGTCCAAAGACATGCAGTCAGGCCAATTGGACATGCTACATTGCCCCTGGTGTGAGTGTGTGAGTGTCTGTCTGTCTGTCTACCCGCCCTGCGATGGACTGGCGACCTGTCCAGGGTATATCCTGCCTTCCACCTGAAGACTGCTGGGATAGGCTCCAGCATCCCTGTGACCCTGATGGAGAAGCGGCTTAGAAGATGGATGGATGTGTGTTGTAATGGACCATACGCTACAGATGAAACCGAAAAAGCTTAGGTTGTAATACTGGGGCATTCCTTTAACCAGAGTTTCTTAAACTATGGGCAGTGTTTGTGTTGGGTCACCACATGGTGAGGAATGTGTGTCAGTAGGTTCACCCAAGTGTGAAATGTGGGTTGAGTTTAAAGGCCTTTTACACAGCATCCGCGTTTTACATGCAAAAAAAAAATTCAAGATCAAGTTTTGGAAATATACACATACATATTAACAGTGTCTTTCAATAATATTTAACTGAGTTATATATATTCATTATAGTTATATATATATATATATATATATATATATATATAAATAAATAACTGAGTAATATTTTTTATGTAGGCAGCTAGATTTCTGTTGCACAGATGCCTCAATATAAAGGCTGTCCAGTCCTAGCTTGGTTATCATGGAGCTTATTTGCTATGCAGCTTCTAATGCCTGGGGCTCTGGGATTCATTGCCATTAACTTCAATAACTTTGTTGCTGTTTCTGCTCAATAGATTATTTATCCTCCTGCTGGATTTGCATTCGTCCAGTGCAGCAATGCATTGCTGTGGATCCCATTCATTTCCAGTAGTAAGAGTAGGTTCCATTAGACGCAGCCACATGGTACATGATGGGTCCAGCAAGTTTGTTTCAGAAAAGTTAAGTAGACCTAAAGTTTATGCAGATTAATCCAGCCAGCGGGATGCATTTAGGCAATCAGTAAGCAGGTGGTGTATTCACGATTTGTATCTGCAGCTTAGTATATGAAGCATTTCTAAGCACTCGCAGAATCTGTTGGACCCCTCTCCTGAGATCCCCCTCCACACTCAGCACAACGACAGTGAGGAGATGGTACACTAGATGCACTAGGTAGAACTTATTGGAGAATTTGTGATTGTTTAATAAATAAATCTAATAAATACATCTCCTCCACACAAAATGAACCGCCCCCCCAAACACACACACACACACACACACACACACACTCACAGTCTTTAGATCCTAGCAGCACCCCTGGTGTCAGCTAAACCCTCCTGCAGGTCCTATGCTGTCATATAGGGGTTTTGCTTTGCCTTTCTGATCCACATACAAGCAGTTCTATCTGAGAATTTCCTCAGTCTTCCCGATCTTACCTCAACTACCACAGTTCCCCTCAACATTTCGGACAATGACAATGAGTTTTGATTTTTAATTTTTTTTTTGTTATTTCTATTGCCTTATTGTCTTGTTTTGTGATTTGCATTAGAAAACATCCACACGATATATATAAGCATTATTTCATCCCTGCTGAGACTATCCCTTCTTCTCTCTCCATGGATAAGCTGCACTGTTAATGAGGAACCATGCTGAGCCACTTCCTAAACTCAGTGTAGTAATAATTCTACTTCGGTCCCAGTTTGATAATATTTCTCTCATTTGTGCGCTCAGGTCAAAAAGTTTAAGAATCACTGCCTTTAACCAATGGGATTTTGGCTAAAGCCAAAACAAAGTACAGAATTCATTAAACTGTGCAATCCTGCAGCGTTCCTGGACCAGAGTCAGAAAATCCTGGAATGATATAAATGATCCTGTATAGTTCCAGACCCTGTAATTACAGAGTAGCCTGAAGCATCATGACCACACATGAAGTCTGCATTCCGTTACATACAGCTGCCAGAGGACGAAGTGAATGGCTTGTTGTTTCCCACTGATAACTTGCATATATCTTTTGCGCATACCTTTGTCTGCCAAAGTGATCCTACTGACCCCAGTGGCCAGGCGGCACACAGTTTCTGTTTAATTTTGTGGCATTTAAGTTCTTCTCCATTGATGTTTTCCAGAGCAACAGACCCAGACTGATAGAAAGAGGGGTGTCTGTGGAATATCAACGGATAATTCATTAATGGGCCATTGTTGTCAGGCTTGTATTTTAGAAGCTACTGATCTGACATTTTATCTCTCATACAACATGCAAAGGAATGCGAGTATTAAAACCTAACAAGGCCGATGCCTTTATAGCAGCTGTGTGTACCTGTTCGCAAAAGTACAAAGGATGTCAGAAATGTGGGTGAATGACCAATAGATTCTGCTCCTGCTGAGTAATGATGAAAGGTTTTTTTGATTAATCAAGCTTAGTTTCTCCAAGTCATGTTTCAACATCACTAATTAACTGAATGCATCTGTGACTTGCCTGGGTCAGCTCAAGGATTTAATTAGAAAAGCCATTGAATTAGAATCAGTGTCTGAAGGACCAAGGTGCATCACTGGAGGATATATATATATATATATATATATATATATATATATATATATATATATATATATACACACACATACACATTTTTTTTTTTTAATTAAGTCTTATCACACGCTTTCTTCCCGTGGCACGTTCATCATCATAATTCCAAAGACACGACCTGGGAAAATGAAGAGATAACTTGGTTAATCCAACAGTCAACACTGAGGGTATTTTGTTCTAATATCATTCACAGTCATGAATCTCCCTTTAATGGCGGCCTAAACAAGTTTTGTAACTTCATTAAACATGTCACTCCCAAAGCTGAATATGCATGAGAGGAGATAAGGTTCAGTTTTTCAGTCTAGACAGAAAGATGGAGCTGTTAAGATTATGGAATAGATGGACTGTGAGGCTTTGGTCCCAGAAAACATCCTTTATATCCTTGAACAAAAAAGAAAAAATAGCAGCTATATCTTGTCTAAAGTGTAGCTTTAATTCATGGACATAGTAGAAGGAGCTTAGCCTCCACTGTGTCTCTATAGGCCTATTCCAGTTACAACTTGTACCCCTCTGCATTTATCTAAGCTATTAATTATACTTAATACAGAAGACAAAGCACCTCTTTTCAAGTAAAGCAGTTTGAGGACAATGCTGCACGGTAAGTTTAATCATAGCTGCCTTGAGAACTGCTTTAAAAGAATGGTATGGCAAAAGATCAAATGCACACAACCCCAGATGCAGCCAATCAGTCCAAAATATGCTTCTATAGTTCAGCGCTGGCACTGCAAGGTTAAAGTCGCTAAAGGTCAATAGACACCCCCAATGTTCCCATTACAAAATGTCTTTCAACCAGTTAAAACAGCTGTCAGGTCTTCTTAAAGCCTGCACAGACTGATCAACATCCCCAGCCGCCAATATTTAGCTACACGGTGATGTTTTTGTTTATTTTATTATAGCTTACAGAAAATCATGCTGCATCCTTAAAACTGAGAAGTTAAAGAACTAAATTTACATGAGTTTCCACTTACTCTGAATGCAGTCGATCAGCCGGGACAAGTGTAATGTCAAAATTATGCTTATTCGTTTGGAATAGGAGCTAAGCTAATGCGGCTAACAAGAACTGGAAGTCAATAGTCACCCAAAATGTTTCAGTAAACACATCCCCAAACCATCTCTCAACTCACGCAAACTGCATCCAGGTCTTAATCCATGCATTGATGTGGTTTAGAGCACAGTATGGCTCACTGTGACCTATCCGTGTAGCAAAAATGAGCGGCATCCATCTAGGACCCATGTGTCAAAGACAAGACCCATGGGCCAAATCAGGTCCATAACACAACCCTATCTGGCCTATAAAAATAGTTAAAATGACCAGTTTACAACACGCTGCACTACAGCCCCCAGCATGCACTGCAGCATAAGGTGTGCTCTGACTCTCCTACCCCAACAACAATCTATGGGGCAGGGGTTACACCACAAGTCCACACCAGTTATATCACCAAACACACTTGCCACATTTCAGCTGCAGTTCAACCACAATAAACCCTTAACGTCAGCTCAGCAGCTCAGAGACCAAGCATACATGAACTTGCAGCAGATGAAAGATGCCGGGCATTCAGCTTAAGCAAATAGTAAGAAACACACAGTAGTTTAAAAGACTGAGCTTCTGCAGGCATTTCAATTTTTAATGCTTCAAGTATTCATGTTGTATTTCAAATGACAAAAAAACAGTCGTTCTCTGGCCCACAGATTTGTTGAGATTCTTAATAAGGGCCTTTTAATGGTTGAGTCTGACACCCCTTATCTAGGATAACCAGAATGGCCTCCTTCCTGAGCACAATTTGGTATCATTATGAATTAAGACCAATCATGGAGCTCAGGTAATTCACAACATTGACACACCGCAGGTTAACGTACTGAGAGAAGCTAAGCGAGTGTGCTTTATGAATACAAGCCCACATTTGCTGCAAAAATGAGCCTCAGCCGTATTAACTTTTGAAGACATTTTGGATGCTGGACCCACCATGGATTCCCTGGACCTCCCAGGTAGCTACATATGGCATGACAGTAAGTGTACACAATAAAGATGCAGATAAAGTAAAAGTGCTTAGCTCACCTCTTTGAGGTGTCATCTGTGAAAACTTGTCCCGCTGGGAATCTTCGGGTGAAAAACAATCACCACACTCCCTGAGATTTTGCGCGATAACTTTACTGACTGTCTCTCTTGCTTTGTTCAGTTTTTTTCCAAAATGGAATGCAACAGCTGACTGTTGCAGGTTTATCAATAATCGATATGGAACTTCTAAGTCTCTTACACTAAGTAAGCCTTAGGTAGTACTCTGCTAATACTATGTACTATGTAGTGATGTATAGTGATGTAGGGGAGCCTGGACGACAACATAAAACAGACTTTTTACGTTGTTATCCAACATTACCACATTTCCTTGCCATGGTCTCCTGAAAAAATTCAGAGCAATTTGTCAGCGTTTTAATCAGTGCCAAAGTTTTTTTCAGTGACTGAGCTGTTTGTGTAGATTAGGACATTATATTACTGTGTTAGGCTGAAGTACAGCCTCCATACTGCGGGGTTAGTTATTATATGGTGTTACAACTAAGCCACCTAAGCCAAATAAAAGCCACGTTCACATTACAAGCCTTATTGCTGAAATCAGATTTTTTGCTCAAATCCGATCTCTCTGACTCAAAGGTTCACACTTGTTTAGATTAGTGACTCAAATCTGTCATTACTGTGAATGAACCGGGGTCCTGAAATGACCCGCATGCGCACATCCTACTCAGTAACGTCATGTCAATGAATCGCTGCATCATCAGCACAAACTAACGAGCAGAACGAGCTTCGCTGAGAAGATCATTAACTCTGATCAGCTCTCAGCTGCATTATTAGAGCGAGACGAAGGCTGCTGCCATGGTAACGCTGAATGATGGCGCACACACAGTGGAAAAAAAGCACATGAATTCCAATCTGAGGGGCACATTAAGGTCACATGGCCACAATTCAAACACGTATCTGATCTAGGACCACATATGAAAGTGGCTCAGGTCGGATTTGAAAAGATCAGATTTGCGCGTCCACAGTTTCGAGAACATCAGATCTGAGTCACATTAGGGCAAAAAGTCGGATTTGTGCCACTTCAACCTGGTAATGTGAACGCAGCCAAAGTCATTTTTGTTTTTTTGGGTCTCACTTTATTTGGACAGTCCACATCAGTCCACTATAGAATGTCTACAGATGTTAAAATCGTTAATCGTTATCTGTTGAAACTCAGTTGATTCTAAGCAGAGGTGGAGTTAGGATTTGGTTCAGGATTAGGACTAGGTTTTGGGTTGAGGTCAAGGTTAGGGTTAGGATTGGAGCCAGGTTTAGAGTTAAAGACAACTATGGTCAGTTGAGTAGGTATTTAGTTGAATGTATCTTGAAAGTAAATTAAGGATCTACAAAGCATCTAAAGTGGACAGTCCAAATAAAGTGTTACCTCTTTTTGTTCCATATGTTTACACGTTTACACACAAACAGGGATTTTCTTCTACTTTATTAGCATCTTTCTGATGTTCGTATTTTGGTTTAAAATAAGTACATCAATGAACCTGCCATTAACAACTGTAATTATTCAGAAATAGTGTTCCATATTTTACAGACATGTGATGTTTTTATTTGCTGTTCAAACTATTTGACACACAGTCTCATCTCAGTTTTCATATTTAATTTGATGTGTGTGTGTGTGTGTGTGTGTGTGTGTGTGTGTGTGTGTGTGTGTGTGTGTGTGTGTGTGTGTGTGTCCGGGGCGTGACTAGACTTTCTTAGGAGGGCTAAGCCTGTGCCAGGGGGTCTGGGGGTATTGTCCACTTGGAGATGTTTTTACCCCAAGATGTTTATAATGCACTTTTATAATAGCAAGAGCCAGAAAATGTCAAGTGCATCAGCCTTGGCTAGTTGGTCAAATTAGCACACAGTAGGTCTGCCTCTTTATAGTTTGTATTAAGCACAGAGCCACTACAACAAACACTATATCCACCTGTTTACAACAGGCACAGATCAAGCAAAGTCATGCAATGCTCTCTCCTCTCTCTTAGATAAGCTGCAAGGTCCTAGTTGTTCAAACACACAGGTTATATATCAGTTCAGTCTTGGGGCCATTAGAAAAGGCATGATTTTGCTCTGTAGGCAGGTTTAATACGCTGGTGACAGAATTTCACGGTCATGGTAAAAAAAATATTATACTTTCTCAGTCAAGTTTAATTAAATCCGGTATTACTTTTAACCAAAAGCTTATACAGCTCACCCTCACTTTCTTTTTGACCACTAACCCCCATCAGATCTGCCACTTCAGTCCTGTCAGTCTCCTTCAGCTTCTTTCTCTCTCTCTCTTCCTGTGTTTAGAAATATATTCACTTTATTAAACTCAGATTTACAAGGACTCAAGTTGATAATAGTCAATCTATTACTTTTTATTTTGTTTTAACTGGTAAAAATCTCATCTGACTAGCCTTCAATGGAGCTGCTGCCTCTTAGTTACCAGCACTCCACATTGCGAGATGTAAAACTGCTATGATGACCTCTTCACACGAAGCTGAATTAGCTTCTTGTTTGAATTTTCCAGTTCCACCTTAAATGCTGCAGCAGTTACACTCAGCGGGAAAACTCAAAAGAGAACCTGGCGAATAGGAAACAATTTCAGCCTCGACCTTTTCACTGACATTAACTTACTGTAAACAACAATATATGGCAAATACTGGCGTCAATGTTTCCAATAGCTGGAGAGAAATCTAAAAACAGATATAAAGCGCTGTCAGTAACATTATTTCTATCTCTCTTATTCATTCACACTCGACATGACGTAAGGTTAACCTAGTTTGCTTGTCAGCTAGTTAGCTGTTAGTGTTAGTCTAACTTCTTTATGTCACTTAAACCCAAAGTTAAACTAAAGTTAGCTAGCCAGAGTTCAGCAACCAAGCAAAAAAAAAAAAAACAGATATCCAGCTATACTGACCATAAATCCATATTGTAGCTGGATATATTCACTCTGTTTTACACTCTTTCACTCTGTATATTATAGATTTTGTAGGTCTAGTGTTTATTTTAGTGAAAATCCCTGCCTTCAGTTCCGTTACTGATTACTTTGCAGTGCATTAGCAGAGCCCCCCCTCCACCCCCCATGAAGTCAGATATGATTGGCTGAACATTACTTTAGTCAATCTCTGGCAGTACAGCAGAGGCACCACTGCATTAGAGCAAAAGCAGCGCTTCTCCCAGGTCGTGCCCTGCTATTACAGTATACTGTGATTTTGAATAAACTATAGATGGTTTGGATTAGTAATATACATTTACTTAGGTAGGGGATGGGGGGCTAAGTAATATTTAAGGAAGGCTAAAGCCCCCCTAAACCTGGCCTATAGCACTGCGCATGGGTGTCTTTCAATTGAGCTGTCTGTCTCTTATGGAAAGATAATATATGATGAAGTATGATTGGAAAATATATTTGTTTCTTATAACATTAATATTGAATAAACTTTGTTTGCGCTAATTCATCAGACTTTTCTAGTGTTAAAGTGTTATGGTGTAAAGTTTAAGTGTAAAGTCTGTTGCAATTCAACCCACCCATGGGGTAAACTGGAACATTGCACTTCTTCTCATTTTGGATGGAATTGTACATGAACGGTAGGAGCCAGAAACAGTTCAAGTGTTCATTTTCAGCATAGATGTAAACGTTGCTTGTATAAATTGTATATGATGTTTATTGCTTGTATATGATTATTCCAGTTTAAATATTCTTATAATTATTTCACAAAAAAACTGTTTTTGGCCCCGCTCACCCCTACAGCGTGCTCTTGCTCTCCAACCTCCCAAAGTTTGAAGGTGCAACAGTATCTGAAGTCTTTCTGCGGACTATAATGTACTTCCGGTTTTACTTTAATATGTAAATAAGGTTCGTGCCATTTTACTTTTGCTTGTTTTAAACAAGCTTACCAAGTCTAAGTGACCCTTATGAGTCCCACAACAGGGAAATTTCACCTCTGCATTTAACCCATCCATAAAACGAAGCACCACAAACACACTAGTGAGCACACACACACACACACTAGGGGCAGTGAGAACACTTGCCCGGAGCGGTGGGCAGCCCTATCCACAGCGCCTAGGGAGCAGTTGGAGGTTAGGTGTCTTGCTCAAGGACACCTCAGTCACGTACTGATGGCTCTGGGGATCGAACCGGTGACCTTCCAGTCACAGGGCTGGTTCCCTAATCTAAAGCCCACAACTGCCCCCAATGCAATCTGACGCAAGTTTATGAAGATAAGCATGTATTCGTGGAAATGCTTGGTGACTAGCGCTGTTAGCACCGATAGCCTAGCAGCTCCAGTTCTAGACCAAACATGTGGCTGATGGATTGCAGCTGGTGCGAGTGGAAACCCATGCAGGTTTGATTTGGTTTAGTATGTATTTATGGAAAATATTTCACGACTTGTAGTGTTTGGTAGCAACATTAGCATCATAGCTCTGATGCTGGTTGGTTAGTGTAGTGGTTAACACCTTTGCCTTCTACGCTGTAGACTGGGGTTCAATCCCCGACCAGGGCAAGCACCCTACACTATACCAATAAGGGTCCTTGGGCAAGACTCCTAAAACCACCTTGGCCTACCTGTGTAAAATGATCAAATTGTAAGTCGTTCTGGATAAGAGTGTCAGCCAAATGCCATAAATGATGCACAAATACAGAAGCACAATTTGGACACCGAACATGCCTCAGCTGGTCGACTACATCTGGGGCACGTGTATTTTTTTCTGATAGGAGACCACTCCTAAAGTAAATGTAGAATTTCTAATGAACTTCTCAGGGCCTTCCGAGGCATTACGTGCTTTCGCAAGCGTTGACCTCTGTTTCTTCCAGTCTAGAGCCACATTTTGTTTCCCACCTGTCTTCTGACATACCACGCCTCCTGTGCTGGGATTGGCCAATGGCTTATACAGGTTACAGTGCACCAGCGAAAAGTTGACTAACCTATTTCTAAAGACAATTATGCGACACATTCAATTAGACTCCTCCTGTTTATGAACTGCTAGCCAATCCGATCACATGAGGCGGAAACTACTAGCCAATCCCAGCGCACTAAACTGGAAATGACCACCCAATCCTAGAAAAGAAGGCTGCAAACTACCAGCCAATTCTATCGCGGAACGCGGGAAACTACTAACCAATCCCAGCGCACGGAGGCGGGGTTTGTCGGAATACGGGTGGGGGGAAAAGCCCAGCGCTGACTGCAATCCCCGCATGCGTTTGTCTCATAGTTCAGCGCCAAGTCCCAGAGATACTGGAGCTGATGGACAGTCAGTTTCGCACCTTATCCGGGGGAGAGCACTTCACTTTAAGTGGCCTGACAACACTTCGACTTAATGATGTGCTCTGCGGTCTGAAAGCGCTCCGCTGTCGAATTCCGTCTGCTTGATGCCATTAAATTGAACTGCTTGTGGTAGATAACGCGAGGCTGCGCGCGCGTCCGCCGGAGATCGTAAATTCTACACGAGAAAAAACATAGAGGACTGGCTGGTTCCTCAGCTCGCGCTCTCCGCCACACAAACACACACACACACACCCACACACACACACACAGACACACATATAAATAGATATATATACACACACACACACACACACACATACACACACACACTCGCAGTCCTCACGCGCTCGGAAGTTTCGTGGAATAATCAGGAGCGTTCGTCCTAGAGGATTTAGGTTTGGGCTAAAATCGCTCTGTTTGGGCATTTGGACGCAGGAAGGGTCGTTTTTGCCCCGAGAGGATCTGATTTCAGTCCTCGTTCTCGGAGTACTTCAAGTTGTGGAAGTTTTTGTGCGCAGCGACGGGGGAGAACATGGGCATAGCCAGCTGCCTTGCTCTGCCTTGGAAATGCCTGGTTGTGGTGGCTCTAAGACTGCTGTTCCTTGTGCCCGCAGGAGTGCCAGCGCGAAGCGGGGATTCGTATTTAAAGGACAACATCACTGTCAGACAAGGGGACAGTGCCGTCTTGAAGTAAGTGCCTTTCCATCCGTATTTGTGCGCAGTACTGCTGCTGGGTGCGCGTCGAGCGCTCCCCTCGGCTCCCTCCATTTCACACGCGCTGGTCCAGAGCGGAGGAGTCCTCCTTCTCACCTCCTTCTCACATCACTGGGGTCACTGTGGTGTGGTGGTCTGCTGTTACGAAAGACGCCTGTTTAGAAAGCTGTTGTGGGCTTTATGGTGCTGCGCCTCGAGTTTGTGTTTGTTGGATTGTCTTTAGTTTAATAATCTTCAATGTTCATAATCAATTCGCTGTGAACTGCGCGAATAAATAAGCGCGTCATCATTAACTCAAGTGACGTTTAGACAGTTTGCCATTTATTCTCTCTCTCTCTCTCTCTCTCTCTCTCTCTCTCTCTCTCTCTCTCTCTCTCTCTCTCTCTCTCTCTGTGTCTCTCTGTCTCTCTCTCTTTCTCTCTATCTCTCTCTCTCTTTCTCTCTATCTCTCTCTCTCTCTCTCTCTCTCTCTCTCTATCTCTCTCTTTCCCTATCTCTCTCTCTATCTCTCTCTATCTCTCTCTCTCTCTCTCTCTCTCTCTCTCTCTTTCTTTCTTTCTTTCTTTCTTTCTTTCTCTCTCTCTCTCTTTCTTTCCCTCTCTCTCTCTCTCTCTCTCTCTCTCTCTCTCTCTCTCTCTCTCTCTCTCTCTCTGTCAGGTTTTGACTGCCAGATTTTGACTGTCTTACTCTGCACTCATGTGGGTTTCTCTCTTTTTTATTTCTCCCTATTTCCCCTCACTCTCTATCTCTGCCTCTATGTCTCTCACTCTCTTTCTCTCTCTGTCCCTCATTTTTCTCTCCATTCCTCTTATTGTCTCTCTCTTTCTCTTTTCTCTCCTTTGTTTCTCTCTCTCTCTCTCTTACTCTGTCATTTTTCTCTCTTTTGCTCTGTGTCTCACATTCTACTTTCCTCTCTCTCTCTTAATCTGCTTATTCACTCTCGCTCCATTTCTTTTTCTCTGTCTCACATTTTCCCCACTCTCTCTTCTTCTGCCTCTGTCTCTCTGTCTGTCAGTTTGTCTTTCTCACTCCTTCATTCCCCCCTCTCTCTCGATCTCTCTATCTTAATTTCTCTCTTTCTCCCTTTTCTTTTTTCTATCTCTCCTTCAGTGTCTCGTCTCTCCCTCTCTGCCTCTCTGTCTAACACACACACAACCACAAATTACACTCACACTGTTTTTAACACACACACAAACACAAATTACTCCACACTAACACACACACAAATTACACTCACCCTATTTTTAACACACACACACACGTGTTGGTACACACAAGTATGCTGCGAGCTCCATCATCTCCTCTGGCTCTGCCTGCTCTAATGGCATCCTAGCATCCTGCTCTCATCCTTTCTCCATGGCTGTGGGAAACAGAGTAAAGTACATCTTCTATCATCGGCGAGCGTGCTGGCGTGCTGTAGCCCTGAGCGTGGTGCCAGCCACAGCATGCCTCCTTCTGTGCCCCCCACCAAACACACGCACTCACTGTAAAGAAAACGT
Organism: Pygocentrus nattereri; assembly: GCF_015220715.1. Classification (NCBI taxonomy): domain Eukaryota; kingdom Metazoa; phylum Chordata; class Actinopteri; order Characiformes; family Serrasalmidae; genus Pygocentrus; species Pygocentrus nattereri. The sequence goes on along the minus strand of NC_051228.1, from coordinate 33,099,648 downwards.
GCCATTTAGTTCCGAACAAAGCTGCCAAAAGCCACTGCTGGGTCAGGCGAGAGCGCTCGAGGTCCCTCTGTTTTCCCATATAAGAGATGATCCATTAGCATTTATTTAATATAACGAGTTATTCATATTAATGCCTTTTGGGGTTTTTGGCCAGGATTCACACAATAAACAAAGAGGCTTTTCTTAATAGGCGTTCTTGTGTACAAGTGTTTGTCAGTACAGTCGGGTTTTATGTTTATACAGTGAAGTACTGCAGCACAGAGCTGTAGTCTTCTTGTTTGGCTTTTGTCCTTCTGTTATTGCGTGTGAGTGAAAGAAATGAATTGAGGTTACACTGCTTGAATTTCACAGCTGAGACCGGCTGATTAATAGAAGCTGCACTGTGCACCAAACCAAAGTCTGTATCGACTGTAAGGATCTGTGTACCATGAAAGTAGATGCATAAGAATGAACTAAATGTCTTAGAAAGTGTCGTTTCCATCACTGGTTCATCTGTTCCTTGATTTTTACAGTAACTTGCTTTTAAATGCATTGAACTGTCAGCTTGTTTGCAATTTTTTGTGACTGGTTCTCAAACCTTCTGCTGTTAGTACCAGACAGTGCTCAAATCCTGCCCAGTTGAAAGCACATTATTGCTGTTATATTTGATAACCAGCTGGTTTTGAGTTTATGGCCCAATTTAGTGCTGAAGTACTTTAATGTGCTTTTAATGACTTCCTAATATTAAACGTATATGTTATCCACTGCAGGGCATTTTGTCATGTCACCAGTTAATGGGTCAGCCAGGACTTTTTGCTGCCCAATACATGGTCCTACTTGTCCTCTGATAGTGATTCCACAGGGAGCCTTTACCGAGATTCACTCAGCTCCTCTCTTAATCAAATAATCAGATAATTTCGGCCATAATAGGGTCTCTTACAAAGTTAAACATTTTTTGGTGGGGGTAGTCACACTGCACCACTTTATGTCACTAGATGCTTATTTGCATCCTCCAATGGTGCCACAGTAGTCTCTAGCTGCAATTTTCTGGTGTAAAGACCAAGAAACCCTGATGATGTATCTTAAATTTCTGATGATGTATCTTAAAAGTAGGAGGAACCTTGGATTTTTGGAGAAGGCCTGTTTTTGAAGTCTTTTTGTTAGTTGGCGAAGGCAAAAGGAACAGCTGGCGTTACAGCTAACCAATAGTGGACAGTAGCTAAGTAAATGTAATTAGTTTCTGTAATTAAGTCGTTTTTTCGTGTACCTGTACTGAAGTTTTTCCATTTTAGGCGACTTTTTACTTTCACTCCACTTCATTTGAAAGTCAAATATCTCACTTTTTACTCCGCTACATTATGCAAAATCTGTACTTCATCCAGCTCTGCAGCTAATATTCCAACTTTACTAGGAATCCAAATATTTCATTGCAGCTATATAGATGTCCTCTACAGATTATCATTAAAATGAAGAGAATGGATTAGTCAAATAGGGGTTTGTCTCTTTGTCTCTTTTGTCATACAATTCATGCTAAATAGAGGTAGCATTACTGTTTTCTTTACAGAGTTGTTTGGCAGTTGAGATTGAATTCATTAGCTTATAGATCAGTGGCTCCAGCAATTACAACTGCTTGGCACCACAGGGCTTCCCACCGGCTGTATGATGTGTTTGATATTGTAGAGGTCACCAATCTTATCCCCAAATGGCCAGTGTGGCTGCAGGTTTTCATGTCCACCAAGCAGGACCACACCTCACATGACGAATCAGTTGTTTAAAGACAAACCAACTGCTTAAGCGAGTGGAATCAGGTGTGCTTCTGCTTGTTAGGTATGAAAACCTGCAGCCACGCTGGTTCTTTGTAGATAAGCAATGCATGCTGGGTATTGTAGTGGGAGAACATCGATGAACAGAAACATGAATATGACATACGGTCATGAGTTCATGTCAAACTGATGAAGCTGAGGGATGCAGTGCTGTGCTAAATAGCAACGAGCATATAAACCTCTAGTTTTGAACTAGAATGCACCTAGAATGACTGAAATAATTGGAAAAAAAAGAAAGAAATCAAAACACACACAGGAAAAATTTTCCCAGATGGATCCAATTATCACTCTACTAATTTAAAAAGGGTGTCTGCAGAGTGGATTAAAGGTGCAATGTTTAAGATTAAGGGGAATCTTTCAGCAGAAATATAAAATAGCAGTGGTGTCAAACTCAACCACTAAACGGGCCACATTAAAACATCTGAACAGATCCAGGACCAGCTGTCTTATTTTTTTAGTTGTTACTTCACATTTTGCCATGAGCCAAATGGGCCATGTTTATCCAAAGCACGCCAATACTAAAACACTTATTGGAAAATAATACCAAATAAATGTAATTGTTTTAATTGTTTAAATTGTCTGAAGTAGGTTTTAAAAAAACTGCCGACTTGCTTGAACTAAACATCGGGCATCTTTTGTTTGTGTGTGTGTGTAACTGCTCATTGTTGTTGGGGAAAGGGGGTCCGAATGCACACTATGTTGCAGTGCATGCTGGGAACTGTAGTGTAGCTCAGATTGAAAAGGTCTAATATTAGAAAATTAAAATAATTTTGCTGGCTAAAGAGGATTGTGCCACGGGCTTGACTGTTTGACACATGGGTAATATAGTATACAAAACCATGTTTTTATTAGTGTATAATTTCCTGTAACTTGTAGAATGAGCCCTTCATATCTACTTAAGGAGTGGGTCGTCTTCCAACAGAGGCCACCTCCATGTTTCTACAGAAGCCCACAATGGACAAACCATGAAAATGGCTCTACAGGGTGCCTTTGACGTTTTTTTAGTGGCAGCTTGAATTTGGTGGCGCTATAGCACCAGTTAAAACACACAGAAAGACGAAGAGTCAGTGGTTGCTGCTGGTGCTGCCTAACCGTTTTGTGAGCTTGAGGACCCAAATTTTGACAAATGGAGGATCATACTTAGCACAAAGAAGCGTAAACATGACGGCCACCGTAGGTTCTACCTCATGCTTGGATAGGGAGGGGTGAGGGAGGGTTGCAATCTGATTTCCTCAGCACTAGATGCCACGAACCCCGCGACCCTGACGGAGAAGCGGCTTAGAAAGTGGATGGATGGATGGATGGATGGATAGGTAGATGCCACGAAGTCTTACACATCGCACCTTTAAAGCCGTGTGTATTATACCACTACATTGAAAACACAGTACTGAACCCTTGATGTGATGTGGTTAAAGACTGTCTTGCATCACTTTTGACTAATATAATTTCTGTTTATTAGAACATTTAAATGGTTCATCCAGACAACCAAAGAACATCTGCCATTGGTCAGAAGGCTCACAGTAAAACATTCAGTGATTGGTTAGAGGCTGATTTGCATATTCAATCTCAACAAAACAAACAGAATCCCATCTGCTTCACTAAATCATGCCCATCGTGTAGTAACAGTCACTTCAGCAGCACTGAATAAACACTTGATTTGATGCACAGCAGTGAGATCAACACAAATGTGCTGCTTGACTTTTGACTTCAAAATCTTAAGTCTTCATGCCACATTACATTCAGTGCGTGCAAGCACTTAAGTGACTCTCCGAATCTCATTTTTTACTCCTTGTTCCACTTGAGACCCTCCCTCTCGAGAATTAAATGTGTCATACCATCTGTCAGCCCAGAGAGTTGCTCTTTGTGCCCCTCAAGTGGACCTTAATTCTCACTTTGATAGGCCCCATGTGACAGTGGGCTTCGCTCCTTTTCCTGATTTCATAGCTGACTTTAGCAGCTGTAATTTTTTAAGTTTATCCAACCCTACACAGCCACCTGTCCATGGGCCCAATGTGGAGTGCCATATGCTGGGTTTTTAAATTAATTAAAAACTAACTGTCACCTTGAATTTTTTTTGGGAAAGCAAGGAATGTAAATAGACATGTTCCCATACTGAGTGCAGGCCGAAGGAACTGAGTGAGAAATATGATGTCAAAGGCCACGTAGAAGCATATTGTGTCGAAATGTTGGTTACTTGCAGAGAAAAGTGTCTATAACAGCCAACTTAGTGTTTGCTAAAATTGATCTTAGTATCACAAATCATTTAAAGACAGTGGAATGTAATGATCTGCTAGTCTGTGCTAAGTAAGTCCTACAGCTCTGATGTAGCTTGTTTGGATCAGACTGTTTTGGTCAGTTTTCCTCACCCATGAATCACAGGGATTTGTGACCAAAATGTTTTAAGTTTATAAATATTTAAAAGAGTTATTCATGTGTTTTATACTCAACAGTAAACTATAAATGAAATTCTAGGTTGGCCTGAATTTATATGCAAATTTGCAAAAAGATCCATGACCTGAGATATGCAAAAGTTCCCGGTCAGACCCGGTCAGACTGCATGTTGTGTTGATTTTCTGAACGAGACTAAATTAACACATTCTCTACAGGAAACACACTTAAATGCGACATTTTCTGCTAATTTTAATACGTAATTTTATTTATTTGCTGAGTTTATCACTTTGGAAAAAACTTGCACAGGCCATAGGGTTTTTTATTCTCTTAGAAACTAGGGGTAGGAATCTTTAGGCACCTCACAATTCGATTTGATTATAATTCAGAGGCTGCAGTGGGATTATAAAATGACTATCGATGCATCTTGATACATTTTTTGATCTATACAGGATTTCTTTTTGTCACTGTGGGAGGACTTGGTACTTTTAATGCAAAGGATTTGTAATGATCCATAATGAATTTACTTCCAATATCTTTTATTAATAAAACAAGTGGAAGTGATGTGGCAAGTGAACTAAAAGGCTCTCATTCACTGCTCTTGTTTGTCTGTGATCAAACGTGCTGCTACGGTGACCTAAAATCCTGTGGCAGGTCGCTGTGTCAGTAAAATCTCTTCGAGACAGGACGTGTGCAACATAGTGTGAAAGCCATGTTTCTCAATGACTGAGAAGGTCACATATCAACGTAGTCTTGCCTGGCTAGTAGCGAATGAAAAGACAGGCATAGATTTAAGACGAACATTTGGAGACGAATGGACTTATTCACATTCCACCTTAAATGGTGCCGCATTTACATTTGATGTCTCAGTCAAAACTTAAGGTGGAACTGGAAAATTAAAACAAGAAATTCTGGTAAATAATAAGCTGAGGAAAAGTGTCCTGGCATAGGTGGGAGGAAAGTAGCTATAGCTAAAGTTTAAAGCAGAGCAAAGTAAGTCTGTGTTTTTGTTTATAGTTTTTTGTCTATACCAGGACATCAGCATTTACTGAGACATACTGGGCTTTAAATGTTGTGGCTCCCAAGGTGGCTTGTTTTTGTAGAAAGGACAAAATGGCTCTTCTTAAAATTTGGGTTGTGATGGCTGACCTGACCTAGCTTTTAATGCAGAGAGTGCTGGTCGGATTTCTGGCTCATCCAGTTGTTTTTGTTGTGTCCCCACAGACTGTCAACATGCGCGTTTTGCGTTCCGTCAACGTTGCGTTATAAATGAAAAATTTTGAAAATCAATTTTTGACATTTGTGAACTGATTTGGAATTGTTCACTTCCGCATCGCGATGCATCTAAGAATCGATTTTTCCTTCCACCCCTACTAGAAATTCAACAAAACATAATGTCCAATGACCAGCTTTTGCATATGACTGTATTTACTTCAAGTGTGCTCCTGAGAGATATGTGTCTGTGTTAATTTTTTGTATTATTTATTTATTTATTTTTTAAATATTTATAAGATTGTATACAAGATTACATACAAGATATTCCACCTGCATAAGTAGAAAGTAGAGAGAAAATAAGAGAAAAAACAAGAGTTTCTGAAACAGGAGTTGAAAAAGTTATTAGCAGATACAAAGAAAATTAGACCTATATGATTATGAAAATTGTCAAATGAGCAGCTTTCATCTCTGAGAGAGAGGAGAAAATCAAGCTGCTTCAGATCTGAAAACATCCACGGGTGTTTCTGTCCATCCTTCCACTGTGAGAAGACGACTCAGCGCGATGGGTCTGAAAGGATGTGTAGCTGTAAGGAAGCTGTCTGAGAAAAGGAAGAGAGAAGAAAATGACCAAAATTTGCAAATCAAACAAAGAAGCTGCCGGTGTTCTCAGAACAATGGACTGACCACCCCAGACTTAAGCATTATTGAATTTTTCGAACACTTGGATTGTGGGAAGTAGAACCTTTAATCAGCTTCTAAGACTGAACTTTGGAGGAGTGGAAAGATATTACTGCATATTTCTATAAGAAGCTGTGATAAAGGTAAAGGACACACTATTTTTGGTCAGTGTTTGATTTCTGTTTGTTTTGTTTTTTTTGTCGAGACAGACAAATAAATAACTGTACTTAACGGATGTTTTGACTGGAAATGAAATAATTGAAGGATAGTCTCTCACTTTCGTTTCTGACTCAATGGAAAAATGAGATTAAAAGGTTTAAAATGACACCGAAAGGACCCTTGCACACTATTCTAAATGTTAACCGGACAGAAGCTGCTATACGATATTTCTGCTAACATTAAGCCAAAGCCAGACGTTTTAAGCCGTGAGGTTTTTTCCTTTAAATTCCTGCTATTTCATAACCATGACTAAGGTTTTCAGTGACTTTTAGTTCGACCAGTGTCAAAAGAAATGGTCAGTGGAGAGAAATCAATTGAAATTTCACAATATATTCTCTGAATCCCTCAATTTCAGCTTTTAGAGGTGAAGGAGGATAGAAAGGCAACTCGACACAAATTATTACCGCAGTTGGGCTGCTTGTTCAGTGTGTAGGCTTGTAGCATAAGTGAAAGACCTTTTGGGGGGCTTTTTGAGGGTGGCTTTAGAGCCTACAAGAAAAGCTATAGTGAAAACTGGAGGTCAGCAACATCTTATGATATAATTATGATATAATATAAATTAATATATATATATATAATAATATATAATATATAAATTAATATATGTTTTTTTGTTATTAATAAGATATGCCCACTAAGCCGCTTCTCCTTCTGGGTCGCGGGGGGTGCTGGAGCCTATCTCAGCGGACATTCGGGCGGAAGGCAGGATACACCCTGGACAGGTCACCAGTCCATCGCAGGGCAGACACACATTCGCTCACACAGTCACACCTAGGGGCAATTTACCATGTCCATTAGGCCTGACTGCACGTCTTTGGACTGTGGGAGTCAACCGGAGAACCTGGAGGAAACCCAGGCAGATACAGGCAGAACATGCAAATTCCACACAGAAAGGATCCTGGTCACCCGGCCGGGGAAACAAACCCAGGCCCTTCTTGCTGTGAGGCGACAGCACTACCCACCACGTCACCGTGCCACCTCCACCTCCACCTAACGTAGAGGTCTTTAATTAAAATTCAATAAGGTCCAGTTAAAGAAAATTTCCTCAAGCATATGTCCGGAACATCATAATGTCTAACTTGCATTATGATTTAGTGCCATATACTGAATACTGAAGTAATATTTATATCAACATCTTATACAGTCCACAACTGAATGTCGAATCAAATAATGTGCAATTCAGTCATATTTCGACAATATTTGTAAATTTTATCTTTTAGAACATGCCATGTAAAACAATCTGGCTCACTTTCTTATCTGACTGCTGTTTCTTGCCTCGTCCCTCCCCTGTGTGTGCGTCACTCATTCGAGTCTCAGTGGTTATCGTAATGCACAGATCTGATTGGCTGAGTAGTGTCACGTGTAATATTTACAACGCATGCGATTGGTCTGTGAGTTTCCTGGGCCACTACAGCCATATCTTAAATGCTAGAAAAGTTAGGCTGATTAAAATAAGACCACTCTGTCAAATGAAATAATTCTCCTTAGTTGTCGGTTATAGGCACAGGTCCGCATAGAATAGCATCTGGGTCCAGAGTCGGAGTGCGGTCTGTCTATTAGTGACCTCTGACCTAAAGGGTACAACAGTTAAATTCTGGCACCTGTACAAGCTGTAGCTTTAAACCGGAACGGAACATTTGACTTAGAGGCTGGCGAATAGGAAGCCGACTTCAGCCTCGATTAAAGATGAACATCAGCCCGTTTGGTTCCTTGGGAAGGGAATGAAAGTGCCTGCAATCTGGAACAGTACATCCCTGCACATTGGCTGCCATTTTCATTGCTGTTGCACCATTGTTGTCATTTTATTCTTCACAATACATACTCGGCTAGACTGTGGGTGTATGTACATTTTGGGGTTGTAAATATTAATGAGCCAAGGCTGCTTTGTAACATTTTAGGAATTTGTAATTCCTGTTTTACTGCCCTCTTTTGCAAATGTGAGATTTGCATTTGAAGGAGACAAAAGTGCCGTCGGTTCCGTATACCAAACTCTCCGTATTCAGCTATGCCAAGGTATATACAGTTTTCCATTCTATGGCACCTTTAATGTTTGGTATAGCATCGTACTGTTATGAACAGTTTCTGAGCATAATCTGTATATAAATGCAAATGAATAAACCAGTAGGTTATGAAGGTTCGTTGCATTTGTTGAGAAATAATGGTCTGCTACATAACAATAATTCAGAAAATGAATAGGACTCATTTCCAGTCTGTTTCAAATGCTTGTGTTAATTTTATTAATTTAGTCTTAATTTGATGACAGGTGTCCATGTAGTCACAAATTATGCACACACCAAGGGAACTAGATAATTGATGTTGGTCTTAAAAAAAGCACCAGTCTCTGAGATCTCTCTCTCTCTCTCTCTCTCTCTCTCTCTCTCTCTCTCTCTCGAGATTAAAATAGGCTCTTACTGTGCAAAAGAAAAATAAAGAAACTCATAATATTTCCATGTGGTCAATTTCATTACATTCATTTTTAAGTGTGGTATGTTAGTGATGAGCCTTCTGCCCGAAGACTGCTGGGATAGGCTCCAGCACCCCAACCGTGACCCTGACGGAGAAGCGACTTAGAAAATGGATGGATGGATGGATGGATGGATGGATGGATGTTAGTGATGAACTCAGTTGCAGGCAGCGAGATGTTGGATGTAGAACTGTTATGTTTTCATACATTTGGCCATAAAAAAATGCTTAAACACGACATGTGCGTCTTTCCCTTTTGGGCAAATCAGGGAGACATGCCCTTTTATCCCCTTCCAGTTCAATTTATTTGCGTAGCATTTATTACAGTAGACACTATCACAAAGCAGCTTTATAGAAATGCAGGTCTGGTGCCCTCAGAGTAAGCTGAGGGTGACAATGGCAGGAAAAAGCTCTCTAAGTGCACCACATACATGATATTTGAAGTCACATATCGTCATGTTAGCTGGGATAAAGGTTACTGGATCAATGTTTTTGCCCTCCAATTTGATCGGGACAGTGTATCAGATGACACCACTTAATTCCAATGTACTTCTATAGGTATCACAGCCACACAATGCATATAAGATATCCTATGCAGCCAATAAAATGTTTAGTATGTGCATAAGTTGACATGCTAAGCTGATATTTGTTTTTTAAATTATATTTGAAATGAACTTTATAGTGCATTAAATAGTGATCCAGTTAGGCTTCAGCCGATTGACGATATAATTGGGAATCGCTGAAAGGAGCAAGTTTACAAGTTTTGCAATCTTGTTTTCTTTGACTTCAGTCCTCTTCTGGTGTCTGGCTTCAGAACAATCTTCAGAACAGTCTACAGCTTTTTTTTTTTAACGTGGTCATGCATGCTGAACAGACGAAGCCGTGCTGAAGCATTCCAAGCATGGAACATCTTTTCTCATGAAATATGAGAGTTTGCTTAATTTAATGATGCAATCATTTTATTAAAGCTTTTAAATAGGCCTGTAAAAAGGTGTGACTTTACCAAACAAAGCGTATCTAATGGCTTTCTGACTTCTTTGTGATGTTACTGCATTATTTGCTGTGCTTAAACGGGTTGCTTGAGTAAGGCAGCTGCAAATCTCCTCAGACTGAAAGTTAACAGCTGCTTCTCGGGCAATATTTGCAGAACCTTTGGCGAATACACACTGAAAACACTCATGTCTTGATATGTGCACTGTGGTATACACTCTGAGCTGTTTTTGGACGGCTTATGTCAAAAAGCCATTTTGTACACTGTGAAGTCATATTTGTTGAACATGTTTGAGGATTCTGATGTTTTTGTTTTGAATGTGCTGTTAAACACTTGTTTTAACTCAGAATGGGGGGGCAGTATAATAGTTTATTATTAAAAAATTTTACAATATGCTTTTCTGAGAATATTGTGGGTCTTATCTTTACTCCCATTTTATTACATGTAAAGGGAACATAATTATGTCTGTTTAAATGGATTTTGTGCAGTGTGTATATATTCTATAGTTTTATTATTATGTATTATTAATAAATCTCAGGAAAAAGTATAAACATCTTGATGTATATTGTGTATCATAAGCATGTTTTGAAGTATTGTGATATAATATTTTTGCCATATCTCCCAGCGCTAACTGAGAAACAGTGCATGGCATGGCCAAGGGTAAAGCAGAATTTTTCTGTGATATTTTAATTGTTAATAAGTCCTTGATCCTTGAGTACAAATGTTACAGGAGTGTATAGGAGGCGTCTACATAACAAGCAGTTAAATACACTTGAAGTGTAGCTATGACCTCACAGTTTACCTGACCATGAAACGCAGGTAACTCAAAATGCTGGAAATCTCAGAAATGGTTGTGTCTTTTTTTTTGTATCTAGTTTCTAGGCTGATAACAATAACCGGCAATTAAAGTTGTTGTGATTGATTCCACTTTTTTCCACATTCCACACTAGGATCCATGCTGTTGCTCTGATTTCATAACCTTGTTACTTTTTTTGTACTTTTATGTTTTTATCCCACTTGAAAATCTCAGCTGCTCTTTTTATTTCAATGATGAATTGCCCAACAGAAAGAGAAACCACTGTTCTAGATGTTCGAACAAGCATACTTATGCGCTCACGAATGCTAAAGCTGACTAGTTAGGTACTGAAATTTTGATACTCTCTGCTACTGTGATACTCGAAGTAATGTGGTGAGTAAAATGTATTTTGATACTTGGCCCTAATAATAATTGTTGCTTTATAATTCTTGCAGCCATATGGCATATCTTAAATTGATTCCTCTCAGGAATGCATCAAAATGTCAGCCACCAAAAAGTTTCTGGCAGAAAATGCTCAGAAATGGCACTTTTTGTTTATGCTGAAAGGAAAAACAACAGCTGAAAAAAACGAAGAACTAAAATCCAAGCCTTTAGAACTAGTGTTAATGGTAATGAAGATGAGAAACAAAAGGATTAAACAGCTGTTTGTTTTCTTCACTTTTCTCCACCAACCAGCCACCATAGATGTGTTCAAACAGTTGGAGCGATAGCAGATTAATAGTGAAACTGTTGGCCCTGTGGCAGTATTTCATCATTTTCTCCACTACTGGTCTGATACCATTTGAAACAACAGAAACATAAAGAAAAGTCCCCACTAGCACACTAACGCCATCTGTAGCCTGAAATGATGAATAAAGTACCAGATAACAGTGCCAAAGTACAATTAGAAAATTGTACACGAATGACCAACAGGCTTACTTGGCTGTAAATGATGTTGGATTTCATGGCTCATACTGTAGCTTACGTACTGTAATCATTTAGTGTGTTTACTTCATATAACCTGCTTTTCTTAATTGTCAGCTTTTTTAGGTTTTTTTTTGGTTTGCAACTGAGGATTTTCACTTTGGTGCATCACTCTGTCTAATTACGATGTCATGCACTTTTTTTTATCTTAATAAGGAGTGCTGTTGTGTCTTCTTTGCTGTCTGTACACACCTGCAGATGTGCTGGCGTGATTTATCTATCCCCCGAAGAAAAGCCATTTCAGCTCTGCCAAAGCAAATGAAGGGTGGCAGACTTTAGCCAAGCCAAAAGCCATGAGTTCTGCCTGAAAGAGCAAGGCATTTCGGAGAGCGCATTGTCTGTCTTCCTTTTTTTTTTCCATCTCTCTCTGCTGAAAACACAACATTATCATTGTGTCAGTTTTCTCTGACTGCGTGTGAAAAGCCGTCATGTTTTTAGATTCGACTACAAGGCCATAGAGGACATCGCTGTGGCGTTGAGAAGCTGCGGGCTGTGGTGACAGCTACAGACCCGCCGCTCAAATAGCTTTTCATACTCGAAAAATGACCGTTTTATTGCTTTGCCATTAGTTCTTTGAACTCTATAATTGAAACCAAGTTCCAGATTATGAGTGTCTGTCAGTGCTGCTACTTTTAATTGAGACAGATGATCTACTTAAGCAGAATGTGAGCATAGAACAAAGTTCTAGCATGCAATTAACAATTAGCGCTAATGCATCTATGAGCAGACATTGCTTCAAGACAAAGATTATGATTGCAAGCATATGATTATAAGCCTTGTTGATCAATAAAAACGGAGTTTTGCTGCGTAAATTTGAAGTGACTGGCTGTGTTTGCACTCTATAAATGAATATAATACATAACACACCCACAGACTAAAAAGGCAATCATTATATAGAGAATTGTGACAACTTGTAACTATTAACTATTTAACTAATTAACTATTTAAATGCATTAAAAGGCTCTTTGCCTGGAAAGATGCTTTTCTGCTTTGATGATCAAAACCAGAGTGGGAAGCTCCGCCCCCTCCGCTGCAATATTTACATTATACTGAACAAAAGATTTTTCTTTTTTTTTTACTGAAAAGACAAACACTGTAAAAAGGGGTGGGGCTGGTGAGACCACCATTTGCATTAATGTTTTTCTTTTTCTTTTTCAAATCAAAGTTCCTGCAAAACTAGAGCAAAACTCAAAGTGCTGCATTTAACTTATTTTTCAAAGTTTCTGCGTATTTCAGCAAAATCACTGAGAGGTAAACAAAGCCATTCAGGGGTGACTCCATGTACATTTAATATGTTACATTGTAGAGAAAAAAAGATTTTAAAAAATTATTTTATGTCACGTTGCACATACTTAAAAATGCATTTTAGGCCAGAAAATTATCTCAAAACTATCATAAAAGCAATATATCACTAGCCAGTGACTAGCCAGTGTACTGGTATGTGTTGTGTCTAAAAACTTTAATTGAGGTCGATCTTAGAGGCACTAATGATTTGGACACCTGGGACCACATTACAGAAACTTTATAGCTCTGTTTAGTCACCATGACAACTTCATTTAACACTGAATTAAGGACAGAAGCCATTACAGAGTAACAGCTCTTACGTTCATAATCTTATTCTAACTCCTGATAAGAGAACTATATTACAGAAACATCCTAACTAGACAAAATTTCCAAAATTCTGGCTAAATAACTTGATTACTCTGATTACGTGTTTACGTATGGTCAGTTGCTAGGTAACAGACATGACAGTTGATTGAAGACTTTGAGTATTTAAGTATGATTTAATATTCACTGTAATGTATTGTACTGCACTTATTGAACTGTACTGTATTGCACGCCGCTGTGTTTAACTCTAGGTATCAACATGGGCTTTTATTTCTAGGAGTATCTGAAGTCAGGACTGGCTTTCTCTGTATTTGTAACTAGCAAAGATGCTTTCTCTAGATAGACAAAGCTTTTTTGTAAGTCGCTCTGGATAAGAGCAGCTGCTAAATACTCTAAATGTAAATGTAAATGTAAATGATTGGGTAAGCTAAGCTTTCCTAACTTGAGATAAGATGCCAAAATAAGATAAAAGTTAAGATAAAAGATAAGATTTGCTTCTCTTATACAAATTTATAAAAAATCTTCTGGACCTGTAAGATCTTACAACAAAACGATAGGAAGTTTGTCTAATTCAGCCCCCTGGTTCCTGTCACCACCATTGCGAATAATTGTAGTTTCTCTAGAATGATGTATTTTACATCAAACCACTAAATGACTTTATTTATCTATTCATTTTTTTATTCTGTGAAATTTCTCTTTAAGACCTTTCAATCACCAATGAAACCACCATTCACGGTTACTGTTTCATGGCTGTATCAGTCAGTGAAGCACTGTTTGATTGTTGACCATGTCTGAGATTATCAGAGATTTTAGCTCCTTAAAATTGGTATGGATGATGGCGTCTCAATTCTCACATGAACCAGACCCTAAAATTACACGAGCATCAGTGAAAGTTGAGGAAAGAGAGTTACTTTTGTTACTGAACTGGTCACATTACCAGAGGGAGAGAATGGACCGTGGACTAGCCCTCCCCATGGGATTGAAATCACTCATCTTCCTGGATTTTCTCATCTTCTTGAAGCTGCCACTTTCAGAAATCTTTTTTTTTTTTTCCATGTCTAGTTTTTTGACAGTAGCCATACATCTGTGAGATTTCTCCTTCATAGCAGTCTTTTACTGTTTAATATAGCAGCTACTCAGTGCTTCAAACTACATAACAATTTTAGTGATAAATTATAGGATATATAGTTTTATTTTTGGTTCTGTTGCTCATAATGTTCTGACCTGTTGATGTGCTTATGTAAGTATGAGTATGGACAGATGGCATTTTCTGGAAATGTTATAGGAGGATCTTTAAATATTTGCTGATATATATATATATATATATATATATATATATATGTATGTGTGTGTATATATTTCCCCCCCAATATAATAAAAAAAATAAAAATGAAAAAAACAATTGTGTAATTGTGGAGAGAATGTGCACTTATTTTCACTAAGAACATCAACAAAATGTGCAATTTGACCAGGGGCACCCAAACCTTTGTGCATAACTCTATGTGTGTACGTGTGTTTTCCAGTCTTCCTATGTTGGCATTGGAAGTAATAATAGCAGTAAACACTGGCCGTTAACATTGACCTCCAAATTTACAGCCCTCAAGAAAGCAGAAATATGACCTCAGTGGAAGGTCACTGCTACATGTGCCAATACAGCCAGTACAGGGCATTACTTAAGTCACTGCTGCAGAATCCCTGCTGAATTATTATTACAGTATTCATTCACATCCAACTGGCCTTAAATAAACATACTAGGTGATAATGCAACACCGTAGATTAATTGCACACCATAGCTGTTAATTTAGCACTGGGAACTTGAATGCTCTTCTGTTGGAAAAGTGTTGAAGCTTCTTAATTATATTTCAGTTTCAATCAGAGTCTGAAATTAGTGGGTATACCGTGATTATCCGACCCCCACCCACTCCCACCCTCAACTCACAGTTAATGAATACATATCCACAGATATAAACATGTACTATCAGGTTATCTTAAGCTCGGCAAGTAGTTCTTGGTGTAATTTCACCTAAAATATACATTAATGTTTAAAAGTGGAATCCAAATTCAAACGTTTGCCATCAGTAATGAAAAGAAGTTCTAGACAGATGTTTGAATTCATTCTGTTATGATGCTACTACTCTCTAACTCTCTAACTTCACAGATTTCACCTAATTAGTGTCAAGCTGTGAAAACAGGAGATGTCCAGAATGACGGCCACAGCTCTAGATGATTCCTTAATAATGGAGAAATCTGTAAGAGAATGAAGTTATAATGTTGTTTACTCACAGAATATGTGCTGATCAAGTTTTTGGCAAATAGCCTATCAAGCAAGGACTGTAAACATTATTACAGTGTATTATTTATCATTTGATAACTTTTTGGTGTTTCCCAAAACACTACTGAACAAAACACAAACCAAAAGCAAAATATTGAATAAAAGATCCTGAGATACACTGGAGTCCAGTGTACCGCTTATCAGTCTACACTGTCTAGGCTAAATTTGAATAGAATGACAGTAATTGTTAGTGAGACAAGTGATTCCAAACTGTTGAACTTTTAAGAATAAATAATAAACTAATAAATAATAACTAATACACAAATGTTCATTTTGAGAAAACAAATGAATGAACATTGCCAAAAGAATCATAACACCACCAAACATTACCAAATGAATTTTAGAACATTTTGAGCAGAACATAAAATCACACAGCTTTGAACAGTTGCGCACACATAAAATCATATTTTTATTAAAAAGACAACGTTACTAGATTTACTAGAATATGCGTTTTGGGCAGTAACAGGTTTTAATATGACACATTGATTTTCAGACTTTTGGAAACTTTTATTTCAAAACATTGAGATCCAATTGCTTACCATGTGGCCATGAGGGACAGGGATGCAGCCTCACTTCATGCTCAAAAATGCAGGGGTGGGGCTAAAATAAGGCTCCGCCTTTGGACTAATTTTTTTTTAATATGCATATATCTATTTTAAAATGAAACTTGTCATAAATCAACTTTGAAAGAAATAAAAAAGTATTATTTTCACATTTTTGAAATTGGGTTAGGGTTTAATAGAAAGTGGCCTATACATTAGGATTTTGTATATATTTAGCTTATTACTATGTCAATTAAGACCTTGGGTTCAAATGGATCATATGATAATTCTTGAAAATATTGAACACCTGATTGCCTTTTTTAATATTTGTGTTACTGCAGGACTGCAGACTGAACTAACTCAGTGTAGTGGTCCATAAATAGCTTACCCAGATTTTTCTTAGGGCTGCATCACTATGACTATGATGGTTATGACTTACAAAGCTACCACTGCTGCAGCTGCCTGCTGCTAATATCAACGCTAACTCACGTAAAAGGAGGAGTTTTTCTTTGGCGCTTTGGTGTTATGGGGCATATCAATATTCTAAAGTGGCATTTGTTCTGCCCGAGGTATCCAGCCTGGCAAAAGAAGAAGGTCTTTTATTTTAAGATAGAAGCATTCCTGGAAGAAGTTCATTGTAATGTAATGTGTGACTCACATTTACAGAACACCTTCACTTCAGCCAGCCTGGGAAGGAGTGATCGAGAGTCTGTGTTAATTTGTTACTTCACTTTCTTGTGTCAAACTTTCCTGTGGCAAAAGATGTGAATTTCCTGTGTATGACTGTGCAGCCAGAGCTCAGTCTGAAGGTGGAAGCAAGGGAATTCAAAGGGGTGCAAAGGAATACCATCCCCCGACCCCAGTCAATAACGGGATGAGAATCATCCCCTGTGAAAAACTACAACGCCCTTTCCATCCCCTTTGGATTCCTATAATCAATATTAGGGCTATACGATTCATTGCATTTTCATTGTTATCTTGACATGAGTTTCTGTGATAATCACATAGCTGTGATAAAAGAACAGATCAAATTAGATTCCATGAACAGTGTCAGAGTGAAGTTACACACGTGGCAATTATAGAAGGTCTGTGTAAACAACTGTATAAACAAATCAGACAGTCTAGCTCAATATAATAGAAGATGAGAAACATCTACCTGAGGCTTCTTTCCTGTGCGTAAGCTTTTTTATCAATTTAACCAATAAGACAAATGTAAAAGGTTTCCTAATCATATACTAATGTTTATATATGGTATATAGCAGTGTATCACACTGACTTCACCTCTAATTTTAATATTACTTACTCAATTACAATTAATATAGAACAGTTTCATATAGTCTTGTATATAGACATGAATTGGCCCATTTGCTGGCTATGATTTCGAAGGATTTTGAGCTGTAGAAACCTAAAGCTGTGCCGTAGAACATTTGGGAATTTGGAGGCCTCTCTTGTGGACATGTGTACCCGCACATAACATATGAACGAACATCTTGCAACATCAGTTGTGCTTCGGCCTGCTTCCCATGTTGAAGGAACGTTGAAGAACTCAGACTCTACAAACCTGTTGTGCAAGACATAAGTCCATTAAGCAATGCGTTATCCTTCTTTCATGTCTGTAATCACTTGTTATTATGTGTTTATTGAGCAGTTCAAGAAAAGTAATTAATTTCTGCAATGCTTTGACTAAATTGCATAGACAATAGTTGATTCCTTTTGAAGTAATGTAATATTAAAAGCAGCGCTGAATGATTCGCTGAACAGTAAACGAATAACCACATTCATCATGGTGATGAAAGTAGGGAGCTGAAAAAGGAGAACCACAGTACATTATTGATTAGGCTGAAGGTCTTTCTCAGAGGCAGGCTGGATGATGAAGTCTTAAGTGGCCACCCCCTGACCTGAGCTCCAGAGTGAAGGATTGCTAAAGAACCCTTACCGCAACTATCTCACCCCTCCAAACAGCATGGGATGGGAGATTTTGGGCTTGTCTTTTCAGCAGATATGGTTATGGAGAACAATAGACTCTTTGTTCATTGTTATTGCTAGAGATCACGCAATACCACGTTTTTGAGGTACTGATGCTTAATGCCTTTTAATACTTTTTTTCTTTAAAGGCAGCAAAAGTTTTGTTTGCAGTTGAAATATAGTGTCCTGCCTTCCACCCAATGACTGCTGGGATAGGCTGGTATAAATGATGTGTGTGTGTGTGTTTGCGAAAAATCTGTAAAAAGCTGTGAAAATTACAGCAGCTGGGGTGCCAGAAAAAATGGTTACCAGTAAAAATATGTGCTCTTACTGATGGTAAAAGTCAGTAAAATTACAATCATATAATTTCTCAGAATTACTGTCTTTTACTGTAATTCAGCAGTTTCACTAGTTCAGCTAGTTATTATATACTTTTAAACAGTATTTTACCATAATTATAACACTAACAGCCATTCAAATAAGTACAAATGTCTGTTAAATAAATATTTCTGTAAATTAACAGCGGTGTTAAAATAAAATATGGTTTATTTACATGCATTTAACCTTAAAAAAACAGGTATTGACTTTCAAGTTGTAAAGTACTTTGAGAGTAAAAGTCGTGTGGCTGTTAATGTCATGTGACACATTTTGATTGGCTTTATGCTGTTATGCTAAAAGCAATTCTGTGATATTTCAGACTAGCCTTCTTACAAAATCAGATCGGATTTGTTATTTTTCCCTCTGATATCCGACCCATTTGCTGTTGGTATCGGCCTAATACTGATACCGGGATATCAGATTGGTGCCGTCCGTAATAGCATCTTACACTACTTGTCAATGTGCTTAACAATAGCGTGGTGCTTTAAGCATCCTGACCAATCACCGACTAGGCGTGTCACGATTCCACTCGATTTTGATTCCGGTGGCTTACATTAGTCACGTTTTGTAAAGTTTTGTTAACTTAGTTCATTTTAATGTAGGCTACACTCATTAAGTCTATAGGCCTCTTTCTCTGCTTCACCTAACAGGCTTAACCTGCAAACTAAAAACTGGGAAAAAATAAATAAATGCAACCCTTTGGGGTCAAGTGAGATGTTTTGTTGATTTTCTAAGTAGAAAATAAGTTAACACACACACACACACACACACACACACACACACACACACACACACACACACACACACACCCTCTACAGAGAACACCCTTGCACATTTTAATGCACAAGTACTGTGTATTTGCTGAATGTAATGTCTTTTTAAAATAAAAAGAGGGCTGCGCAAGAGTTGTGGCACATTTAATAGTTTATGCTTCATTTTTTCCAGTATGGTATGCTAAGCAAATAAATAGATGTTGTGCCATATTTATATTTGTTCTCTGTAGACTGTGAGCTATTTCCACAAAGAGTAGGGCTGGTCAAACGTTTGCAGACACCTGTGTGTACCTTGTGTGTTTTAGTTAATCCTTCACTGCTTTGGTAAACATAAAACCTGTTACTGAATATTACTGGATTATCTTGTTACCATATTAGCATCTTACGGAGGTGGTTGTTAAACAAATCCATGTTTTTAAGTGGTCTTAAGGGTTGCTTTTGCTGGTGTTTCAAGCATTTTATTTATTTTTATTTTTTCTTTCTGAGAGACACCGATATGGGAATTGTGGGCCGGTGCAGATCCAATATTTTTCATTTACATAACTGGTGATGCTGATTCTGATACATAAACATTTAGAAATTGGAAGTAGATCCATCTGGATCAGCAAATGCAGTGAAATGAATAAAATGCTGATGTTTTAACACAGTAGCTCTAAGCATTCTGCTTCTCCGAAGTACAATAAATATCCCATTTACAAATGTGTAAAAAATATGAGAAAACATATATGAATTTCAATTTGAACATCTCTATGATGCCAATATTTTTAAGCAATTATCTGCTGCTATGCTGCTATCATTGTGCATCCCTACAATAAATACATCATCAAAGTTCAGCTTGGAATATCAAATTTGAACCTCTGCCTGTTGCTAATTAATTGCTGATACTGATATGATTTTTAGAACATTGTGTGTGCCTAATTACTTTCTCGGCCAAGCTAGCTGAGATGTGCCCAAGTGTCCTATTTTATAGTGCCTCTGGGTGTGTGTTTTTATTTCATAACATTTTGTGAATCGTTTCCGAATCTTTCAAGAGAAACTTGCAGCGCATCCAAGAATTGATCATTTTTTTCTACCCCAACTAATCACAGATGAATTTCTGGGGGGTTCGAGTGCATCACAGCTTTAACATGATCCAACAAAGTGGTCGAAATAATGTGGTCCTATCTTTAACCACATCAGGGGCTCGTCAACAAGTTTTCATATTTGCAAGGCAGATTCAAATCGCAGTATGTAGCAATGTAATCTCAACTTGGCATTTTATCCCTATCAGATCTAATTTTATGGTGGAGGTAGTGCTGCTCCTTGCTCATGTCTTTGAATGCGTTGTTTACTGGGCAGGCTTCTGTATTCTGTGGTTTCTTTGTTGATATATGCAAGAAATACGGGACTTTTGGAAGCCTGTGCCTCAGAATGCTTTCATAGCGCACCTTCTTAATGCTCTGTGTTTCATTGTGTGAAAGTTAAAAAGTAGTTAAAAAGTAGAAAATTAGCCAATAAATTAATCTCTAAATTAGACAGGCATGGCATGGGAAGGTGCCCTCGGTGGAGCTACCACGTAGCTGCCACTGATAGTGGGGATAATTGATAGTCTAACGGAGCTCTGATCGCGCCCTCTCCAAGTGAAATTATGTATTTTACAAAAAGCCATGAAAGAGAATCTATCGCGGCGAGGTCAGGAGGGTCAATGTTGTTGTTCTCCTCAGAGTACATTGCTCTCATTTGTCTGCCTGAGGGGGGACACATTTGTCCTGCAAATAATAGAATGCTTCTGGACCGTGTCGGAACATCTGATAAAATTAGCTCTGGAGCAAGGGCAGGCTATACCACCTTCATAAAGCTCCAACAGGCATCGCCCTAAAGATCCACTTTCTACCTTGGAAGTTTCTTTCGGAGCACTTGGCCATGTGGCACCAGGCCCATAAGAACTGTCAGATGTCATGGGCAGAAACAAAGTGCCTTTTAAATCCTCCGTGTTGAAGTGCAGTACAGTACAAGAGGGACTTTGAACAAATCCCTTTTACCACTACCAGTGTTTATAGCTTTAAAAAAATGGATGGATGGATGAATGGATGGATGGATTTACACAGAGGCTTTCAGCAGTCTTGTATAGCAAGCTGTAATAGTGAAAACCCATCCAGAAGCCTTTCACCATGGGAAGATGGCTGGATAGATGAATGGATGATTTGATTAAGGAATTTACTCTGTGCCCTCAACAGTCTATTCTGATGAGCTGTGATAGTGGAGATAGAACTCATCCTGATATCTGTCCACCATGAAAGATTCGGCAAATAAAATGAAGGATAGCTAGATGAATGGATACATTTACTCACAGGCCTTCAACAGAGCTGAGTCTAGTAAGATGTAATAGTGGAAATAGAACTCATTCGAAGGACTGTCCTCCGTAGATGAATGACCGGTGGATGAATGGATGGGTATGATGACAGATGAGTTGATGAATTTACCCTTATGCTTTCAACAGTCCTGTTCAGTCAGGTGTAATAGTAGACAGAACTCATCCTGAAGTCTGTCCCCAATGAAAAGATGGATGGATGGATGGATGGATGGATGGATGGATGAAAGAAAGAAAGAAAGAAAGAAAGAAAGAAAGAAAGAAAGGAAGGAAGGAAGGAAGGAAGGAAGGAAGAAAGGAAGAAAGAAAGAAAGAAAGGATGAATGGATGGATTAAAGGTTGGATGGGTATATGGATGGATTAATAAATGTATGAAAGAAAGGATGGGTGGATTAAAGAAAAGATAGAAGGATGGATAGATGGGTGGGTATATTGGTACATGAATGGATGAATTAACCCTTTTTACCCTCTGCTTTCAACAGTCCTGTTTAGTCAGGTGTAATAGTAGACAGACCTCATCCTGAAGTCTGTCATCAATGAAAGGATGGATGGATGGATAAAAGAAAGGAAGGAAGAATGGATGGAATGATGGATGGAAGAAAATGATGGATGGATGGATAGAGAAAAGATAGAAGGATGGATGATAGAATTTCTCAAATATAACTCAGACAAATAGAAAAGCTCTCCATGCATAGAACTCATGGTCCATCACAAATAAATGAGAGGAAAGATGAGTGGATGGATGGATGGATGGATGAGTGGATGGATGGATGGATGGATGGATGGATGAAAGAAAGAAACAATAGAAGGATGGATGGATTGGTGGATAAATGAATGAAATAATTTCTCAAATATAACTGGAAGTAGAACTCATGATCCACCTAGATGAATGAGAGAAAAGATGAGTGGATGAATGAATGAACAAATAGATGGATAGACAAATAAATGGATGTATGGGTGGACAGATGGACGGATTTATGTAGATGCTTTCAACAGTCATTTCTTTTATATCAAAGTCGAGAAAAGTTGGATGCATGAATGTAAAGGATGGAGAGACACACGAATACATGGATGGATTAGTTTAGTACATAAAACACTGACAGGTCTTCGTTAGTAAATTGTTATAGTGGAAATAGAACCTATATAGAAATAGGAAATGGAATGAATCTGTCCACCAAGTAATGGATGGATGGATGGATGGATGGATGGATGGATGGATGGATGGATACTGAAGTGTTTTCAACAGGCTTTTTTCAGTAAGGAGATGCTGCAAATAGAGCTCATCCTGAAGCCTATCCACCACAGCATGTCATAAATGTGAGTCATTGGCTGATTTGTTACATTTATAGTGATGTTTTTTTTTTTCCAAAGTGTCTGTGCTCCACTGCTACGGTGACCCAAATAGAAGTGATTGGAAGGCCAAGTCTGAGTAAATGAGACTTTGGTACATGCTCAGGGAGTCTGAATCTTTATCAGAGTGTTGACAGGAAGAAAGTTCTTCCTCATCTAGCCCTGAAATTGCCATCTGAGAACTTCATTCTCCTGGGCTTGGAGTTAGCACACTGTTTCATCTATAGATAGCCGCTTGCAGATTTGTAAAATTGCTCTTGATTTCTGTTCGGACAAAAGCTAAACAGTCCGTCTAAATGCAGTGTGTGCTTATTTATGTTTTAGTCTGTGCTTATGGTCTGCAAATATATTTTTATTGGCAGTGCATTGAAACTAGCTTAATAGAAGGGGCTGTTTTTTTTGTGCTATTCCTATTGGCCCCCCCAAGTTAGTGTTTATATATGAGAGGTCACTCTGAGAGGTCACTGAACGCTGCGGGTCTTTCAGGCCTGCTCAAAGTGGCGTGCATCAAAAAGGATAACATCAGTGATGTGTGAAGGTTCTGGAGTCTCTGACCGTCTCCGCTCGCTTCCCTGCTGTCTGCCCTAGAACTGCAAAAATCAAATATTAATGCTTTTAGTTAGTCATAAAAAGACAGAGTGCATTACAAAAACACTTGTAAACAGAACTGTGATATTGTGAGCATTTGGGATGTGCACAGTGTTTAAGATTCAAGTCAGGTTTGTCCTCTTTGCAGTCTAGGCGACGGGACTGCTATAGCAACTGTCTATAGAAACTGGCACACAGACGGACCCCCCCGAGCTGACGTGTGTCGTTTTATGTGGTAAAACAGTCATCATTTATTTTTACATGACCATTTTCTAACATTTCTAGAATTAAACAGGCTTTTTTGTCTTTGAGACTGATTTGTGTTGAAGACCTTATTTGTCATTGCCTTAAAGGTATTGTGCTTTCGCTGTTTACACATATCCTATTCAGCCTAAAGTAGTTTAGGCCCACACATTCATGTTGAAGCTGTAAGGAGTGTTTCAGCCTTTTAGAAGGAGTCCAGTCCAAAGGAGTTGAGTCAAAGCCACTTTATTAGGCACTAGTGCTAGTGGTTCGAAGTGTTGTGCGTTTAGAGATGGTTTTCTGCATCCCTTTGTTGTAACAAGTGGTTATTTGAGTTACTGTTGCCTTTCTATCATCTGGAACCAGTCTGCCCATTCTCCTCTGACTTCTCACATCAACAAGGCATTTTCGTCCACACAACTGACCGCTCACTGGATATTTCCTCTTTTTTGGACCGTTCTCTGTAAACCCTAGAGATGGTTGTGCGTGAAAATCCCAGTAGATCAGCAGTTTCTGAAATACTCAGACCAACCCGTCTGGCACCAACAACCACGCCATGTTCAAAGTCCCTTAAATCCCCTTTCTTCCCCGTTCTGATGCTCGGTCTGCACTTCAGCAAGTCGTCTTGACCACCTCTACATGCCTAAATGCGTTGAGTTGCAGCCATGTGATTGGCTGATTAGCTATTTGTGTTAACAAGCAATTGTACCTAATAAAGCGGCCGGTGAGTGTAGCTTCCACATGAGAGGACAGGGCTGAAAAGGATGTGTGTAAATGTGCTGTTTTTTGGGAGGTGCACTGTGTGTCGGATGAACAAATCTTTATCATGATTTATGATTTTTACAGCATGATTAGCTGATGCCCCGTTTTCTTGGCCAGTTTAGTCTTAAACACTGTGTCAAGTGAACACATGAATCATGCACATTTCCTATGCTTTCTAATAGCCAAAGTTGTGATATAAATATGATGATATGAATAAAGATTCATTTATTTCATCACTTTTAACATCATTTAAAAAACACCAGCTGTTCTTTACATTCTGTGAAAGTGTCACGGTGAATAGACCAGCAGAAATGCTCGAAAGTTGCTTACAATAAAATATTTTTGCATTAGCATTAGAAGTTATAAATGCTTTTCCTACTCCTGAAAACTTTCCATTCTGGAGAGAAAGGTTTTGTGTCGACAGTGACAGTTCACTCTTTAATGAGCCAAAGAGGCGTTTAAGTTTCAAGCTCACTTTCCTATTTAAAGGGAACTTCCACTCATCTTTCAAAATTTTCCCGTAAGGCGATTGAGAAAATGTAAACGAAGTCATCCAGAATGGTTTAATGTGGAATGCTTTGTTCTTTGTGGTGATTGAAAACAGATGTCTGAAATGTTTAATGTCTCTCTAAGCTCCCTCAATGGTGCGTTTAATGTGTGAGACATTGCTTTTTTTTTAAATTCATTTTGATGTAAGATGTAATGTTACATATATAAACTCAGAAGACACATTGTAGGCTCCTGGGTGGATTTGGATAGTCAATGAAATGGCTGTGTTTTTGTTGGGGATATTGTGACCCCTGGTTACTGACTAATTAGCATAGTAAAGCACGCTACCTCATGGGTATAGGTGTAGCTGCAGCATTCAAATACAGTGCAAGTTCACCTACCTGCTTTATGTCACTTACATTTAAATATAATTGCAATACAAATTGGCCAAATTCCAAATAATAAATTAGCTGATTACAATAATCTGCAAAAATGTACGTTTCTGTGATTACGATTGTGATTTCTGTGACATCACAAAATATATACAAGTGAGAAACTCCGTTTCCATGATGCCATGGGCATTTTAATGGCTATAAACAGGTGGATTGAGGACCTATTATGACATTTAATTACGTTTCTTAGAGCAAATTACACTTCTTAAAGCAGGATGACTTGCTTAATATTCTGGATGTAAAATTCAAGTTCACTGTTGTTCTCTCAGCACAGGCTTTGTTTGTGATGTTGTATGGAGCTGCAACTAAAACTTAACCAGGACAGAAATGCATTTCATGAATAAAAATACAGTGCAGAGTGTGAGAGAAAAAAGAAAGCTCATACTGTGAGGCACTGTAGGCCAAATGTATTCCTCAGTGCCACATAGATATTTATGGAGTGGGTGTGATGCCAACTGTTATTAGAAAATGTATTTTTATATACCTTAGCTTTACACACACACACATATATATATATATATATATATATATATATATATATATATATATATATATATATATGCGTGTGTGTGTGTGTGTGTGTGTGCGTATGTAAAGGTAAAGTATGCAAAGCTAAAAATACATTTCAGTTGCTCATCCCGGCGTCTGATGCCTTGTTCTCTTTCAGGTGATGTTTTGAATCTGTTGGTGTGCCTGGCGTCTGATTTCTCTCAGATTTGGACTGAGCTGAAGGTTCATGCGAGCACAGTACGAGTGCCCTAGGCATATAACCAAGCTACACCAAAGCCATCACTTATGTGCAGTGAAGCTTGGCCTTGACAGATATTGACGGGGTGAGAAAATAACTGGTGCTGAAGTAAGCCGTGGTCTTCCTGTGGGGGCACGTAAAAAGCATCGACACTCCTCAGCCATTATTATCTTCTAAATATTGGCTCAGATATTTATGATACGGTCTCCTGAAAGCATTTAGCTCTGAATTGGCTCAGTATCGATTAGCTTATTTTCGCCTGTCTGGAGAGTATCTCTCTTCTTTTTCTTCCCTTTTACGTGCTTTATGTAGTATGCAATGGTTGGGGAATTGTAAATGCAGAACTTTGCGTAGACTGCGAGGCTGGAAGGCCTTTACTGAAGGTGTGAAGGATCCTATTCCTTCCCCCTTTTTGATGTTGCACAGCTGATGCTGTAGGGCTGCATGGTGGATTGCATTGCCTTTGAGCGTGCTGAAGCTGCTTTATGCAGGTGCAGGGAGGCTGAGGCACCGGCAAAGGAAGGCAAACCGCAACTCCTGTCGCCATTACTCCAGTAAACTTAATTAACCCTTTTAACCCCATGGCGTGAAATGTGACAGCGGTGTCTGCGTCTAACTTGGAGCGAAGTAAAGTGACCTCCTACTTCTGTCTAAACAAAAAAGCTTCACAAAACAGCCAAATAAAAGCAAAGTAGCAGTACAACCCCTGCTAGCTTTTCTGAAAGCAATTCTTGAAGAAATGATGAAATTCACTTATTATAGGCAGCTGTTAATAATAATACATCATTTTTTAATATAGAACAAAATATAGAAGAAATATCACATCTGTGACATTTAGTCAGACATCTAAGTCAACCATGAAAGTGAATCTAAAAATTCACTAAAAAAAGAAAATGTTAAATGTCCATTAGTTAATTAAAAAAATATTGCAACAATGTTCAAATATTATGAAACAATATGTTTATACACTGGAAGATGTTTTAAGTTGGGAGGTGCTGAAACTTTAAGCACCATGCGATGATGTCATGCAAATTATTTACCTTTCTAAACAATTTATTATTCGTTAATTTTTCATTTAAATCAAACAGAACAAGGTACTATAACGAGACAAGAGTCGACAATATTTACACATAGCCTGACTGACCGCTGCCGCGTCCTCTCTCTGCTCTCATTCTGGACTGACTTTATGCAAATGAGCTGAACGGTGACCAATCCGACTGTTGATATGTGGCACAGTATCCGCTTGTGTCACACACACATTCACACAGTGAGATTGAAGGCTGAAATGTACACAGAGGAGGAGAAATAATGGTTTTAAAAAATGTTATTACACTTACACATAATAAGATCATTTGATCCATTTCTATGTTTTTTACTTGTATTGAGTAATTTTATTAAGTGAAATTTTCTCGCTGTGTTGGCAGATTATTATGCTTATTTAAAAATAATTAAACTAAATAGTGAAATAATTTTACTTAATAAAATTACTCAGTACAAGTAAAAACATCTTGAAAGAAGTTAAACAATCTAATAATATTCATACGACCATCTAAAAATGAGATATATTAGATATTTTGACTAGATTTGAGATGATTTCTCTTATTAAGCTATCATTTTTTTGCAGTTTAGACTGCTGTGGTGCTCAGAGCTGGTCTATAATTCTGCCTAGGCTTTCTCTAACTGCACCTCAACCTGTGTGAGTCACGCAACCCAAAGCATCCAGCTGTTTACAGCTCACTGTAATGAAAACACAGCGTTTATATAAACAGTACAGGGCTTACATCTTATATTCTAAAATTACACAGTTCAGAATGTTCTTTTAGTATTATTAATATTCGCCTATTACCAACTGCAGTCCTGAAATCAGGGATCACCCACCGTGTCTCTGTAGAGTCTTTAGTAGATGTCCTATTTGAATCTGATAGCAAATCATACTATAATTTCATATGGTATGATTGTAGGAAGTATGCTATAATTATGGTTTAATAATCTGTGCAGTAAAGCTCATTCTTGATAAATGAATTTTTATGCATTTGAGCTATTTTAGACTTTTTTCTTTGTGCATTTAAACCATGATAAATGAATGCAAACTGTAAATAATGAAAATGCAATCAAGTTTCACTCCTGTGTTAAAACCGGGCTGCTATGGCCATTTGAAGGGTTACGGAAGTTATGAAAATGTGTCTTTTTAGTAGTTTGACATGATTTGTTGGACAGTTAAAAATGTTTAAATAATCCTACTACTCTCTAAGGAAGAAACAAAGCCTGATAGGTGCCCATTTTGCTTTTTAAGTCGCAGTCCACTCACGTTCAGACACTCATGTTTCATATCAGAACATAACATGTAAACCTGTCCTGTTTCACTGAAGTGTTGGTCTGTATATATTTCTCTGTTTTGCCTCAATGAAACATCGAAAATCCACTAAAAGTGATTTTAGTATTTGAATACCTGCATCTCAGATGGTTAACTAAGCCCTCGAGTACCCGTGCCACCCCCTAGTCGTGATATGAGTTGTGATGTTATATTTTTGCCCACCCGTTGGACCACCCTAATCAGAGTGAATACCTGTGGGTGTGAATTTGTCCATAGATGATGAAGATTTGCAGGCTGACATTTGCAGTGCGTCATGCAGTGTGTTTGACTGAATATCTCATGCTTGCTTATGTTTGCCGTTGGCTTAATCGAGTGTATAGAACAAATTGGCTTTGCATATATTTAGCGACAAGGAGTAAGCGTTCATCGAACTGTCTGATGGTTCTAACTACAGCCGGGAACACGT
This sequence comes from Pygocentrus nattereri, assembly GCF_015220715.1. Classification (NCBI taxonomy): domain Eukaryota; kingdom Metazoa; phylum Chordata; class Actinopteri; order Characiformes; family Serrasalmidae; genus Pygocentrus; species Pygocentrus nattereri. Next base: position 33,070,752 of record NC_051228.1, on the reverse strand, counting down.
TTTGAGGAACCATCGCCATGGTGATAATTAAATCAGCTCCATCCTGAAAAGTTCAATTTTTGGAGTCTATATTAAACTTTTTATTGCCCGTTGAGAGGGCGAAGGGAATAATCCATCTGCAAATACAGATTTCTTTGATGAGGTCCGCAATGAATGGCTGTGAAATTTAGGCGAACGTGTAATATTTAAATCACTTTCAGTTCACTCGCAATTATCGGCATCAGAGTTAATTGATGAGAGAGTAAATGAGCATCGGCAGCCACAGAATGCCTGGCTTTCTTCTCAGTTTTTTTGTTTTTTTCAAGCATGAAAGTCTGCTGCTTTTGAATAATACATCAGTTTGTTTCTGTTTTAAAACTTTGGCATCAGCTGTCTCACTCTCCTTAATGCTGACCATTTTGGTGCAGGTCTGCCTTAACTGATGCTGCTGCGGCGGCTGATGATTCTTCCCACTTCAAAGGCCCCATAATTCCACAGGCTCTGGCGGGTTTTTGCAGAGGAGAAGCAGATCACACCAGCCCTTCACTCTTTTCCATGTTTACATGCTTTCCAAAGAACGGTAGGCTCTCAGCTCAAATAAGGGCTCACCTATAAATATTTCACTTTAATTTAATAATGGAAGTATGCAGACCTTCATAACACATGAGGGCAATTCTGCAGAGCTCCTAGCTGCAGTCAGGAACAGACTAGAATCGTACCACCCCTTGACACTCAGGCTGTAGTTTATGGCCTTTTAAAACAACCTCTTCAGGCCCACTGTGACAAGCCCCTCCATTACTCTGTCTAATTTATGTGCAAGCTCATTCAGCTCCCAACGTCAAATCCCAGCTGTTTCGTTAAGTCTGGTTATTTAAATAAATTGAACTCTGCTTTTTTTTTTAAACAGCGTAGCAAGAGGTGGACTCTGTTGGTGTCACAATTGTGGGAGAACCCTCAGGACCCTCTAGGCCTTCAAAGAGGGTTGAATAATTTCTGGGAGTCTTTATTTATCAAAAAGTACTAAGTGTTGGTAAGGAACAAAACTGTTAAAATCTCGGAACACCCAAAGGAAAATGTCAGATCAGAATTTCCTTCTCCATGCTATCGAACTAGACACAGCCAAGCTAGCTCCCCTTATTGGTTAGGCCTTCAGGAGCTGGACAGAAGGCATTGAAGGCATTAGATTAGATACCAGCTTCATTAAAAAGTGACAGTGTTTTAATTTTCAATGGATGAGACCAATTTTGTGAGAAAACAGTCACTCTTGGTCTTCAGAAAGTCCAAAATTCATTACTGATTATGGAGATGAATTCTTGTCTAAACAGGTTTCAGTTGTTAGAAATCGAGAGCAGCAGCATCAGCTCTATGCAAGGGCTCTTTGCTGAAGGGGTCACTGAAGAACTGCCACATATAAGGTAAAATATATGTTAATGTCTGTTACAGGCTACAAATAAAACATATGGAACTTAAATGTTTGTGTTTAATCTAGAATGTCCAAGATTTTGTTCAAAATGCAAAATATGCTTATATTATTTGGTGTTTCATTTTCTTTGTAATGCTGCCTATATCCGAAATCAGTCTGAACAGATCAAGAGCCTGAGCTGAACTGCATACCCAAAAACCTCCAATTCACCAGGGACGTTCAACCAACAAACACTGTCTCTTACTTTCCTCTAAGATCAACAGACTTCTTTCATGTTGCATTAAACTTCAACATGTGTGGACAGATACTTAGACAGATAAACCTAGAAGACAAACAGCAGACACTAAACCAAACCACACTGGATAAAGTTCACAGAATAGAGCAAAAACAGTGAGGTTTATTTTTGGAAGGTGACCAAACAGAGAAAGCAAGCTTAGTTTCTTTCAGTTGGCTGCCATGAAGACGAATGCTAGTAAAGGGGAACAAACTGAATGGCAAAACTTGTGATATATACATACTGGGTAAAGACTCTATATCTAGGTGACGCTCCTTTCACTGTTTTCTTTCTGCTTTTAGTTTGATTCCGCCTGTTGGAAAGCACCATGCTTATTTGTCTGACTAGTCGTCCAAAGCAAAAGAAGATGCAAAGCTTTAGTAACAGATTTGATGACATTGATCTTCCTCAATGCAAAATTATTATAAAAGTTCAGTTAGTCTGATAGTAAACTTCAACACACCAGCTGTACTTTTTCTACATTGTTTGAAAATTTCATGATGAATGATCCAATAAAAATGCTCTAAAATCCATCCATCCATCCATCCATTTTTCAAGCCGCTTCTCCGTCAGGGTCGCGGGGGGGCGCTGGAGCATCCCAGCAGTCATTGGGCGGAAGGCAGGATACACCCTGGACAGGTCGCCAGTCCATCGCAGGGCAGACAGACAGACACAGACAGTCACTCACACACTCACACCTAGGGGTAATTTAGCATGTCCAGTTGGCCTGACTGCATGTCTTTGGACTGTGGGAGGAAACCGGAGAACCCGGAGGAAACCCACGCAGACACGGGGAGAACATGCAAACTCCACACAGAGAGGACCCTGGTCACCCGGCTGGGGAATCAAACCCAGGCCCTAAAATCTCTTTACAGTAACTCACATTAAAAGTTAAGAGTTTTTGCCTAAACTATTTCGGATATTTTTTTCTTTGAACAGTGACAATATGTTTCAGGTTGCAGGACCACATATGAAATCGGCCCAAATCTGAATTGAAACTGTAAGTAACTGTATATTTAAAAAACTGTAACTGTATATTTAAACTCCTGCAGCACTGGTGTCTGATCCACTTGTACCAGCACAACACACACTAACACACAACCACCACATCAGCGTTACTGCGGTGCTGAGAATGATCCACCACCCAAATAGTACCTGCTCTGTGAGGGTCCATGGGGTCATGAACACTGAAGAACAGGGTAAAATGGGGCTAACAAAGTATCAGAGAAACAGATGGACTACAGTCTGTAACTGTAGAACTACAAAGTGCATCTATATAGAAAGTGGAGCTGATAAAATGGACAATGAGCTTTGAAACAAGGAGGTGGTCATAAAGTTATGCCTGACCAGATACTAGTGTGTGTAAATTTAAATGTAATAGTTCAACTGAAATAAATGCGTAAATTTGCTGTTTTATCAAAACTATTAGAAAAATAGAAATAACAGTAACAAAGTCCACCTACAAGCGCAGTCATTGGCTAAAGCTCTACTGAATGTTGTCGTTTCATTGGCTTCCTACTAAAACATCTGCATTAATTAGGCTGTGCTTAACAGTTTCATCAACAGCAGCACCGCTGCAGCTTTTACTGTGCGTGTCAAGCAAATGACTCGGGATTCAGGTCTCCGCTTGCGTCGAGATGACACACTATTCACAGCAGCCTTGCATTGTTTGATGTAATTCCACTGTTGTTTCATTACAGGTTTCAAAGCAAATTAAAGAATATAAGCAGTCATTCCGCAGAGCATAATGGACTTGGATAGCTAATAAGAGAAATGAAAGATGAAATGAAATTAGTTTTTGATTCATATCATTGTCTTGTGTTCAAATGCTTTGTATTACTGTATGTAATTGGCTTCATTTAGACTGTCTCAGTGTTTAAAACAGTGTCATAGGCACCTTACTGTATATGTCTGGGGTTTTTGTATTAAGTATGATTAAGATGCAAGAATATGATCAGGGCTGTCCAGTAATTGTTTAGGTGATGGTGTTTGGCAGATGATGGATGAGTGTTGGCATTTAATCACAGTCGTAGGGCTTACAGTGGAACTGGGAAAAGTAATAACAGTGTGGCTGTACACAGCTGCATTTTAATCGCTTTCACACCCATCTCAGCTGCAGTGACCACAGACAAACACAGGCGAGATACATGGTTTTCTTCCGACAGCAGCGACATAACTGCTATTTAAATGAAAGTTGCATGTATAGTTATATTAGTGTATGCACTGATCAGGCATAACATTATGACCACCTCCTTGTTTCTACACTGTTCATTTTATCAGCTCCACTTACTAAATAGATGCACTTTGTAGTTCTACAGTTACAAACTGTAGTCCATCTGTTTCTCTGATACTTTGTTAGCCCCATTTTACCCTGTTCTTCAGTGGTCAGGACCCCATGGACCCTCACAGAGCAGGTACTATTTGGGTGGTGGATCATTCTCAGCACCGCAGTAACACTGACGTGGTGGTGGTGAGTTGGTGTGTGTTGTGCTGGTATGAATGGATCAGACACAGCAGTTGCTGCTGGAGTTTTTAAACCCTGTGTCCACTCACTGTCCACTCTATTAGACATTCCTACCTTGTCGGTCCACCTTGTAGATGTAAAGTCAGAGACGATAGCTCATCTGCTGCTGTACACTTTGTGTTGGTCATCTTCTAGTCCTCATCAGTGGTCTCAGGACGCTGCCCACAGCACACTATTGGCTGGATATTTTTGGTTGGAGGATGATTCTCAGTTCAGCAGTGACACTGAGGTGTTTAAAAACTCCAGCAGTACTGCTGTGTCTGATCCACTCTAACCAGGACAACACACGCTAGCACACCTCCTCCTCTTACAAATTAGGCCTTCTCTTCAGCTCCTAAAGTCCTAGCCAGTAGGATAACGTGCTTAGCTATATTTGCCTAGATAGGAGCAGTGCTGTAATACTTGCAGAGTTTAAATACAAGTATGACTCTATTAATTTAAAAACCACTAACATTTTCAGACATGCCATATTAAAGTTAGAAGCCGTGTTTCAGTCTGGATTGCTTTTTAAATGAGGTACAATACAAGTCAGCCAATCAGAACAGATAATGTTTACATATATCAGTCTTAAAGGCACAGTCACAACCTCAATAAAGGTTTGAGAGATTCTGGGAAATTGTCAAATGTAAAAATTAATCATTGTTAATCAAATTAATCAAAACTCACTGGATGCATTTATAAAAAAGAATGGAGGAACAAAATAACACCCTATAGGTGGAACATCTCGGGCGCAGTTGCTGTTGAGAACACCGCAGTGCTTGGACCCCTGTGTAGCTGACAGGAGTGATGGAGACAGAGGGAATAAAAGCTGCAAGGACAGACAGACTCATAGAAGAAAGCCCAAACCCCCTGTCAGCTCTACCTGTAACCCTGCATCTTCTTTACTCCCACTTAAAGCTCCACTGGCTCTCTGATTGACCACATGACAACCCACCATGAATGCATGTGGGGGAGAATGAGAGAGAGAATGGAGATGGCTGGTACAGAGACTTTGAGAGCATGAGAGAGAGAGAGAGAGAGAGAGAGAGAGAGAGAGAGAGAGAGAGAGAGTGAAGGGTGCAGGTAGAGAGACATAGGAGGTGAGAGAGAGAGAGAGAGAGAGAGAGAGAGAGAGAGAGAGAGAGGGAGAGACAATACCTGTGGAAATTACATGGCTGTCAGCATAGAGATTGTTAGTTGTAGCTTTTATCTTTTTGACACATACCATTAATGTGTCTGCCTTATTTTAGCATGTCTTAGAGCCTTGCATACATTTTGTCACTTCCCTGATGAAATGCATCGGACTCGAGGGGACCCGATATCTAAAGAAGCCAGACAGCTACGTGTTTGCTAGCAGGACAGTCTGAAGCCTGAGCTGGCAGCTGAAATGAGGCTGTTTCCGATAACCTTTGCAGCAGTGAGATTTGGGAAAGCGAGTCGTGCTGCAAAAGTGTGTTGTCAAGAGGGAGACATGTAGGGATATCCCAGTCCAGTCTGAAATAATGGGCTTGGAGCTCATTAAGGCTTGTGGTAATGTATTGATATTGGCTCTTTTGAGTGATGACATAAAATAACTACTTCTAGTTCCATGATGAATCTTCCAGTGGATGAGAACCCTGTTTTATAGTTGTGTAAGTGTAAAGAACATTGTTAGCATTTGAAGAACCTTCTACTAATTTTCTATAAAGATCTATAAAAACTAAGGCAGGTCATAGAACTGTAGATCAAAGCAAAGAGCCATTTAAGAAGTACAGCCCAATCAATGTAGCTATGTTTTTAATAAAAAAACAAAAACTCATAATGTACTGAACACTTGCATCTTGGGTCAACAACATGACTGGGTCTTGAACTCATGATCTTCTGATGATAGAGTGAAACCTTTTTGTGCCACTGATGAGCTGATAATGAGACCCCCACTCTGAAACATTAAACACCTAAAAAAAACAAACAAAAAAAAACATGTAAAATGCATTCAGATCTTACTTTTAACATGAGAATAGCATAACACACACACACACACACACATACACACATTAAGAAAGAAACCAATGAGAAACTAACAAGAAAAAGAAAAAGAAGAGGTAAAAATAGCCACAACTGGCAATCATTGGGGTCCAAGCACTGGTATGACCAAATGTGACCAAAAGACATTGATTTGGAAATCTTGGCTGGAAGGTTCTGACTGTTACAGACTTCACACTAATGTGGTAAACTTGTATTTAAATGAACCTGGTTGATTGTACAATTTAGAAAAGACGTGAACTGGCAAAGTTTTCAGTTGTGTTGTTTGAAACCATTAGCTTCTCTCAGTTTTAATCAATTTTAACAGATTTTCCCCTTTATTTCCCCTTACACTGTATTTTATTCTGTCTTACAAACAATTACGACATTACAAAGTCATAAAGCATTTGAAATGTTGGTTAAAATAAATGTTAAAGCAGAATTTAAGCTTAATTCTGGACCGCTGGTTAATACATTATATTCAATTATTTTTCATTTTATTTATCTGTGATAATAACTGCTACTATTGTCACTATAAGGTAATTTAATTGCCACTATCGTGTCAGGTTTCATTCAACACTTTGAGTGATGACAGGCTGGTACGAACCAGTATTTCAAACCTGATTAAAGTTTTAAATCACAACTCCAGATGAGTTTCTGTGAGCTTTTCATCAAAGTAATGCAGACAAGTCAGATGATTGATTCAGCAATCCATTTTTAATACATTGAAAGGCATGTTGTGTTGAAATATGTAACAGTAATTACAGTATTAGTATTAAGTTCTTATCATATAGCCCTAGGGCTTTGCATCAGCAAAAAACTCAGTATTATACTATAGGAATAAAGTTGTTGACGTCCCTGGATACTTGGTAATTTATATAGACTTCATTGCTACATGACTCTTGAGAAATGATTTCTACCAGCTTTTTAAAATGCCTGATTTCATAAACCCAAACAGGAACACTGAAAAAACATTCATTTACACATGTTGCCCTTGGGAAGGAGATGGAAATTGAGGGATATTCTATGCAGGAGTATTCTTGGAGGAACATTATGGTCAGCTTCCTTGTTCAGTGACAATATACAGAGAAAATATGGAGGTATCACTTGTAGCAACTCAGTTGCTATGCCAGCATTTCTGTGGTGCTGTGAACGAAATTTGAACCATCAACCCTGTAGGAACCCTTTAGTTGTGACACGCTTTGGACTGCTACAGTCCGAGAGGAAAGATAAAGCCTGCTCCTCTGTTCCTCTTCCCTGTTCCAGGTGATTCATTTTGGACATTAGTAATTTCAAGGCAAATAATCTTGGTGTCGATTCAGACAGTGACAGGTAAGCTTTCACATTTCCTTCCATATGCAACAAGGCCACCTGGAACAGCAGGATGCTAGGGAACACCAGGCCAGCAGCCTCCCGTCCTCAGAGGTGAAATCAATTTTCTTTCCACTGAGCTCTTGGCTCTGACGAGTCGTGAAACTTGATGAAGTGGCAGTCCTCCTGAAAGAAAAATGAAACGGCCCTCAGGTGTTTTGTAAAAGTCTGACCTTGGGGGTATGGTGGGAGATCAAGAGTCTTTGTTCTGGCACAGTGCAGTAATTAGGAACACTTCTGAAAGCAAAGGCGACATGATTTTATCAGGGTCTCCCAACGCCATTATCAACAGAAGCCTAAAGTAATGCAAAGTCAGGGACTGGAACTAATGTAAAATCTTGTGTACTGTACTATGAGCGACTTTGTAATGCAACAAGGGGCTTTTTACTGTGACTGGTGGATTTCACTGACACAGAAGTCTGGCTTTTAGGAACAAAAATTGCTGTGCTACGGTGTACGCTGTAAGGAATGTCTGTTTTCCTCAGCACATGGAGCTGTAACGAAACTCATTTGGGCTCTTTTACCCTTTCTGCTTGTGACAGTTTCTAGTTTGAGCTCACAGAGTTTTGTGTTTGTGTCAGTGCATATTAGGGCTGTACATAATACGGGGAAACCAGAACACAATTAGTCATAAATATTGACATTTTCATTCATTAAATCATGGATATTCAACTCCGGTCCTGGAGGGATGGTATCCAGCACAATGTGGGGTTTTCCCTCCTCAAACACATTCTTTCAAGCTGGCAGTTAACAGATGAGTTGAATCAGGTGTGTTTAAGCGGGAGAATTGCCTAATTAAGCTGGACGCCAGCCATCCAAGGCTGAAGTTGAACACCACTGATTTAAACTGTAGGTATTTTGTCCATCTATCTATGCCGGTCAGTTTCTGTCTGTGCCAGAGTAGTCAGGACAACAAAATGCTTACAGTATATATATACACACACATATATATATATATATATATATATATATATATATATATATGCACACACACACACACATAGGTGCACTTTATAGTTCTACAATTACAGACTCTTAGCCCACTTTCAACTTGTTTTTCAGTGGTCAGGACCCCCACAGGACTACCACAGAGAGTATTCGGTTGGTGGATCTTTCTCAGCACTGCAGTGAAACTAATGTGGTGGTGGTGGTCTCTTAGTGTGTGAACTGGTACTAGTGGATCAGACACAGTACTGTTGGGGTTTTTAAACACTGTTCCCTCACTGTCCATTGCAGTATTATGACTGTTTTGACAAGAAGATTTTTCTTTCACTTCAGAAAGACCTTCAGAATTCATCAATACACCTACAGAAACATTCACCTGGAGCTGTGATTAGTCAATGTTCTCACAGCACACTTTGTAATTAGTTGAATGGCTCACTTGCAGCTTTCTGCAGTTTCATTGTTGCAAAGGCCAACAATACAATAACGATAGTGATGTATTCTGCAGGCCTAATGTGTTTGTGTGAGCATCAACGTGTTTTGCCCTGTGCGTAGCCAACACCACAAAGACCTCATTGTGTCAGAAATCTATTACAAATGTTTTTTTAAGTAGGACTGTCCAGCTGTATTACTTGGAAGATAAGTACTGTTTTCTGCTAAATTGCTCATAAGTGCACATAAATCTCTAAATCTCTCTTGAAGATTCACTTTAGGCATTTTAAATTGCTTTTTTATCCCTCTAGACAAAAGCTGCAGATTTCTTTATGGAGGTTCCTTTGATCATATCACTTTCTCCTGACTTTGTCCAGCGAGCTCGTTCTCAAGACATTCAGACATTCTTGAGATTTTCCTATATTTTCATAAGAATTTAATCGTACACTCTCATAATAATGGTAGCAAATGCTCCTAAATGGTTCTTAGTACGATTCAACAAAAACGTTTAATTAGTATGGAAACTTTAGTCTTTTCACAGTAGATAAAATGCAGTTTCTACCTGTGTTGGAGGATCTCCCTCAACTGAAATGAGCATTTTCCTCTTCAGTAAAATTAATGAAATGTATTTTGATGGAAATGTGTTTGATTTACAAAACTGGAAGCAAAGTGGATTTGTGTCTCTGTAGGTGAGCGAGTAAGTCAGCATTAGTGAAAGTGGCTTTATTGCTATATTTATTATTTTTATACAGTTACGCTGTCAACTTTATCTCTGCATGGCCATCATTGTGGAGAGTGTCCACACCTCTCCTCTTCTGTCCTGCATTGCTCACTAGCAGCTCAACACAGAGTCACAACGTTTTACACCGAGAGCCAACAGCGCCCTAGTTAATCTGATTGATGGGAAAATATTTTATTTGATGATACTAATTAAAAATATCCCGGTCAGTTTCTGCTAGAGGGCTTACAGAATGAGGTTAAAGGAATAATGCTGCAAATTAATGATAATGATAATAATACAATTGCGCTTTGTGGATGAATTCTGCTTGCAGGGTCTGTCTTCAGCATCAGTCCCCACCCCCTATTATACACATTCACATTGCCAGTCTGCCAAGGCTCCCTGCCATCGGGTACAGTTTCCTAGATCCACCACTGGTTAGCAAATCAACAAATTGTCAACTATATCTGGGCTCAGTGGAAAATTGTGTAAATAAGATTTTTTTTTTTTTTACCAAGCAACCTTCAAATACTCCTTTACAGAACCGTTCATTAAAACTTTCTGTAGAGGAAATATAACATTGCTCTAAAGAACATTTTTACACCATTATTTTTTTTTAAGTGTTTCGTTTCTGCCCATGGCGCTTTGATTAAATCAGCTCTTGATTTATTGCAGGTATGTCTGCAGACTTTCCTTTATTCTTGTTATATTGCCAGCTTACGCAGCTCCTAGGCGACGAGACAGGCCCTGCATAATTGATTGATTGATGACCACACCGTAATGTCTGTGTGTGCTTTAAATGCTCTTGAAATGCATCTGTCTAAAAGGGCATAAAGCTTTCATTTCTTGCTGCTAATAATATAGAATGTGACTGAAGTACTACAGAAAGGTTGCAAATGGCTGTACACTGTCATTTTGTACTTCAATCAACCTGATATTTTGCATACGTTTGTGCAAAAATATAACAGCAACTACAACCACTCTTGCTAGCATTCGGAAGCTGTGCCAAGTACATAGCGCTTAATAAACAAAAGTCGAAAGTAGATTGTTTTATTTAGCTCAGAGGCAAAGCTAGAGGGCACACACACCAAGCAGTTGCTTGGGGCTTCCAGGCAACAGATGTCAAGTTGTGAATATTGTCCACAGCTCGTTCATGTAGGCTTCATTAATGAGGGAAGCATCACAGATGTTGACAGAAGGCCTTTATTTCTATGAACATACACTTGCTAATTACATCACGATGTATTGCCCTTGTCCACATTAGTGGAACCCCACCCGCTTTCTCATCGTGCAGATCAACATTTTGCATCCATTACACAACAGTTGGAATACCAGTGTGGAAACATCTGTATGGCTAACAGTTCGTTAGGTAGCTAAAGGCTGAATAAAGTGAAATATCATTAAATAAATTAGATGAAGAATGAGGACAAAAAGACCAAAATAAACAAATAAACAAATAACATGCTGTAAACTTGTACATACAGTGGTCCCAGAAAGTATTTTATTACTGTTTTATAGTTTATCTGTGCATTTCATTAGACCATTGTAATGCTATCGTTTTCTTTTTGGCAAAGTTTTCTTTCAAAAGCAAGTTTTGGCAGTTTCTTGCATGTTTATGTCCAAAATTCGCTTGTACACTTCTCAGTTCATGATTCCATCAACAGATACACGTTTACTGATTCCACTGTAAGAGAATTAGCCTCAGATTCTGATGTTTTACAGTATTCTTAGTGCAGTCTGGTTGGAACGTTTCTCCAGGGGTTTCTCCATGGAAAATGTGAACTGTCAGATTGATGTTGTGCTAAAAGTGCTTTTTTACTGAAACAAATACATTTTTTTAAAATCCACCAGTGACATAAGGACTTTAATACACATGAATAAGCATTGAATAACTTATTTATGAAATAATACTTGAATATTTATGAATCTCTGTTGATTATTAATCAAAACAGATGTTGTTATTAATCATATTATGACATGAGATGCTTTATTAAGTTAATTGTACTGACATAAGGGACCCTAAACTAAATTGATGGACAGTTTGTTTCATTTATAACACTGTTATAACTATGTCTTTTTCAAATGATGGAGCTTATATGAGGTAATGTACATAGAGGCCTAAATAATTTAGAGACCTAAATAAAAATACTATCAATTTTATATATTTGTAAGTACAAAAGTTCAATTTTTAAGATGTTATGAAGGGAATAATTCTCTATGACACTTATGTCAACCCCTGAAAATACCAGGCTTACTACATTTACTTCATAAAATATAGTATGTCATGTTGCAGTTAATGGCATAGGCTGTTCATAAATACTCAACTATTGCTTTGGAAGTGCATAATTTAATACGTTTCCACGTGTTATGAAGTCCTCATGCAGGTAGCCTTCAAGTGTTACTGAAACTAATATTTCAAAGGGTGCTTTGAATTTGCTTGATGCGATTGTGTACATCAGCTTCACGTGAGCTAAATATACCGGTCGACACAATTATTATTATTTATTATGCTTCGTTTTACTTACATTTGGCAAGAATCATGTTGATGAAAAACTTTTTGTTCATGTGGAACCAAATGTACATATTTGAATCAAGCAAATTCAAAGCACCCTTTTTTCAGTGAAGGAATGATTCCGGGAGGAATGGTAATGGAATAGTTCTCTGGGGTGAGGTGGTGAAGTTTGCAGTGTTTGGTTGTGCAGAGTTTTGCTGAAGGCCCCTAAAAGTTCAGGAAGGCCACTGATTGCGTTTTCCTAGAACTTTTTTTTCTAATTTAATTCTGTCCAGTTGGGGAGAATTAAATATTTTCAGCAAAACATCCTGGTATCTTGAGAGTTAATGTGTTTGGCTTTGTGAGCATAATATGAAAGCATTACACTCCCCAGATAAGACTGTGGGCTGGTACGCCAAAGCAATTTCCCCTCCTTTAAATCATTTAGAGGAGATTTAGCTCAAGCTTTAAAGTGGGAATCGCATTAATATAAGCAGCGGAATCAGATGCACCACGGGTATGCTTTTCCGCACTCACACCTGGGCTTATCCATAATGACCCGTTATGTGGTGCTGAGCTCAAAGTAGGAGTGCTGATCTGGGATCAGCGTTGGCTCCGTGCCACAGTGTCTTAGCTGCTGTATGCCGGTGAACTCAACTGGTCTGCAAACAATATCCACTCTGAGATTAGCTCTGGATATAGCCCTGAGGATTGTAGCACTTCTTCAGGGTAGTGCGCTGATCTACGACCAGCATTTGTCTTTCATGTAATGAGAAGGATAACTTCCTTACTTGATGCTTAATGCTCCTGGGCCCTGACCACCGGTCCAGCAAAATGAAGTGACTTCAGACCAACTCGTCGTTTCCCTCCAGTGTTCTTCTCACCTCAGATAGAACAGTACAGGTTGCGAATTGAAATCTTGCAGGGAGACAGTGTCCTTCAGCTGGATGTATTTAATAGACTTTACTCTGATTGGGTGCTTGAACTCTGTGGTCAGTTGCTCTCCTATTCTGAAGGTTTTAGACTGCTGAGGTCAATGGCTTGATAAGGTTTCGTTAAAAAGTGTGTTTAAAGAAATACTTTAGCAAAAATCTATATTTGCCTGTTTTTCCTTCATTCCAAACAGTCCATCAGCCAAAACCTGTGATGTTTGATGTTTGCTTCTTATTATGAGATAGCAAGTCATTATTATCAGATATTAAGTCATAATTGTGAGACAGATCTTGTTATTATGAGACAGCAAGTCATAATAATGAGATAAGATCTCATCATAATGAGATAGCAAGTGACAGTTATGAGATACTAATTTGGAATAGAAAACAGGCTCTCAGTGGGCCTCATTCACCAGCTGTTCTTAAGAAGAAATTGCTTTCTTAAAACCCACTTACACAGTTTTCACAAGATTCTGATATTCATCAATGTTTTATTATTTGAGATTTGTTTTGGGTAAGAACAGGCTTTACACACACTCGAGGACAAAGGTGCAAACAGTTCTGCAGTTTTAGAACATGTCATGAACCTCATGACATTTTCTTAGGAACAATTGGTGACTGACACCCAGTATTATGAGACAACAAGTCATGAGAAGCTACGTCGTGATGGGACATCATTGTTATGAGATAACAAGCAGTACACTGTTAAAAATGAGAGGTCAGCTCAACTCACAATGATATAGTAACTGTTTATGTGGTGTTTCTTGAGTCGACTCAACTTAAGGACACTAGAGTTCACACAACTCAGACTTCTTAGTTGAGTCAAAAGTTCTCTCAATTTTTTAATTTCTGCATCTCAGTTACGTAAATACAGTGAACCAGCCAGGACTCTTTCCATCATACAGTCCTGTTAGGGACTTTTCATCTTGGGTACGCACTTATGGATGGCTGTGGCATCGCTGGAGCTCAAACTCACAACCTCCTGTTGGAGCGACAGCTTCGTGCACTGCACCACTCAGGAACACATGAAACATTTTTGTGTCTACAAATATTTAATACACTAGAGAACGTATTTGTTGTTTTAACTTTAAAGTATGTCATCATCTCAAATGTTTAATAATTCATCCCAACATCAGGAGGTTGTGAGTTTGAATCTCAGCAATGCCATAGCTGTCCGTATCTCAAGGACCAAGAAGAAAATATACCTGATGGAACTGTTCGAGTGAAGGAGCGCCAACTAGTGGAAAAACTGAGTAAAAAGCTGTTTATCTAACAGACCTAGAAAGAGTAGCTGGGAGAATTTTTGACCCAGCTGAGAAGATTGAGTTGGGTGAACGCTGGTGTCTTCAAGTTGAGACAACTCAAGAAAAGCCATGTAATATTTCATTTCTCATTTATTACAGTGTAATTATGAGATAGTACCTTATTATTATGATAGCAAGTCATTACTGTGATATAGTAAGTCATAATTATAAGACAAGATATCATTAATATGAGATAACAAGTCCTAATTTTGAGATACAAGTTGTAATTATAAGGCAGGGTCTCATTATTATAAGATTAAATCATAATTGTGACAGGATCTCATTGTTATATGAAGTCATAATCACGAGATACTAAGGTGTAATTATGTAACATGATCTCATTATTGTGAGATATTAATTCAGATATTATGAGATATTATGGATGGACTGTCCAGCCCAGATTTCAGACCTCAACATCGTTGAGTATGTTTGGGATTATTTGGATTGTGACAATCAGAAAATGCAACTTCTAAAACTGAACTTTGAATGTGTGGAAAAATATTGCTACAGATTTCTTTGGGAAACTGAAAACTGTAATAAAGACGTAAGTAAAGTGTTTATACACTAAATACTGACATTTCAAAATGTAGATTTAGCTGTTGAGGCTTCTGTGTCATTTTTTGTGAAATATATGAAGCGTTTAATTCCAAAATGCATGAATTTTTTTTTCTCATTGTATATTTTCCTTAGCCTCTTATTCTCCAGGGCATGTTTTGGTTTGTCCATCTGAATTTCCATGACCAAATAATGAGGCAAGTTATTCAGTAACTGCATGAAATAAATGTAATTTTTAATTTTATTTATTTATTTGTTTTTTGTAAAAGCTCACTTCAGATTAACAGAAAATGTGTTTCATGATCACACATATTGCTCTATGCTTACAATTCACTGCTGAAAGCCAAAAATCTTAGACGCTATATATTTTTTTTAATAAAAATCATTTTTACAGAGCAGATCACTGAAGAGATGCCATCTGTTTATAGTTTGTAGCCCAGATTTGTGGAAAAATGGGTCAAATTTCAGTAGAAAAAAAGTTCAGCTTTTCAGTTTAAAATGACATCACCGTCTATTAGACTGGAAAGAAGAGTTACAGCCTTATACGACACCCACCTTTTGAATGTAGCTTATGAAATATGAAAGTTATGAAGAATATGACGAAGTGCATTTTGGACCCACCGGTGGTCTTAAGGAGGTGAAGAGGTTAAATGGATACATAGCATTTTGGAATTAAACTCTACTTCATATATTTTCTTTTTTGGTGCTTAAAATAAGAATGAATAATATTCTTTATGACTGTTTTGACTGGAAGTGAAATTGAAGAAGGGCAGCGTCTGCCTTTTGGATAGTACTGTACCCTGTAAAAAGTGAGAGGTCAGCTTAACTTAAAATGATTTAGTAACTGAATACATGGCTTTTCTTGAGTTGAGTCAACTTGAGGACATCAGAGTTCAACTCAAACTTCTTAGCTGAGTCAAAAACTCTCCAAGTATTCTACAAAATCCTCTGCTGTATCTAGATCTGCATCTCTGTTAGATAAACAAACTGAATTTGTGCTTTTTACTCAGTTTCCCCACTAGGTGGCGCTCCTTCAATCACACAGTCCCATCTGGCATATTCTCCTCTTGGGTTTCTGGGTAATGGACAGCTGTGGTATTGCTGGGATTCAAACTCACAACCTCCTGATGTTGGGATGAATTATTACTCAGCTGGACCACGTGAAATGATGCAAGACATCAAAGTCAAAGCAACAAAGTTCTGCAGTGTATTAAACATCTGTAGACACAAAATCTGAGTTGCTTCATGTGGTGCAGTGGACGGAGTCGTCTACCCAACAGGAGGTTGTGAGTTTGAGCCCCAGCGATGCCATAGCCATCCACGAGTGTGTACTCAATGTCTCGCAGGATGGGGTGATGGAGAGAGTCTTGTCTGGTGAGGAAGTTGAGTATAAATAAACAAGTTCATTTTATTTACATAACTGAGATGCAGAACTAAAAGCATTAAGAGAAATTTTGACTCAGCTAAGAAATTTGAGCTGTGTGTCCTCAAGTTGAGTCAACTCAAGAAAAACCATGTCATTTTGAGTTGAGCTGCCTCTCATTTTTTACAGTGTATGTAATTACTTCCACCCTTAGTGAGAGAGTCTGAATGAAAATGCTGCTCTACCGAAACTAAACAAGCTTGGATGTATATCACACATTAGGCATGATCTGGCATTTTGCATTGCCAGTCCAATCTTGCTTTGCTTTTGACTTTTAAAAGTCTATTTCTACTAAGAGTTGAAATGAGGGGGCACAGTCGACGCACTGAAGGCACTTGTGTTTTGGCAGTGTGTTTATTTGATGTTTCCTCACGAGGCCTCTTGGTTCATTTCAGTACATTCACAGCACTGCTATGTCTTTGCACATTTTGAAACTGTTATAAGGTCATTTTGGGATGAGATTATTTTGTGGCCTGTTAAAGTTGTTGATGATTTTTCTGTTTCAGTCGGCAGCTTGTATGAAAATTTACATTTACATTTATTCATGGAAGTAATATTACTGCACAATAGGTAGGAGAGGCGGCGAAATCTCTGATTTAAATATAGGGATGGGTGATATTACAGTATTTATGAGGATGCACTGATACTGGTATTGTGGACGGACTCTGATATCCAGTGTTTTCAGTGTATATTTATAAAATGTAGAAACCAGAGCTACATTTACCTGGATTAGCAATATGATAAGTAGACGTTTTATTTCTATAAGGTTACAAATTCAGTACATTAATAAAATGCAGATGTTTTAGTAACCCAGAGTAACCCAGCACTGCCTAAATGTTCTGCATTTCTAGAGTACAATAAAAACACCATCAAATATTTTGAAATATTGGTCAAATCTAAACAGCTGATTAGCAAATACTGATACTAATATGATACCAGTATCTTCATGCATTTTTAAATATTTATTGGTATAAATTACATCACAATATGCTTTCTTAGCATATCATGGGTATCATCCGTACTTAAAGAACACAGACCAGTTGCATGTTTCATTACAAAGAGAGAATAATTAGTACAGTATGTTATATATTAGGCTCAAAAGCGAATTTCTCTTTTTGTTTTGAAGGTTTTTACTTTAATATAAACACTAGTAAAGAATTTATATAGAAATTAAGTGATTTTGTGATGTCACAAAAACCCACAAATGTTCATTTCCCCCTGTTCAGCCTATAGTAGTGAGCTCCACCCATTCATGCTGAAGTCATAAGGAGTGTCTCAGCCTGAACTGCTTTTTGAATGAGGCCCAATACAACACAGCCAATCAGAACAGACGTAATTTACATATATCAG
Organism: Pygocentrus nattereri; assembly: GCF_015220715.1. NCBI lineage: Eukaryota > Metazoa > Chordata > Actinopteri > Characiformes > Serrasalmidae > Pygocentrus > Pygocentrus nattereri. The sequence goes on along the minus strand of NC_051228.1, from coordinate 33,053,054 downwards.
TATTAAAGGCAGAGTAACAAAGACAAGTTGTTGTTAAAGAGAGGTTTGAAAACGGTAATGTAAAACTGAATCCACGCAAAGATTATAATCGAATGAAGAATCTAAGAAATGCTTAGTAACAATTGGTTTTGTTTGTGTTTTTGGTCTATTCCAAATGATCAAATCTGAGAAAAACTACATTTCACTGTAGTTGGAAGAAAACCTTATATCTCTGTAACGTGGAGCGAGGTAGCGACGCATGTGCGGAGGTAAGCGACTTTTATTGAGGGCAAATCCAAAATCAGGGTCGTAACGGTCCAGGGTCATAGCACCAGTACGTACAGATCGGAGGTCAAACTTGACAAAAACAGAATACAACCAACGGTACAAACAGTACAGACAGTACAAATACGACGAGCAAACATCCAACAGAGCAAGGACAAAGACAGATACAAAGACCAGCAAACACAACCTGCAAACACAGGGCTTAAATACAACAGGGATAATGAGGGACAGGTGAAAACAATCAGGGGCGGAGTCACAAAACGAGGGGGCCGGACTAGAAAAACCAAAACAAAAATAAAATGCACATGGACAAGACTGGGAGGAGCCAATCGTGACAATCTCCAAAATGGTAACTTTACAGGAGAAGGAAAAAACCTACTTTAATTTGAATGTAAGTCAATAGAACCAGTCGTTTTTCCAAGTCATTGTGGGTCATTTCTTTTGGTCCATTCTTCATGAAATTTACACACAAGGTAAAGGACAATACGTATTTTCATATGTCAAAAACTGAAAAACACACACACAAAAAAAAAAAAGGAAATGCATCGTAACTTGCTGTTGCCGTATCACCCCCTGCCTTTAAATGCCTTAAAGCTTTTTACTTTGACCTTTATCTTTCCAGGTGAGGAGTTATATCGATTGTTTCTTATATCGCCTTTTTAGAATTATTGTTATTTTTAGGTTTTATATATGTATATATCAGTGTATTTGTATAAAGACTAATCAAGGCTGATTCATTGAGAGGATGTCTGTCATGCATATTCAGTGGCTGTTTTCAGGCTTTAAATCAAATATTAAAAGCAATCTCAGCCCTGACACTTCCACTCATCCTAAATAATGTAATGGCGAATAAATACAGTTATCAATATTTAATGAATATATTTCTCACAGAGTGATTATAGGAGACAACTGTCAGGAGCTTTCATTTATAAAATATACCTGTGTTTCCGCGTGGCTCAGAAGAACATTTGGAATTTGTAATCTTTTAATGTAGCTTTCATCCTAACGTCAACGCTTGAAGCATACTGGAGCAGTGTTTTCCTTAAAACAGAATATTCCCTGTTTTTAATCCGGCTGTTTAATTTATTACGTTTGTGTTAATAGTGAAATGAGCGGTTTCAACTCAGGGAGTGTCACTGAAGCGGTTTGTGGCTGGATTTTGCTCTAGTTGCTTTGTAATTGGGTCAGTCCTGCTGTGGCTGGACGTGATGGGCTGTGATCTTGGTTTTAAATGGTAAAACATGCACACGGTGACAGACAGAGTGTCAATGAATCGAGCCTTCTAAGGGTAAACAACTTTGCTAACGACATGTTATTCAAGCATTACAATGGAAGTCTTTTGAGTGTTTGAGTGCTTCTGTGCTAATGGCTGCTAAGTGTTGCTTCTCTGTAATTTCCCTCACATTTAGGTCGTCTATAAATTGACTCGAACGCTCGTTTCATTGCTGTTGTGGTTGTTTTTTTTTTTCCTCCATTAAATTTTGAAAGTGGAGCTGGACCTTGGCTGCAACCCCGAGGCTTGGTTGGGTTTTCCCAATGATGTGAATGATTGTAGCGGCCTGCTTTTTCAGGTTGGCACCGAAGAGAAGGATCAATTTTCACGGAGGGTGGAGCGAAGGATGGGGTTCACGCCATTTCATTACTGAAGATCCACTCCGCTCAGCATTATATCTGCTGTAGAGGCCAAACCCCTACTGTCTCACAAAATATTTCTCTTGTCTCGTTGATTTGTTAGCGATTTGCTGTTGGGGCATCCTGCCGAGGGCCAGATAGCTGACACGCTGCTTGTTATTTACCTCCTCACCTGCCATGCCATTCTCAGTGTGTTCAAACAAGCACACCAACACACCAACCCGTGATGTACACACTCTGTACACAGTGAAGTCTAAACGTAGACGCTAACTTGGCTTGTGTTGATGCGCTGTTGATGGTCTGTACAGTATAAGCCATTCCTTCATTTGATTCTCTGGAAATCATTTTATTTTCTGCATAATTTAGCAAGATTTTGGCAACTTACTGTTTTCTCCACTCCTACAAGGATGATGTCATGGAAAAGGAAATGACCTTGCTTTTTCAATATAATATATAAATGTGGTTAAAGTTTCAGAACATACTGTTCACTCCCAAGTCTATACAGTCCAGACAAGGAAACTAGGCTGCAACAGAGGCCTGTTTTGAATTCACTGTTATTGTGATGCCATGAAAACCAATCCCATTGCATGTATCTGCCATGTCAGGTTAGAGAAGAACAACACCACCCATTCACACTGCAGTTATAAGGAGAGTTTCACCACTGACTGCTGAAGGCACAGTACAGGGCAGCCAATCAGAACAGATGTCATTTACAGATCTCAGGCTTGAAGAAGTATAGTGTAGTGGGTGACACCTCTGCCTTCTTCACTGTAGACTGTGGTTCATTCCCCCACCTGGGCAACCACCCTACACTACACCAATAATAGTCTTTGGGCAAGACTCCTAACACTGCCTGAGTAAAATGATCCAACTGTAAGTCTGCCAAATGCCATAAATGTAAGAAGTAGTAATAGCCTGTTTTTTCTAAAAAATTTCTAAGGGATTACGATGGGATAGAAACTAAATGAAAACAATTAGTTCATTTTCAATGGACCCCAGAGGAAAAAAATGATAATGTAAAAAAAAAAAAATCTGGGAAAACAGTCAAATGTGGGAAAAGATAAGATGCGTTTATTGTCATTGCACACTGTACAACGAAATTGAGCAGCAATCCAACGGCACTTCCTTCTTACAAAACAATTTAAACATAAGGCTAAAATATATGAAGTGCAGATTTAAGGGGGAAAAAAAACTTGAATATAAAGAAAAAAAGGACAATAAAACTATATATTCTAAAACCGTCGATAGACAATAGACAGGTGAGGTAGCAGTTGTAGTTGCACATTCCCTGGACAGCTTATAGCGTTACATAATATTGCACATCTAAGAATTATTGCACCGAAAGAATACAGATTGCACTCTCGAGAACAAATGAATAATAAATAGAACAGAGGTGGAGTGGAACTCTGGAACACTGGAACAGTGTAAAGTGTCCTATGAAAAAAAGTAAGATATAAGTCATTTAAAAAAAAGTTATTTGAGTGACACCATAGAAGACCCTTTGGTTCCCTAGCCATGTGAAAGCTTAAAGGACACACGTTGTATATATAGTTATAAGGATAGTTTCAGCACCGACTGCTGGAGGCACAATTCAGTACAGCCAATCAGAACAGAGCTCATTTACATATTCCAGTCATTAACTCACAGTAAAAGAAACATTCTAAAGGGTTAAATTTGAATTTGAACCTAAGGGAAACATTGTTTCTTTCCAAATGATATATGTTTGCACATTTGCACATCTTGTGTACAAAAAATGTTTCTATAGCTTTTTTAGGGAACCAAAAGTCTTTTTGGCACGTTCATTTTTCAAGAGTGTCTGTGAAGATTATAGGAGCATAAATCTGCGACTGCACAATCTGCACAATCGCTGGTTTACAGTTCTTTATGAAACAGTTCAGTGCATCATGACATCTCAACATAATTCAATCCAGCTGGATTAGATTATTCAGGCATGATTCAGAAGTGTTTTTAAAAATATCCCGAAAACACTGTTTACACAGTAGTGTTTATTTTGGCCACAGATGTGCCTGCACAGTTTACTGAAAATTACATTTGATTATAATCTGTTCTAATATTCCAAAATGGAAGCAGTTTCAGGTGCATTGTTAAATCTTTAGCAGATTATGTGCTTGCCAAGTTATGCTAATGTAAACACCTGAACTGAGTTTTAAACCAATTAGTGCAAGCCTGCTTCATTAGTGTAGTCTAAGCATGGAACATTTGGTCGTACAGTAGATCATTTGTATTTATACTCTGTATTTATAGCACCATGAGGCCATTCATATGACGTAAATCCCAACTGTTGTCCTTATTTACATATCCTCCCTAATTCTTTACGCTAGTCCTTCACACTCTGCAAAGTTACATGGACGTGTTTCAGCTCAGTGAGTCTGTGCTGCCGCAGCTGCTTGGTGGACGAGAGCGAGAAATGACAAGACGAAGGAATGAAGATTAATCAGGCCTCATGACAGCCCGCATACAGCGGAGTCCACACACACACTCACACACACACACAGAGATGTTTCTGATGCACAGCTCATACATAGAACAGCAGTCTTCACTTTCTCTCCTATCCTGGAGTTTTATAAACTGCTGCAGTCAGTGGGTTGAATAGGTCTCACCAAAGATGTGTTGTTTAGAGGAATAGTTGTTAAAAAAAATAAATAAATACAAGTTTTGCCTTTATCCCAAACGTTAATTGGTCAACCAAGAGGTTTTTAATGTCTGAACTTTACCTATAAAAGGTCCAGTCATGCTTGTATTTGCCAGCAAGCTTTTGCAAGCAAACATTAATTTCAGGGCAATTATGCTTGTTATCTAAACTTTTGTTATCTACAGATTTCATGCTACAGATCAGTGTGTTGAACTGTGCTGTGGCGAGTATGTAGTTATCTGATATAATTATCTTCACTTTTATATGTTTACTGTTTGTAGTATGTTAGTTTACATTTTTAATTTTTTTTTAACACTTGTTTTGGCTAGTGTAGTGGTTAACACGTCTGCCTCGGATGCTGTAGACTGTGGCTCAATCCCCCAGCTGTAACGTGGAGAGTGGTAACGGACGCATGTGTGGAGGTAAACGACTTTTATTGAGGGCAAATCCAAAATCGGGGTCAAGACAGTCCAGGGTCATAGAGCCAATATGGAGAGATCTGGGGCAGACATGACATATACCAGAATAGGACAGAACTAACACAGCAAACAGATTCAAACAAAGACCAATACATCCAGCACAGACCGATACAATCAAACAGGGCAAGGACAAAGACCAGCAAAAACAAAGTGCAAACACAGGGCTTAAGTAACAAAGGGAAAGCGAGGGACAGGTGAAAACAATCAGGGGCGGAGTCACGAAACAAGGGGGCAGGACTAGAAAAACCAAAACAAATACACATGGCTAAACCAAAACACGAACACAAGGACAGGACTGGGAGGGGCCGATCGTGACACCACCAGGGTAAGCATTCTACACTAATCCAGTTACTGTGCTCTGGCAATTATGTAGTTATTTGATATAATTATCTTCACTTTTATATGTTTACTGTTTGTAGTAGGTTAGTTTACATTTTAAAATGCTTGTTTGGGTTAGTGTAGTGGTTAACACGTCTGCCTTCGACTCTGTAGACTGGGGCTCAATCTCCCACCAGGGTAAGCACCCTACACTAAACCAATTAGAGTCCTTGGGCAAGACTCCTAACACAGCCTTGGTCTACCTGTGTAAAATTATCAAATTGTAAGTCGCTCTGGATAAGAGCATCTGCCAAATGCAGTAAAAATGTAGTAGATTGGTTAGTCAGCTTATCTATGATTTTTTTTTTTTTGTTTGACTCAGTATGTGACACTATACTGCTATAAGAGTATACTTACCTGACATTGTGTTGTTTTTGTTTACAGTTAGCAAGTTAGGTAGCTTACTGTTTGCTTACTGTTGGTTTATGCTGGTTTATCACTAGCCCTCCTGAGATTTCAAGATCCTCAGGACATCACCCCTCCTTCTTGCCAGCAATTAGCAGGACCATACATCACCCTTTATTATGTTAATTCACAGAGGAGGACTGAGACAGCAGCTCTGTGTGTGAACCTTGTTTGCTGGCTAGTTCACTTCGACCTTGCCAACAGTATGAACGACTGACTGAACAAACTAACGAAACGAAATTAAACTCGTACAAGGAAATGTTGAAATTATGTTAAACTGAAACAAGGAAATACTAGGAGTGTGTTTTATTTACACAATGAACAACGGAAATGCACAAGTAATTTCACCAACTAAACGCCAAGAAATGGGTTGCAGTTTGTCTTTTGACGTAAATGGGTAAAAATAGCTGTCAATCAAAACAGGATTCAGCCTTTCGTCTGATCCTTCAATCATTTTGCAGAAGCTCCGCGTCCAGACCCGCCCACAGCTCCATTCACCACAGAGACGCTCTGCGTTCGGGGGCGGGACAAAATCGTGGCATTTATCCAATGACCGGCGAGTTTCGAAGCAATGAAAAAAACGTCCCGTTTGAATGAGCGGTCCTGTTGAAGTGAAAAGACACTCAGCTTTTAACGCATTTGTAGTGAATGAAATGTTAACACAACTGAGCATATTTGACATTTTAGGGCAAGCTGAGCTTCCCTTGCAGTCTTAGAGAAATCGCCACTGCTCCGTCCGTCGCTACTACGCGCCCTTGAATTATAACTTTTGAAACACGATTCTACAGATTCTCCGTCGCGCTGTCGGATCGGTAACATATACACTCGGGTTGTAACTTGAAGTTCACCTTCAAGTTGTGTCATGTTAGGTGCTTTGGGAGCTGTAGGAGTTTTCTGTGGGCATGGGGGGTTTCCACTTCCACCGCACTCCATATCATTACCAAGACAATGGGCGTTAATCGCTTCACAGCAGTGGAGTGGGCTACATGGTCGCTGGTTTCCCTTACGAAAATTTTCGTAGCTCGCGGAAGATTAGTGTTATGTTGGTCAGGTAATACTGGTTGACCATCATCCCAGCATCCAAACACAGCATATCATTTTTTGGTGGTGATCAGCATGAGAGCTTTAATTGCTGCCGACCTGTATACCAGCATCCAAATCACAACATATGCTTATCTTGTGAGCAATTTCTTTCAAGACTTCTGCAGGTGTACACCCAAGATGTTTACATCCAAAATACAAACAATTGTACACTTCTGAGTTCATGATCCGATTAACGAACACAAGCCGACTGACAGCATTGTAAGAAAAACAGACTCGGAGCTTTGCTTGTGCTTTATAGTGTGCTTAGTACAGTCTGGTTGTGATTTTCCTCCAGACAGTCTAACACTAGTTCAGTGTTGTGCTAAAGGTCTTTCTCTGACACATTTTGTTTTAAGCACTGCAGAGCTGGTTCATATGAACAATATGGTCAGTAAAATAGAAGTTTTTGAAAAATCATACAGAAATAGAACATTTGAAATGGAAAGTTATTTAGTGACTGATTAGAAGAGACACTCTGAACTTGAACTTGAAGCGGGATGAGGCGATGTATCATATCACTGCTGTTGGGACAAAACCTCATATCTCATATCATTTTTGGCATTTTTCAGTTTTTGACATTATTTGAAAATGCCTTTGGCCCTTTACATTGTCTAGAAATTTCATGATTAAGGGATCAAAAGAACTGGCCAAAAATGACTTTGATAAAACTCTGGTTCCATTCACTTACATTAAAAGTAAATAGGGTTTTTTCCTTCTCCTGTAAAGTTTTCATTTTGGAGATACGAGGTTTTGTATTGATGACAACTACATGATCATACGATGTATGATTGGTGGGGTATAGGTTTCCTCTAGTGTAACACTAAAAAGGCAGATTTCAGATACCAAATATGTTTTGGCTGAGGGACTACAGTTGGGATGATTTGGTCGTAGCATGACAATACACTCAGCCCTCAATTTGATTTGATTACCATAACTGGGTTTAATATTCTTACCATATTTTCAGCAAAATTCAAATGAAGAGCAGTGATTACTGTATCCATGTTGCTGCACAGCTTACGAATGAACATGCTAGTGTGGGTTGTTGGTTGCTGTTGATCAGAACGAATAGAATAACAAATGGGATAAGAAACAGAACATCCATCTTCACAATGCATTGCATTGCCACATCTCCACAATACAAATTGTCTTGTTTTTGCATTGCAGTACACACTTAACATAAAACGTAAAGGATGGTTCTTCTAGGGCTCTTTGGGGAAGACAGTGGTGCTCTTTAGAACCATTCGTTCTGTAGGGAGCCATTTCATGCTTTTTTCAAAAAGTGCTATATAGAACCATATACAACACATATAAATCAATCTGAAAAAAACATTTCACCATATAAAGAGCCGTTTTAGCCTGAAATGGTTCTGTGTAGAATTCACAATTCTAGAGCCATTGCCTGTGCTAAAGAACGCTTGAAGAACCATCTTTTTAAATATTCATCATAATGTAGTTACATTCTTGGGAGATTGCATTCGGGGTAAAATGTTTGCCAAAGAATTCATTATAATCCCTACAGTTGTGAGTTTGCATCCTCTCTATCGCTGCACATGTTAAGATCCAGAATAGCAATCCGCAGTGCATCGAACTGATACTAACTCCACTTGTTAGGTGATATGTTTAATACTGCATAGTACATCATTTATTATTAATGATAGCATAATGCTCAAAACTGCAGGTCCGGGCTGAATTACTGGCTTGCTCAACTCTACCAAGGAAGTAACTTGTCTCTGTTGGTGTGTTTGTCCGTCTTTCTCTCTTTTTCCTCTTTGTCCTTCTCTCTCCTGATGTTTCTCTCCTCCAATCCCAGTGAAGTAGTGCTGGAATTTTCAACTATCCAAATTGCAGCTGTGCAGGTAGACAGAGCAGAGCTGAATAATAGTGTGATGATAAGCAGAAGAGAAATCTGTGAGACTTTGTTTTTATCACTTTATATACTCTCTCCTTTTATCACTGTATGGATTTGCATCCGTTCAGTGTTGACGTATCCAGTCATTTCTAGCCCAATCGCTCATATCAGCGGGACATTTTCAGCTGTCATCTGGAGACAGAGCAATGCGCGGTGGCCAAGACAAATGAGCATAAAGTAATGCAAATACTTCAGGGAGACAATAACAGGACTGCCATGCCTGAATGGAAGAGAAAATGTGGCAGAGTTCATGTGATTAAAAGATAAGCATTAAAGGATAGCAAAATAAATAACATAAATAATAGCCATTGTGACAGTGCAGCGCAAAATCGCTTAGTTATTCTGCTCACGGCAGCAGCTTGATACAGTGCGCGATCATCAGCCTTGAGTTGGTTATTTGCTTTGTTTGTTGTCCAGAGTGTGTGTGTCAAAATATGTAGTGAGCAAACTAAATCATTCAGTGGTAGAATATTTTCAGGAGGAGAACACTTGTGTGTAAAGTTCTGGACAGAGCTGACCGATGATGTCATATTTACTGCTACACCGTCATATTGACATACTGTGATATCACGTTTTAGATTTAGCAGTGTTGAAACAAGCATTAACCCTTAGAACCCCCCCCCCAACACACACACACACACACACACACATATATATATATACAGGGAGATTCACTTGAAAGTGGCGGCAAATATTCTGTAGTAACTCTTGAAGATGAAGCAATCTGAACGAAACAAAATGCATTGTGCTCCTCAGCATGTGGAGCTTCAAACAAGCTGGGATACCCCTGCATCGGAGCGATGAGGTAGGCACTGGACAGCCGTTGTGACGTTCAACCTCTCTAATGCATGCTGATACATTCAAGAACATGGAATGCTGCATCGAAATGTATCTAGCAGAAAACAGAGATCATTACAGATCACATGTCATGCAATCCATTAAACACACGTTTATGTATGTGGCATATTTTTTTGGTTCAGATCGCTTCATCCTAACAGAAGTTACAATAGAATATTCAGGGCCTCTTTCAAGTGAATATCCCTGTATAAGTATATATGTGTACGGACAAAAGTATTGGTACCAACCTCTTAATCATTGAATTCAGGTGTTTAATTCAGTTCCATGACCACAGGTGTATAAAATCAAGAACCTAGCCATGCAATCTGTCTTTACAAACATTTGTGAAAGAATGGGTTGCTCTAAAGAGCTCACTGAATCTGAGAGTGGTGCTGTAATAGGATGCCACGGTTGTAACAAGTCAGTTTGTGAAATTTCTTCCATCCTAAATTCTTCACAGTCAACTGTGAATTGTATTATTGAAAAGTGGAAATGTTTAGGAACCACAGCAACTCAGCCACGAAGTGTCAAGCCATGTAAAGTTACAGAGCAGGTCGCTACAGAGGTACATAGTGTATATAAGTCGCCAACACTCTACTGACTCAATAACTGGAGAGTTCCAAACCTCATCTGGCATCAACATCAGCACAAAAACTGTGCACCAGAAGCTTCATTGCATGGGTTTCCATGGCCGAGCAACTGCATGCGAGCCTTACATCACCAAACACAATGCCAAGCATTGGATGAAGTGGTGTAAAGTGCCTCCACTGGACTCTGGAGCAGTGAAAATGTACTCTGTAGAGTGATGATTCACGCTTCTCTAGCTGGCAGTTTGATGGGCGAGTCTGGTTTGGCGAATGCCAGGAGAACGTTACCTGCCTGACTGCATTGTGCCAGATTCAAAGTTTGGTGGAAGGCGAAGAATGCAATGGGATTGTTTTTCAGGGTTTGGCCTAGAACCCTTTAGTTCCAATGAAGAGAAATCTTAATGCTTCAGTTTACCAAGACATTTTGGACAATTCTATGCTTCCAACTTTGTGAGAACAGTTTGCGGAAGGCCTGACAAAGCAAGCTGCTTAAAGGCATGGTTGGGTGAGTTTGGTGTGGAAGAACTTGACTGGCCTTCTCGTCCAACACCAATCTCTGATCTCACAGTGCTCCTCTGGATGAATAGTCAAAAATTCCCTTACCAAGCCATGGGTTTTATTATACACTTCTATAACCTAAAAAAAACTCCATTAGTTTGCATTGAAGTTCCTGTAGGTAATGGATAATAAGCCTTAGTATGTAATAAGCCTGAAATGTTAATGGGTTAATGTCTATGGATTTAGAATGGGATATCATAAAAGCTCAATCATATATATATATATATATATATATATATATATATATATATATATATATATATAACACATTTTTGCTGACTGCAGTATGTGAGTGATGCACATCCATAGAATCTAAAGTAGATATTGGGTCCATTTGCCCATCTTTGAGATGTTGTTTTTAATGATAGCAATTAAGAAACACTAACATTGAATTTTCATAGATTTTTTAATTAGCAACACATCAAAGAGTGAAATGTCCTGAAACACAACATGGATAACTGCTAACGGGTCTCATAAGTCTCTGAAAAACTGGAGCCTACTCATGCTTTCTCCGGGTAATAATGTATACTGTATGCACTGCAAAGCTCTCGGTATAGGGGCCTGTAGGGGCCACGTTAAGCTTTGTTCTTCCCTCTGCAAGCTGCTGCAGGATATTCTGCAGGATTAGGTAGTTTGAATGCAAGGATATACTACATTGTCATTCCCACTGGCTGCAGGAACCAAAGCAATGTCATTGATGTAGTGAACTGCAGGATTTCATTAGCTCGTGCCAAACAAACCAAAACAAATGAAAATGTATGTGATTTTAATGAGCAATGTTTTCTTCCCTAAACAGCATTTTATTCCAAAAAACTAAATGTCCCTGCTGCCCAGGTGAAACAGTATCAAAATGTGCTTTCTGTATGGTTAGTATTTATAATGCTGTGTATTGTAATGCTGTGTTCCCTTTGTCAGGTTTGTAAGGCAAATTGCAATAATGCTCAAGAGACACAGGCTCATTAACCTTGCTAATATAGATGTAAAGGGGAATTCCACCAGTTTTTCAAAATGTCTACATAATTAAATCAGATATGATCAAAGTCATTCTGAGTGGTTTGGTGTGAAATGCTCCATTATAGAGAAACTTACTAAGTCATAATTGCTCACACTGCTGGTGATAGGAACCAGGCATCTTAAGTGTTCAGTGCTTCTAAAAGCTCCCTCACAAATAGGTATTACCTGATACCTGAGACTTTGTTTTATGGTATATTTATATTTATAATTTATAATATTTATAATTTTGAGATAAGGCTCTGGATACATTTGTGTACATCTCAACAAATAAATTAGACAGAAATTTGAAAAGAAAAGGTGGAATTCCCTTTTAAATATTATCTGGTACTGTGATACTGTAATTAAGCAGTAGAACACAGAGGGAGTGTGTTATCGCGAAATAACATCACAGCTGTGATTTGGTCGCCGTAGATTATCACAGCCGTGATGTTATAGCGATAACACACAACTTCGAGTGTTCTACTGTTTTAATACAACAGCTAAATAAATACAGTAAGAAATGAATAAACTGGCCGTGAACGCGGCGTTTAATATGTTTTAATGTTCAGCTCCACCAAATTCACCAAATTATAGCTCCTTAACGAGCAGCTTGTCGCTACGTCAGAGTAACGAGAGCTCCGCCCACTCACTGCTCAGCCAGCAGTTCGTTCTCCAGCTCCTTACACTAAATTCCCAAACTGTCGTCACCACTGAGCAGCTTTTTTGTTTTTTATTGGGTCAGTTTTATGGCTCAGTCTGATGGTCAGAATCTGAAGATCAGACACGTTTGGCGAATGGTGTTGGGTTGATTTCTGGCTGATTCCAGTTTGTTTAGCAGTTCTTCTGTCACAGCTTCCAACTGAAAAGCTGCTAAGTGGTGACGACAGTTTGGGAATTTAGTGTCGTTTCATCTTCAGAGTCGGACCAAATCGGCTGTCGGTCAAACGTGATCTTAAAAGTATCCATTTTCTGTTTGTGGCAAAGTAAGAAGTAAAAATGTTCACATGGCTTGAGCGTCTCCTACAGCTGTCAAAGTCATTGCTTAGCAACGACATCTTAGTGTTTGTGAAAAACCCGTGCTGTTATGGCGTAATATCAGCAGCACTAGAACGCCTGTCAACCAATCAGCTAGCGTGACTGGAACTAACTACTGTATAATATACATATATATTATATATAAAAACTCTAGCATTGGGTTTTATTGATATTGCCGTGCACTGGGGCGGCACGGTGGTGAGGTGGGTAGCGCTGTCGCCTCACAGTGAGGAGGGCCTGGGTTTGATTCCCCGGCCAGGTGACCGGGGTCCTCTCTGTGTGGAGTTTGCATGTTCTCCCCGTGTCTGCGTGGGTTTCCTCCAGGTTCTCCGGTTTCCTCCCACAGTCCAAAGACATGCAGTCAGGCCAATTGGACGTGCTAAATTACCCCTAGGTGTGAGTGTGTGAGTGACTGTCTGTGTCTGTCTGTCTGCCCTGCGATGGACTGGCGACCTGTCCAGGGTGTATCCTGCCTTCCGCCCGATGACTGCTGGGATAGGCTCCAGCACCCCCCCGCGACCCTGACGGAGGAGCGGCTTAGAAAATGGATGGATGGATGCCCTGCACTGTTGTTATTAAGATGTCACAACATGCTTTTCTGAGCACTTTGCAGATGTTGTCAGTACATTTTAAAAAGTTGAACAGTTCAGTTGATTTGACATGTTTTAGGGTTTGAATTAATATGAAATATCACTTCTGTTTATTGCTGTGCATTGTTTCATATCTACTGTATATATTTTTGAAATTCATATTTGAGTTAAGTAAAAACAGCTCAGTTGCCACAAAAAGTAATTTTAAGGTTGCACTGACTGACTCTTTTTTTACACTGTAGTTAAAGAATATTGATCAGCAGCACGTTTCATTACAGACAGAGTGTGGATGCTTAGATGAATTTAGTGCAGTGCAGTTTGTGAAATGTTGAATAAATTCATTACATCCATAGTTTTTGGTAGTATTTGTTGGCACTACAGGCACTATTTAGAAATATATATAAATATATATCCTGATGCATAGTGTTCCTTGAAGTATCACGGTCTGAATTAATATCATTGGCTGTTTACTTTAAAGCATCCAAGTTTGCTCACAGTAACTTTGTTCATATTAGTAAGGCATCCTTTAAGGCCAAAATCCGCCCATATTTTGTTCAGAATCTCTTTCAGATAAAAGTCCTTTCACATAGGCAAACTCTGTCTAGGAGGGTGCAGCAGCTCTTTCATCTGCATTGGAAATCCCTCAGCATCTCGCTTTCTCATGCTCGATAAGAAGTAACGCTCCAAACCTCGCTGCTCTTTCCCTGAGTGCGCTGCACTGATAGTGTTTGACAATAACAAATGCTGAAAAGCGTGCCTGCGTTTTCCACCGTGTCTGCTCTCAAAGTGACTGCATTTTCATCAACAGCATTATTATGAACTTTCAGAATAGATGGAATTGTCTAAGTCTCATTTTTTTCACGAGCTTTTTTGGATTAGTTCCACAGTCTCCATAACACTGTTTAAATATAAATGTGGAAATTCAATGTGATAGGCGATTTAACCTTCAGTTCTTGCCGTTCTTTTTTTTTTAACAGGCTGTGTTGATATTGTATTCTGCCTGTAGGCAAATCAAACTGCTAATGCTAATTTGACTCGAGTGGGCAGAAATTAGCATACCTTAAACATGCAGGTGTTGAGTTTTATTTAGTTACAAGTGTCTTATTCCCCTAGTCACATTCAGCATGTACACAGAGTGCTAAACATTAGGCTATATTGGGTTAGGCTGTGTTTAGCATATTAAGTTACTTAATTGATTTCTTTTTAAAAGTCAAAAGAGCAGGTATATAATCAATATTTTCCACAATAAGTACATAAAACAGAAGATCTACACTCATTTAAATGATTTATGTCCATCGTAAACATTAAGTAAATATTTTACATAAAACTTTTTTTAAATAAACATAAAAATATATGTTACTTATTTATATTCATTAGAAGCTAAGGGAGGATAAATCCAAAACTGACTTAATTGAATTGTATAAATCTTATTAGGAGGCCGAGCTGATGTGCTATAGTAACAGGAAATGCATCATCAACCAGGAAATTGCTTCAGCTGGCATGGTGGACATGAAATGGCTTTTTATTTTTAGCATCTGTTATTCAGTGCAAGTGCAACGAAATCGCGATGCGCATTAGCTTAATTTGTGTTTTTAGTGTTTTTGACCAGATATTAATGTTTAATTTTGCTTATTTTGAGAGAAACTCTAGACAAACACCAGTGAACTATCTAGCAAGCATCCTTGCTAGGCCTGTTGTCATGGTAACAGATACAAAAGTTAGATTAAACAAACAATGGCAGTGATTTATTGTGACGCCGTATATAAAGTTGCATTCAATTAATATTCACACCAACAGTTCATGTTTTTTTGTAACTGCAGGGGACCTCAATATGTTAGCCTGGCATGAAGTGACTGATAGGGTTAGCTGACTAACTTGCGTGATGGTAAACATGAGAGCGGAACCTCAATAGGAATGTTGTGCACGTAAACATCGGATTTAATTCTAAAGCAGGGAATTTGATCGCAGCTGAAATCTATAAAGTTATGTTTATTCTTTCACATTAGACCTCAAGATTTACATGTGTCTTGTAATCAGCCCCAGCAAATACTGTTTAATACAATTTGGACGACAATAAATGTGAATTTAACATCTATTGTCATTTAATACGTTTACACAGTCTAAGTAATTGTGCTGTGAATACAGAAGGTACTATGAATTCTTTAGAAATACATAAATGTTATATAAAAGAAATGCATAAATCCTACAAACGCTTCTAATTTAAACATTATTTCATTCATTCAGGTTTACTGAACATGATAGAGAAACATACATTATAATACCATTTTTTACATTGCATTTATGTATTTAATTGAGTTAATTCATTCTATACTCAATGTGAATATGAACTTGTCCTTTACCACAAGTACAGTTCTGACTGTTACAGCTGTGCCCCAAAAACCACAAAAACCTAGTACCTTGACATAATTCAAATATTTCAGTTTTTGATAGACAGAGAAATGTCAATCATCACATGATGGACGGTTAAGGAGGTTTGATGAAATTCAAGAGTTCATTCATTGAAATGAAATTCAAGGTAAGACATTGGTTGGTATTTTCACAAGGTAGGTAATTGAAACTTCTGGTGCAAAGAAGATATTTAATGTATTATAACTTTTGGAATCTATAGGGAAGTTTTGTTACTGGTTACTGGACTGTTATTGATTTTAAGGAGCTTGAAATTGTATTGGCCCATATAATGCAATGTAGTCAAATATTAAACAGACCAGTACTTCTACTTAAACAGTGCTTTACTGAGTAAATTTTTTAAATGGGAATGCAACATATTTCTCAAACTTTCTGCATAATTCATTGGTTGTGATGTAATTCAGTGTTTTTTGATGTGAAATGGTTCCTTGTAGAGAAACTTACTGACTCTACTCTTACTGATTTCTTTACAGTGGTGGTGATAGGAACCAGGAGTCATAATGTCTACAAAAATATATAAATATAATATTCCCTATCTAAAATGATCAGTGAAACTAATTTGACCTTGCAGTAACCTGCATACACATTATGTAAGCTTAAATTAGTTAATTAGTTGACTATATATATATATATATATATATATATATATATATATATATATATATATATATACTTTTCACATTTTCTGAGTTTAAACAGCCTAATAATGATAAATTGAGTCCAGTGAGCTGGCAGTACTCTCCTTTTGAATTTGTATGGCTAACAGGATCAAATACTCTTCCTTGTGTAATTTACTGGCATCAATAATGTGTCCATTATTTTAAATAGACTGTTTTGTACAGTAATAATTTAATGGATCAGATAAAACTAAAATCACCCATTTCTGAACTCTCTAATAAAGTGTTAATTAATAAAACTGCTAAGAATGCTGTGAAACCTTTGGACAGAAGTCTCTTTCGTCTGTAGTATTCATTCAAACAAACTAATCTTAACTAGATTCCTACCAGGATGACTCAGCAGGCAGAGAGAAGGAACACGACTCTAATCCTCGGTGGGATTTTACAAGTTGAAAGAAATCAATTTAGTAGAAATTAAAGAGTCTTTGGCATAGGCCCTGTCCTTGGTCCAGGTCTTGGAGCATCAAGTCCCTCGCAGATCCTGCCGGATCAAGACAGCAGAGGCAGAGATTATCCCCCCGGGCAACTGGATGGGGACCAAGCTAGCAGTGGTGCGGAGGAAGTAGGAGAACATTGAAACACAAGCATCTGAAAGCAGCAGAATTTCTCCATAATTGAGTCATTTTGAAGACAAGTGTGGACCAGTGATTGGTCAGAACTAATGAATGATAGCATCAGAGTCTTCCTGACAAACCTTTTATCTCAGTAATTTAGGATTATACAAGAAACACTGTTACTAATCTGCATTAGTCATTTCATCAAAGTAGTAAAGTAAACCAAAATATTAGAATAGAATTTGAATATGTATTTTAGACCAATACCTTCTCAAAACAATCGTAAAACATGATAAAACATCATACTCATAACAATTTTGTGTAAAAACATTCCTTGAGAGACATGAATCTCTTTGGATGTCTTGTTTCCATCACCACCACTGTAATTAGTGTTCTGACTCAGTAAGACTTTCTAGAACTGATCATTTCACATCAGACCCCTCTGAATGACTTATGAAAATTGACTGGGATTCCCTTTTACCATCTGTTAAAGGGGAATTCCAGGTGGTGGCTATTTAGCAGTCCTACAAACACTGACACATGAGCACAGAGCCGTTAAATCCTCAGAGGTGTCTGTTGATAACAACATGAAACAAGCCACAAAATGAGTGAGATTTTTTCCAGTACTAATAAATCTGTGTGATCTCAGTTATGGCTGCGCAAGATGGCAGTATATATTGATATTGTGATAAATTATGTCACAATACAATATAATATGCTTTTCTGAAAATATCATGGATATTTTCAGCACTTTTAGAACATGGAACACTGTGATTTATTTTAAAAAAGCAGGATTTGTGCTGTTTAACTGGAGTCAAACACTGAGTGCATTTATGTGCACACAATAATGTGATCATAATCAGATTTCTGCAGTTGTTTAATTATTCACGTGGTCATGTAAACAGCATTCTCCGATTTCTTAGATCGAAGTAAGTCTAAAAATGCGATTAAGATATATGATAAGGAGAGCTGGATTTTAGCCCAGTAATCAGATTTCTCAGTCCGTGTGAACTCTTAGTCTGATTTCTTTCTGATTTCATAGCCTGTGCATGTGTGAAAACAGCTGGTAGTACCACAAATAAGCAAGCAAAGTCGCTGTGAGACCACAGCAAAACACCTCCTGGAGCAACACAGAAACCAACGACATGCTTGAAGGATTTAAATGCTCTTCATCTTCTAGATCATCTTATTTTCTGGAGTTATTGGGTTACAACATGCATGCAAACAAAACTCACAATATGCCAATTATCACATCTAAATCACCGTGTTTACAGTTTTTGATCATTGTACCGGATAACACTACTGGTTCTTTTTTCTTTGTTCCTACTAATCAGATGTCTGAAGAAATAAATATTGTGACATATTTCATATCATGAAACTTGAATATCTCCCACTTTGAATCTCAACTTTAGCCAATATTATCAGCCAGCTAATATAATGTTCGGACATTCGTACAATCCCAGTATGGTTTACCGCTCATGTTGTGCAGTCCTAAAACAAGCTAGGTAGTCAGTGGGAGGGAAGTGCAGGAGACCTTCTCAGTCACTGGGCTAAATGATGCACCAGTGGGTTGGAGACTTCTTGGTCATGTTGCAGAGGTGAGAGACTAATATTCTACTCTGCTGTGAGGCTCTTTGCTGCTGCATAGCTGATGACTGATAAAGATGTGATGAATTTCACTCACATCATGTTGTGTTTGTGTTGGAGAGTTTGCTTGGAGTATTTTAACAGCCACTCGCTTAATGCTGGACACACTCCTTCATTTCAGTGCCACTTGCTATGAATTACAGCAGCCTTGTGTACTAGGAATCAAGGTTTCAGCTAGAATCTGGCGAGCTTACAACCTCAATAAGAAATAAATGGGCTTCAACACATTGGTTGACAGTTGAACTTTTGCGAATCACAAAGACAGATCTCAGAAATGGGTTGGGATTTTTGAGAGAACAGGAGTCAGCCAATGACTCAGGCAGGATTTGTACCTTTACAGAAAGTAATGTGACTGGACTGCAAATGGCCTGCAGCTCCCAGCTGAGGAATCCAAGATGATAGAAGGCTCTGGAGGAATTGCTCAGCTTTTGGACGCATGAGACTGTAATATGTTTTTGTTAGAGGGACACTAGATGTAGTTTCTTGATCATGACAACTGATAATTAATAGGGTGTTGTGGCCATTACTGATACTAGTAATACATTTTACTCTTTACGTTTTACCGGAGAATTCCACTGATGTTGCAAAAGTATTTCTGGGTGCTTGAATTGAAAAGAGTGGTTTGGTGTATATATATATATATATATATGTAGGCGGCACGGTGGCGTGGTGGGTAGCGCTGTCGCCTCACAGCGAGGAGGGCCTGGGTTCGATTCCCCGGCCGGGCGGCCAGGGTCCTCTCTGTGTGGAGTTTGCATGTTCTCCCTGTGTCTGCGTGGGTTTCCTCCGGGTTCTCCGGTTTCCTCCCACAGTCCAAAGACATGCAGTCAGGCCAATTGGACATGCTAAATTGCCCCTAGGTGTGAGTGTGTGAGTGACTGTCTGTGTCTGTCTGTCTGCCCTGCGATGGACTGGCGACCTGTCCAGGGTGTATCCTGCCTTTCGCCCAAAGACTGCTGGGATAGGCTCCAGCATCCCCCCGCGACCCTGACGGAGAAGCGGCTTAGAAAATGGATGGATGGATGGATGGATGGATGGATGGATGGATGGATGGATGGATGGATGGATGGATGGATGGATGGATATATATATATATATATATATATATATATATATATACATATATACATATATACATATATATATATATACACTCTTCTGGGAAGGCTTTTCACAAGGTGTAAGAGTGTATTCATGGGACCTCTTCCAGAAGCGCATTTGTGAGGTCAGACACTGATGTTGGACGAGAAGGCCTGGCTTGCAGTCTCCACTCTAATTCATCTCAAAGGTGTTGTATAAGGTTGGAGGTCAGGACTCTGTGCAAGCCAGTCAAGTTCTTCCACACCAAACTCACCCATTCATGTCTATATGGACCTTGCTTTGTGCTCTGGTGCTCAGTCATGTTGGAACAGGAAGGGGCCAAACTCTCCAAACTGTTCCCACAAAGTTGGGAGCATGAAATTGTCCAAAATCTCTTGGAGCTGAAGCATTAAGAGTTCTTTTCACTGGAACTAAGGGGCCGAGCCCAACTCCTGAAAACAACCCCACACCATAATCTTCCCTCCACCAAAGCTTACACTTGGCACAATGCATTCAGACAAGTACCGTTCTCCTGGCAACTGCCAAACCCAGACTCATCCATCGGATTGCCAGATGGAGAAATGTGATTAGTCACTCCAGAGGACATGTCTCTACTGCTCTAGTGTCCTGTAGTGGCGCTTTAGACCAATGCATTCGACACTTTGCATTGTGCTTGGTAATGTAAGTCTTGGATACAACTGCTTGGCCATGGAAACCCATTCCATGAAGCTCTCTATGCTGTTCTTGAGCTAATCTGAGGTCTATAGCGACTGACTCTGTATAAAGGTGGCAAACCTCTGCGCACTATGCACCTCAGCATCTGCAGACCCCGCTCTGTTGTTTTACGTGGCGTCCCACTTTGTGGCTGAGTTGCTGTCATTCCCAATCACTTCCACTTTGTTATAATACCATAGTTGACAATTGATACCATTGACAACTGATAGTTGACAATGGAATATTTAGTAGTGAGGAAATTTCATGACTGGACAGGTGGCGTCCGATCACGGTACCACGCTGGAATTACGGAGAGCAACCCATTCTTTCACTAATGTTAGTCTGTATTCTGCAGGCCTATGTGCTTGGTTTTATACACCTGTGGCCATTGAAGTGATTAGAACACCTGAATCCAATTATTTGGATGGGTGCATGAATACGTTTGGCAATATAGAGTATATATGCATTAATGGTGCCTTCACAGATGTGTACTTCAAAAAAAATAGAAAAATATGAAAAATAATAGGGGGTGTAGTGAGTGAGGTGTTCACAAGCCTGATACCTGTGAATAGAAACTGTTCGTCAGTCTTGTAGTCCTGGACTTGACACTCCTGTAGTGTCTGCCTGAAGGTGAAGAGTCTGTGCTGGGGGTGTGTACTGTCCCTGATGATGTTGTGGGCCCTCCTGATGACCCTGGTGTGATAAATGTCCTGTAGTGAGGGGAAGGGTGCTCCTGAGATGGACTGGGCAGTTTTGATCACACACTGGAGAGCCTTTCTGTATTGAGCAGTGCACTTTTCATACCAGACCGTGATGGAGCTGGTAAGAACGCTCTCAATCGTACTCCTGTAGAAGGTGCTGAGAATTTTGGCTGGCATGCCGAATTTTCAGCAGTCTTCTTAGAAAGTACAGTCGCTGCTGGCACACCTGATGATGAGGTGTGTGTTGTGAGACCAGGTGAGATCCTCACTGATGTGGATGCCAAGGAATTTTCACCCTCTCCACCTCTGTCTCACCTATGTGTGTGCAGCTCCTGCTCCTGCTGCACATCCTTGGGTCAAAAATAATTTCCTTGGTATTGTCTGCATTCAAGGTTTTATTGTTGCTGTAACACCAGGCCCCCCTCACGTTGCTGTAGACCTGGTCCAGTATGTTGCTGTCCCTCGTCAGAAAGCTCACATGCTGATGATGCTTGGGGAAGACAGTCCTCAGGTTGCAGTGGTTGAAGTCGCCGGCAACAATGAGGGTGAACAGTCTCTTGTTTACTAATGGGGTCATGCAGCAGCCTTAGCACCGTGGCTGAGTTCGCACATGGCGGGATGTAAACAGCCAGAATAGACACAGCGCTGAACCCTCTATGCAGATAGAAGGGTCAGCATTTCACCATCAGCAGTTCTAAGTCAGCTGAACAATGTTTTTCAACAGTCGGAATACCACCTGTTGTTCATGTAGATGCAGACACCGTCACCTTTGTTCTTCCCTGATGCTGCTGTGTGATCCCTGTGGTGGACGGATGCTTTTCTAACCGGAGTCTTGGTGTACTGTCCGAGAGCCAGGTATTCTGTTTCTGAATCCTGTTACTTATGGTTTAATCTTTCCATAATAGAGTTTTAACTTGCATTTGTGGAAGCTGGTTTTGAGCCTCTGCAGTGATTTCCACTGCAGAATCATGTGTGTTTTTAATGGAGTGTCGCCTTGTTGACTCATCCCAACTTATTTTGGAACGTGTTGCTGGCATCAAATTCAAAATG
Organism: Pygocentrus nattereri; assembly: GCF_015220715.1. Classification (NCBI taxonomy): domain Eukaryota; kingdom Metazoa; phylum Chordata; class Actinopteri; order Characiformes; family Serrasalmidae; genus Pygocentrus; species Pygocentrus nattereri. The sequence goes on along the minus strand of NC_051228.1, from coordinate 33,030,801 downwards.
GGCATTTATATTCCAAAAAACAATACAATTCTGTGTTTTAACATTTGATATATTGTCTTTTCTATTCTCAATTAAATATAGGGTTCAATTTTTTTTTTTTACATCATTGCAATCTGTTTTGGTGGCATGGTGGGTAACACTGTTGCCTCACAGCAAGAAGGGCCTTCAATTTCCCAATTCTGTGTGGAGTTTGCATGTTCTCCCCGTGTCTGCGTGGGTTTCCTCCCACAGTACAAAGACATACAGTCAGGCCACCTGGACATGCTAAATTGCCCCTAGGTGTGTGTGTGTGTCTGTCTGTCTGTCTGTCTGTCTGCCCTGCGATGAACTGGCAACCTGTCCAGGGTGTATCCTGTCTTCTGCCCAATGACCGCTAGGATAGGCTCCAGCACCCCCGCACCACGACCCTGAGGGAGAAGCGGCTTAGAAAATGTGTGTGTGTGTGTGTGTGTGTGTGTGTGCACATTTTGCACAGCATTTTATCCTTTTTTGGAAACAGGGTTGTACATTGCAGGAAAATTGAATAGTGACTGGAGCAATAATGGCAAATTATTATTATAAATAATATGGCCAAAATTGCTTATTAAAAGTAAAATTTAAATTAAGGCATAAGTATAATAAGGTTTACAGATATAAAAAAAATCAGAAATTATGCCCGTAAATAAAAGTGATAATTTTTCAAAATTTCAGCGTGTCAAATTTCTATTTCACCTCTAAACCACCAAATAAACACTTCACCCATTTATATTTTAGAAGGGCTTACTGGTATGTGAGCTCACCAATAGATAACACTGATAGAAAGAGCGAACAAATCAGAGTCAGGATCAATGCTGCCAACTTAGTGTCTTTGTCTTTTTTAGACCCTTTTAGTAAAAACCTAGCAACAAATCTCACAACTTTTTGGACAAACCTTAAATACTATGGAAGAGAGTCAACAGTACTGCCCTGCGAGTGAGAGACACACCTCTCTCTGCGTGTACTCTGTTCAGTGAGGTCCAGAGAGGCCGAGCAGGATATTCAGTCTGCACAGCAACTGATATGGATGTGAATTGAGCTGTGCATGCGCAAAGTTGCCAAGGACCAATCACAAATCTCCGTTTCTATATTTAAATAAGTTAATTTGATTGTTTTGACCATTGTCACTGTCTTATCACTGAGCACTACCCTGAAAATGGAATATCATTTTTGTGGTTTGTTAAATAAAAAAGGTGCCGTGTGCTGTATGAGAGAAAAATAAGATATTCATATTGTTCTAACTGTCTCTTTGAGTGATCGTTTTCCATTTAAATATAGCCAAAATCGCAGCACAGCTGTTGTCTTGAAATTATGTGTACGGTGATTTTGTCAGATGACATCACAGTTATAAAATCAGAATTTTAACAGTGCAAAGCAGCAGCTTGGAAATGGCTTGGAAGTGGCTGCTGGTTAATGTAGTCTTAATGGCCCATGTTTCAGTCACTGTTTCATGCTCATCCCGATGTCTGACAACAGGAACAGAAAAATATGTAAATGAGAACAGCTTGGTATTGGTAATTTGGCGTTATTAAAACACAGTATATTTGAGCACAGGATCATTTTACATGTAAATATACCCGAAGAGAAGCAGCCAAATTGAAAGAGCTGACACCATCTGACACTAGGCAGAATACAAATATGATGTAATGACATCACAAATATGGTAATAAGCACATGACATTTTCTCATGACATTTAGCAACTTTTCGAGCAGGCTTTAGCTACTTTCCACTGAAAACAGTTGACAACAACAGCCAGGAAAAACGCATAAACAGTAAACATGATAGAAGTGCGATGGCTAAGAGCTACACACAGCACAGAACGCACTCGGTTACAGCTTTTACCCCAGTTGACTTTGCATTCAGGTGTCCTCTAAATGAGTGTCATTTTAGCATCTGTTTGCCTGTGCTTGGTGGTGGTGTGTGGAACGTTTGGCCTGCTAAGTAAGCTGTTATTAGCTTAGCCAAAATCATATAGTCCCAAACCCCACAGAATAGGCTAGATTTCAGCTTTTCACTCCAACACCAGCCACTCAACCTTTGGTCTCTCAGGCATTCGTGTTATCATCTACACTTAGTCACAGTCAAACCTGAACGGTGGTGTGTTGCACTGCTTGTAGCCGTCTTGTTAAGCTAACATTAAGTTAGCTGATAAAGCTCCAAAACACCATTGCACAGGTTTAAGTACCCCTTTTTGTCCCTTCAATGCCAGTTGCTTGACTTCACTCCCTGTGAATTTGAATCATTTTCCTCAAAATTGTGTTGGTGATTTAGTTAGCCTGAATCCAGGTGAACAGAGCTATTATCTTGCAAGCTAAGCTAATAGTAAACAGCTCCTCTCTCCTAGTACACGCATATGATCTTGCACTGAGGAAGGTTGAAACGCCACCAAAGCAAAATATGCTTTTGTGCCACTTACTTACAACACTTTAACACCTCCCAGCCTGTTACATTTTTATGCTAGTATTAAATTATCAGTTGCTGAAATTCTGATATCGGAACAGCAATAGTAATAGTTGAATTTTTCCATTTCTCTGTAAAGAATAGTTCTTCCAGAAAGACTCAGGAGGGAAGGAGGACAGTTTTTATATCCTCAGTGGAAGAAAGATAGATAACAATTCAGTAGAAATTAAAGAGTCTTTGGCGTAGGCCCCGTGCTTGGACCAGGTCTCAAAACACTTTCTGATTCTGCCGGATAGAGACAGCAGGGGTGGCGCCTGTCCCCAGACAACCAGACAGGGACCCGACTGCTGGTGGTGGGGAGGAAGGAGGGGAACATGGAAACTTAAGACACGTGAAAGCAGCAGAATATGTATGCAAGTCAAGTCATTTTGAAGACAGGTATAGGCCCATGATTGGTCAGAACCAATGAATGAATGATGTAGCATTAGAGTCTTCCTGGCAGAACTTTCGCTAAAGCTTTCATATACACTGCCACTATAGTGTTGCACATTTAATTCTTGTTGCAACAACAACAACAAAAAAACCAGCAGCGTTAAGATGACATGACGTTACTGCTTGTGTTCAAGTACCAAAGTGCTTTTCAAGCATTTTCTGCACAAACTTTGCTTTTAAATCTGCCTTGTGGAATACCTTGTTATTTTTGAGACTCTCAGGTTCTCCTGGGCCTGATACGCACTTGTGTAGCTCTTTTATTGCCACAGCAGGCTTCTATGGACAGCTTTATCCTCTCTCAGCTGTGCAGTCTCAACAGCCGGTATGGCCGGCTTGTGGTGTCTTTGAGTGCTGCTGTTACCTCTTTTACTGATTTGACCCTGCCTGGAGGCGTATTCGTCTTCTTTCAATTTTTACTCAATACTTTCTTAGTGGTCCTCTCTAGAACTTTATACCCGTTCTTTCAAAATACCTTTTATGTCTAGGCCATGGGAGTTTTGCATAGAGCAGCCGTCAGAGAGATGTCCTTCAGGACTTGCTCAATATACCGTCAACACTAGTTAGATGTCATTTAGTACATCAGTACCTTGAAAGTGAGGTTGACAGTGCACTTTCACATCAAACTGCTTTAAAGCAGCAAACAGCAACAATGAGCTTGGTCAATGAGTTTACATTTTCTGTTCCAGCGAAAAGTGGAGTCATTTGATGGCGAGCAGAAGTAAAAATGTCAACATTTTTCACTCTTATTCTGTTGCCTCTGGCAAGATTGTTTTCAATTGCATAGTAACCCAAAAATCCTTTCCAGCCTTTGTGGAGATATTGTTGAGTGGATGAATGCGTTTAGATGCATTGACAGACTGCCTCCCCTCTGTGTTATTGACTGACAGGCAGAAAAGATGGCAGTTGCTCCTCGTTCTTGCGCAGGCCAATCATCCACATGACTAGTTAGCCATCGCGGTGGGCTGGGGCCTCTCAGACAGATCCTTTGAGGACTGACACAAATAGAATGTTAGTGCATTCAGCTTGAACGCTGTGACAAAAGTGACAGTCACAAACGGAGCTCCAAAAAAAAAAAAAAAAAAAGCATTGTTGCTGCAAATCAAAATCAACAAGGCCTTCAGCTCTCAGAGGAGAGTTGGAATGGTCACAAAAGTAATATAAATCTTTTCTTTTTTCCATGTAATGAATTGATAGGGATTGGGTAATGCCACCAAATGTGGGTTTAACCACAGCAGCGGTTCTCAAAGTCAGTCAGGAGGGGCCCGTGCTCAGATTTAATTTTCTCTTCTCTTTCTAACACACCTGATTCAGCAAATAGGGAGCTTGTTAATTCCATAATGAGCTCAATCAAGTGTGCTAGATGAGGCAAAGCACAAAAATGTGCATAGACTTTGGGAATGCCTGACCTACAGCAACTGATATCCATAACCAATGGGATTTCTTAATGCTGTTGTCATATTTGCTTTTCAAACAAGCAAAACAAAAAAACTTCTGGTTACCTTTTATCATTATTCTGATGACAAACATCAATAACAATTAACTGAATTGAATTCCATTGTACTCCAACAATAAAAGCAGTCAGTGTTTCTGTCTAGTGATAAAAGTTATAAAGAGTGAAAGCACAACTAGCACACAGAAAGCTCCTGTTCCGCATTCTGATGCATGCTACAATGGACAATAAGGACATGCACACAATGCAGTTACTAGGCATGGCTTTTAATGAGTTAAAAAGGACGTTGCCAATATCTCAAAGTGTTATTGGCAAGACATTAGGCTGGATACAGTTGAACAGTTTATTGGAATGGGTTCTGGTGGTGACAGCTAGGGCTGCATGTCCTTTTTGGGCTCTCTTTCTTTATACTACTATTTTCTTGGCTTTTCTGTAAGAAGCCAAACAGCTAAAATATGCAAATCAGTGTCTCTGTTTGGTTTTTAGCTAAAGGAAAGGCAGAAATGGACTCTCCAAACCGAGCTGATACCATCCACTGCCTCCAGTGTAATGGCCTTCATCAGTCTGCCTGTCGTTAATCTCCCCCTCCAGACCACACGGCCATCTGCTGACAATGATCTGCAACCACTAAAAACCCTCGCAAGGAGCTTATTGACCTCTTCATATGTGAGAACTAGGCATAAGAGAGGGATAAGAGCATGGCAGGTATCATTCTAGGAAATGGCCAAATCAATACTCGGTGCCCAACAGTTAGATTTCTCTGCTGTTCTCTAAACATCTGTCTCTTCAGCTTTAATGGATAATTAAATGATGCCAGTTTGGTCCTAAAAGGCTGCTGTCTGCTTTTACAGCAGGCATATATTTTACTGTAGGCTTATATAAGTCTGTTTTTCATTCAGGACTTCAAGTTTGCTGTCCTTGGTCTTGTCATATTTATCATATTCACCAGTAAATTTAACATATTTCCTAGTAAATTTTTCATATTTACTAGTAAATTTATTATATATACTAGTAAATAAAGGTGATTGTTTGGCTCTGTAAACACGTATTAATAATTGTTTAATTGTTTAATCATGTGGTTAACAGTGAAGAGCAAATTAAACAGCAGAAATAGCCACATTCTTGTGTCAGCCTTACAGTGTTAACTAAAGCTTTTGGAATATGTTTCATTTTTTTAACATATTAATGAGTGGTTATCAAATATTTTTACTTCTTAAAATCTGTATGTGCACTTTTATATAGTGCTATTTACCAAAGTATCTAAAAGTGATTTTCATTTAATATTCATTTAATATTAATTTAATATTGTGACTATGATTTTAATTGCAGTTATGTTCAATGGATGAATCCTCTGGGGTCCAAGAACGCACCCATGCATGAAGTTCAATGCTTCTACATATCGCTGCTGTCAAAAGAAAACCATGTATCTCCATTTTTGTTTTTTGTTTTTTTTGTTTTTTTCTACATCATTTTAACACACCAGCCGTCCTTTATGTTGTATGACCAACACAAATGCTCCAGAAACATTTGCAATAAAATCTCCTTTCATTAACTTGCATTAAAGAATAAACTGTTTTTTGCTCTCTGCTGTAAAGTTACTACTTTGGAGATGCTTGTTTTTTGCTGGACTGTAACAATATGTTTCTGTATCTTTTCAATAAAACAGCATAGAAATACACTTCAAACATTTCCTAAATCTGCAGTTTCCCCACCCATCTATTGCACGTCACTCACATCTGGAGTTATGAGGCTGTGAAGAGGGGTTGAGATGCATGTCATCTACCACTCATCTTGTGTAATTGCCAGATTGTTGTGTGCATCTACATTTTGTGTAAAGCTGACCAGTGGACACTCAGGACTTACTCATTACTTTGGAAACCCTTCACATCAGAACCCTGTGTGGTTTTGAATAAAAGCCATAAAGATAATAGAGAATTTTGTTTTAAAACATATGGGTACCATGTTAAATTGCCTCTAGACTACAGAGGACTAAGGCCCAGGCCAGTTGTTTTGCCCAGGAATACAAACAAATCCATTATTTTCTGGTTTGAGGTCTAAATGCTAAACATGCACCAGACTCTACTTATTTGAGCTACCTTTAAAGTATCATTTATTTCTTTACCACAAAGAAACTGATGGCTTTGTCCAAGGTTTTACGTTGACATACTCTATGGTTCTAGCTGCAGTGGCTTAAAGCTTGGGTGAAGGCATGACTTATATCTCGTTCATGCATTTTTCACGTTGATGGCTGTCTTAAGGAAACTGACTCTCCTGCCATCAGGTCTCTGCAGGATATCTTTAAAATCAGAAAACTGTGTCTTTCAGTCCCCCCCGTGCATAAAGACACTTTAGGATGTATTGGTAATCCGTCTATGTTTTATGGGACATCCCTGAGCAGTGGGGATATTTCTTTATATTAACGATCCTACACTAAGGTGGCTGACAATCCATTAGAGTGGACTGCATGGTGGCTGTGTGACAGAGCCATTAGTCTAGTGAATGAGGCTTGATCTCATCTTGTCAGTGCTTGATAATGGAGACATTGCCTTCGAGGAAACTGCTCTCTCTTTCCAATGCAGGAGGTGAAAATAGACTCTACAATTTTTAACCTTTGAATCCATTTAGAGTGTGGATTCATTTGGAGCTCATTGCAGAAGGTTGTTATTATGCTTAAGAACTTTACTCCATGACCTGCAGAAGTGCTGCACTGCATTAATTTGGGAAAGTGTTTGTTTGCTTTTTCGAAAGAAATTATACACTGAGCTGAATCACATCTAAGAGCTGCTCAGATAAATCTCTTTGCCATTTTTACACTTTAGCTTTTTACAGGGGAAGCTTTTTTCCCCCTGCTTTAAAGAAAAGGCCTTATAGTACGTCATAATATTGAAAAAGTTTTCTCCGAGTTATGAGATTCTAAGTCATTGTTATAAGATACTAAATTATAATTATGAGATAATATGTCATAACTATGATGAAGTATGCTATTTTTATGGGACACTAAGTCATAGTTGAGATGTTAAAGTTGTAATAATGAGATTGTAAGTCATAATTATGAGACAAATAGGAAGTTATTGTTATGGGATTGTAAGTCATAATTCTGAGATAGTAAGACATATTATGATATATTAAGTCATAATCAAGATATACTGAGTCATAGCTATGACATAGTAAGTCATTAAAATGAGATACTAAATCATAATTGCGATACTGTCATAATTCCAAATTAGTCAAAATTGTGAGAAACCTATTATTATGAGATCTCATTATTGTGAGATGGCAACTTATATTTATGAGATACTGAGTTGTAATTAAATCTTATTATTGTAAGACTGTGACAGGTCTTAATTGTGAGATACACATACTGCACGTTACAATAGCATGACTGTGTAATCAGTGTATGGGTGCTAAACTGGCTTGCCTGCAGTCCAGAACTGTCGGGCATTGAAAACTTGTCTTATTAAGTACAAAATATGGCAACAAATGTCCTGTTGGCTTATGGCTTAATATGGCTTTAGTCCCCAAATGATTAAGTCCTGTTAAAAGGAAAAGAGGTAAACCCGCTCCTGTCTCGTTTTTTGGAACGTGTTGCAAGTATCAAATTTGGAATAAGTGTAAAAAAAAAAGTTTGTAAGATAAAATATCCAATATTGTGTTGTACTGTTTTCTGTTTTTACAGATTTCTGTTTTTATTAGCATACTGTCCCAACTTTTTTGGAATTGGGTTTGTACATAACATACAGAAACAAAGACAAACAGAAGGTATTAGCTTCAGTGCTCATGATAGCAAACCAAGTTTGAATAGAAACGATTTTCGTACAGCAAAACGGTTCAAACGCTCATGGCTGGTGCTAATGGGTTTAGGCATGGCTGTGCTGTACCAGTGCTTACGCTGCTTCCTAAATGAGAAGAAGTGGTAGAATTACAAGCAGCACTTATCATTATGGGCCACATTGAGACATGCTTGGATGAGCAGCCTCATTTTGATGATGGGGGCCTCTGCATACAGAATTGACGACCTAATAAAATCCGGGAGATGTCCTTCCTAGTTACACTGATTTACTGTGTTTAGGGGGAAAACAGACGGTAGGAGAAAGTAAAGGGCACAGCAACAGGACATTGTTAAAAGTACTGTCCTTATTTTGTGCACCTAGGGCTGGGCAGTATGTTGCTATTTTAGCGTTTATTGTGATCAGTTTCATCACATTACTAAGTATTTCATGGGTATCCTCAGTGCTTCCAGATCACTGAACAACTATATCATCCTAAAAAGCAATTCAGAGCAGTTATAGATAGGTAAACAACAACCAGTGTTTAAGTAAGCAATACAACACAAGAGCGAGTGTGTTATTATGAATAACGTGAACATGTATGTAAGTTTCTATAGTAGAAACTTGCTGTGCTGTTATGGTTCAATGGGTAGAACATACTTCAACCAGTAAGATTTTGTCATAAAAAAACAGTTGTATAATAGGGCTGCAGTGATCGCTGCATGGTAGTAATTACCCCCTTTGCTACTAAATCAACCATTTAACCATATTTCATTGACTATTGGGTTCAGTTTCACTAGCTACACTCAGGCATAAATACTGCCAGACCTGTTGCATCTAACATTACTTAAATAGAACCTGTCTACCAACGTGAAGAAGCTTGAAGTTCTCAGAAAGCAGCACGTGATGCCATATTTTAAAGAAAATCAAGTACAAATGTAAAAACAAAGTTTTTGAAATCTACCAGTCTGGAAAAGGGTGCAAAGCCATTGCTAAGGCTCTGGGACTTCAGAGAACCACAGTGAGAACCATTATCCACAAATGGAGAAAATTTGGAACAGTGGGGAACCTTCCCAGGAGTGGCCGGTCTACCAAAATTTTACCAAGAGTCCATCGAAAACTCACCCAAGTGGTCACAAAAGAACCCAGAAGAACATCTAAAGAATTGCAGGCCTCACTGGCCTCAGTTAAGATGAATATACATGATTCCACAATAAGAAAGACACGGCGAAAACGACATTCATTGGAGAGCTGCAACGCACAAACCACTGCTGACCAAAAAGAGCACAAAGGCTAGTCTCGCATTCCCAAAACATCTAGATGAGCCGCATGACTTTCGGGTTGATATTCTGTGTACTGGTGAGTCAAAGACGGAACTTTTTGGAAGACATGGGTCCTATTACATCTTGCATAAGGTTAACACTGCATTCCACCAAAAGAACATCATACCAGCAATCAACACTGGTGGTAGTAGTATGGTAGTCTGGGGCTGCTTTGCTTCTGCAGGACCTGGATGACTTGTCATAGTTGATGGAACTATGAATTCTGCTCTCAATCAGAGAATCCTAGAGGTAATTGTCCACCTGTCAGTTCATGACCTAAAGCTGAATAAATTTTGATCTTAAATAAATGTAATGATCATTTAACAACCTCCGTTTTGTGTTTATGTTCATGTTGTCTTCATCTTATATTTAAATTTAAATATGATCTGAATCATTTAATAATAATAATAATAATAATAATAATAAACACATGAATCATCAACATGTTCATCATTTTATTTTGTCCGTTCCAACTCGCAAAGCAATGTCATTAAAATATCATGACACAGATAGTGTATCATGAATAAGGATGTAATTTTGTCTAATTTTAATATGTAATTTATTATTTAATATTTAATTATCTTTAAGGAGTAATGCAGGGATGACCAGTTAATCAGAAGGGAAGTAAAAAATAGGAAAAAACCAGACTTCAGCTGTAGCCTTATCTTTTTAGGTGACAGCAGCATGCAGAGGAACACATTTCAAAACATGTTTTATTATTCAAAAATAGCCAAAGGGAATCAGTAGGTTTTCATGCTGGGTGAGGACTCGTGGTCTTACAAATGCACAGTGTGCCAACGTGTTAGTTTGTCAGAGAAATGCATTTTCACTGTTTGTAGACCTGGCAAACATCAGCTAGAATAGTTGGCCTAGTTAGCGATATAGCCTTTCTCAGCCACATCCTTATGTTAAGGCACTTGTGTTTTGTAGCAGCCTTATAGCAAGGAGGGCCTGGGTTCGATTCCTGTCCGGGTGACCAGGGAGCTCCGGTTTCCTCCCACAGTCGAAGGGCATGCAGTCAGGATGATTACGTATGTGAACACCCTGTTTTACAGTCCCGTTAATTCTCCGTCTTTCCTTGCTGAAGTGAATCAAATACCTTAATAATGAATCAGTATTTGAATGGTTCACTGTGCACATCCCTAATCATGAAAGTGTCTAAAAGTATCATGTTATGTTTATTCCATATCGCGCACCCTTATATGTGTCCAGTGAACAGGATACGTCTTAGGAAACATTCAATATTTGAGGTCAAACAGAAGCGTAAAGTTATTGTAAAGCTAAAAACTGGAAACCGGAATGCCTCTCGCTTTTGTTCACAGATGTACGATTCCGAAGCGAAAAAAGTGCGGAGCATGCATGATTATATTGAGCGCAGCTTAATCTGGTGGTTTTCTATGGCTCGAATCCTCGGCAAGCTCTCCTGCACTCCGCCACTCGGTGCAGATTAGCACCCTTCGAATGAGCTCATCCCCTTTGAAGAATATCCTGAGAAAGCATTCACTTCACATGCTCTATTGTTGCCCTCAAGATTCGCAGAATCTTTGAGAAGTGCTCTGTTGTTGACTAATTTTTTATTTCTTTATGGAGGGTGCTGGTAAATAGTGTTCCAAAAAAGGGCTGGATAATCCGTTTAGTGCCTTTGACCTTGTAGTGGATTCGACCTTGAAAGGAGGAAAAGAAAAATTGCTGCTGTGGAATATTATGGGCTGCATGCAGATACGAATGAGTCAGGCAGAGCTGGGATGGAAATCTTTGCGACACCATGTAAGTGTCATTGAAGAATACCACACTGGCCTAGCCCTTCCTCTGCTATTGACAGATAAGCAATGACAGTGTTTAGCTCTGAGGAGGCTCCTCTCTGCCGTGCTTGGCAATTGGAAGACTATTTTGAGATGCTGCTGTTCCATGCTGGAGGAATGTTTGGCACTTGAATAGATGTTGGGCCTGAAAAGTGAAAAATCCTCCCCAAGCCTTTGTATTGCAACCTTTATTGCTAAAAAAACTGAAGCTGTATAAAAGCTGTATAATAGCTAACCTCTGTTTTCTCAAAACAGGCAGGGTCGTATATGCTTATTGTTATGTCCACCTGGTGGAGTGAAATGTAAGTGAATTAAATAAACTTCAAGACCTTTACAAGCGCTGCCTAATTAATGAACAGTGGAGGCGTTCTTGGTGAGGGGTGTGATAAGTTGTGAAGTTAGTTTCACAGCTTTTGTCAGTTATGTGAAGCATTCATGAATACATTTCCTTATGGAGGGAGTTTACAACCAAGTGCATCTTTTTATATCTAGAGAGTGGAATATCCACACTTCCATTTGTTTGCAGTTGTTGATTATTATTATTATCATTAATATGGTTTTAAAATAATTCTTTGGAACCACTTTTAACTCCCTGAAGAACCTTTGAATAGATCGTTCTTTAACCCCTTAGCATTCCATGTTTATCTCATACAAGTGCTCATTATTCAGTAACCACAGGGGCCTTTATGCAAACGAATGGAGCTATTCTTAGGTTATAGAAGTAAATTATAAAATTCTGGGCCTGCCTATTTTTTAAAATGAGAGCTCATCTTCAGTGCTAAAAATGGCATCCGAACAAGTAAAAACATCTTAAATGGAGGCACCAATATATCTAATATTTTACATTATGACACTGCTGTAAGAATATTACAAGACTATTTTGATTGTCTATACCTTTTTATTCATTTTAGGTCATTTTCTCCAGTGAAAGTGTCTTATTGGCAGAAAGTTCTGCTTATTTTAATGAACAATATTTCACACAAGTAAAACTATCCACCAATGGAATGACACTTTCACTAGACATGGTGTTTAAAAATATATATAACACACAAATGTGTAGAAATCAGTTTAATAATCTTATAATATTCTTATAACAATCTCATACTGTAACATACTAGATATATTGGCTAGGTTTATGTCTTCTTTGCTTAAATATTTGCTTAGTTATCATTTTTTCAGTGTATTGCAAAGTTTCTACTATAATATATGGTGTCTTCCAACTGTTTAGGAGCCTTTATTTTTAAGAGTGTTCTACAACAAAACTGCTTATATTTGCTTAGAATTCTACTGAACTCTGGTTTTCATTCCCGCAGACTCATACTTCACTTTCTCTGCATAGCCTTTATTTTGTGTTGTGAGGCTGCTGAGGAGATAACAGGAGCATTATGATATTTCAGCCGTATACTCTGTTGAATTGGAGGTTATGCTTTGAGGTTAGGGCTGCATATTGTATCTAGGATATAAATCAGGAATATAAATCATTACTGTCTTTGGTGGATGCCAGTGAGAGCTTTTTGTCACATGAAATTATCCTTGTTTAAATGATGATAATTAGAGTTGCAGTTGCAAATAAAAGGGCACTGGTCAAAGCAACGCTGTCATTTTGACAGCAGCAACAAAGCCAGCATTCAGTGAGTCTGTTTACATACACGCTAATAATACAGTCTTCATCTGCTTTCAGCCAGATTATTCAAGTGGTCATGTGAACAGCATGCTATGATATCCTGTATTAGATTTCGAGATTTCCAATAAAGAAACTTGGGTTTCAGGCCGAGTAATCGAGTAATTCAGCGCATGTGTTCTGGTGTCTTGCTTTTGTACATCTGTGTATGTGCACAGATCTTGATAGAGAAGAGATGTACCACAAGCTGTAAACACCCCAGACTCAATTCAAAATTCAGTACTACACCTGCACCAACATGTCAAAACAACAGAGATAAAATAGTTATTATATATATATATATATATATATATATATATCACTGCAGTAACACTAATATGGTCGTGGTCTGTTAGTGCGTGTTGTGCTGGTCTGAGTGGATCTGTGTCAGTCTGCATCACTGCTGGACTGAGTATAGTCCAAAAACCAAAAAATATCCAGGCAACAGTGTCCTGTAGGCAGCGTCCTTGACCGCTGATGAAGGACTAGAGGATGACAAACACAAACTGTGCAGCAGCAGATGAGCTATGGTCTCTGACTCTACATCTACTGACATGGCAGGAGTGTCTAATAGAGTGGACAGTGAGTGGCCACAGTGATCCACTCGTACCAGCACATTACACACTAACACACCACCACAGTGTTACTGCAGTGCTGAGAATGATTCACCCTCTGTGAGGGTCCATTGGGGTCCTGACCACTGAAGAACAGGGTAAAAGGGGGCTAACAAAGTATGCAGAGAAACAGATGGACTACATAATGTTATGTCTGATTGGTATGTGTGTGTGTGTGTGTGTGTGTGTGTGTACACACATATATATATATATATATATATATATATATATATATATATAGAGATAGAGAGAGAGAGAGAGAGAGAGAGAGAAAAAGAGAGAGAGAGTGAGAGAGAGAGAGAGAGAGAGAGAGAGAGAGAGAGAGAGAGTCCTGCAGTGGTCTGGTGACCTGTCCAGGGTGTATCCTGCCTTCTGCTCGATGACTAATGGGATATATATATATATATATATATATATATATATATATATATATATATATATATATATATATATATATATAGAGAGAGAGAGAGAGAGAGAGAGAGAGAGAGAGAGAGTTGCTGTTATTCTGACAGAAGAAAGAAAGAAAAAATACTTTACTTTTTATGTAAGTCAATGGAATCAGACTTTTTTCCAAGTCGTTTTGGGTCACTTCTTTTAGCTCCTTCATCATGAAATGTACATACAATGTAAAAGGTAACAGGTATTTTCAAATTATGTCAAATAATGGAAATGGAACCTTAAAAATGAAGATACGAGGTTCGCTTCTGACCACAGCGATGTAGGAACAAGATATATAAGTGACAGTTACATTATGACCACAACTTAACTATCCCTTTCCCATGCTATTATAAGACTATGACCATGACATACCTCTCATTTCCACACCTTACTAACGACTTAGACTCCTTACCAAGTCATGGCCACAACTTAACTATCTCATTCCTACACCTTTCATATCCATTCGCAAAGACTTTATCATTATCTTCTTTCACCCGCCTTACTCAGGCCCCATTCCCACTTGGGATTAACATGCATCCTGGGTGATCGAATTAAGTAAGTAAGTCCGGTTGTGAATGAGGTACAATCCTCCTCAGAGACACGTTGTGATCCAGTCATTCAAACCGCTTTCAAAGGTGGTCAGGGACGCGTATGACCTCATAAGATTTATAGTATGAATGTGAAAGCGTCCTTGGGTTTGTGAAAGGGGCTATATAATGAAGTTATCATTATTATTATTATTATTATTATTATTATTAAAGCATCTTGGTACATCTTCACCAGTGGAGAAGAACTGCCGTAATCAGCTGTGCAGCTTCTTTTTTCGTCTCCTCTACCAACTGTTTATAAGACGCATTAGCGGTTCATGTGGTCTGAATTGTAACAGCCTTGTCTTAAACACAGACTGGCAGTACATTTTTGTCCGACAGTAAACGCAGTGAGAGACCGATGTAGTAAATGTGGGGAAGCATTTGAGACCGATGGGTGTGCTGGGTCTGCATGGCTACACATCTCGCTGTCCACTTATGATCAGATCACTTGAGATGGATGTTAATACCAAGTGTGAGCCGGGCCTAAGTCACAGCCAAAACCCATTCCCATGCCTTACTAAGTTATAACCACAACTCACCTATCTCATTCCCACAGCTTAAATATCTCATTTCATCCACCTTATTAAGTCATAACAACAACTCGGTTATCCTTTTCATGCCTTACTGCATTGTGGCCATGACCTAATTATCTTATTCACATACTTTACTAAGTGGTGGCCATGACTTAATTATCTTGTTTCCACACCATAGAAAGTTGAGGCCATGTGTTATTTTAATTAAGAAGGGATGTCCATAAATCATGAATTCATTATGCTGCTTGATATAATATAGTATGTAAGTATATTATTCTTGGCTGCAACATGATGCACTTATTTCTAATTTTAAATTTCCGAGTTTTCGGAGGTTTCCGAGATTTTCTTTAGAGCGATGCTGTAGTACAGTCATTTTTCTACATGAAATTATGCACTTTTTTTAAGTTCAAAGAATGTGCCGTCGAGGACACATTGTTAAGGACGCGCTCAGACATCTGACGACTGCGGTAGCTAGATTGCGTTAGCTAGAACCTAAATCGGTGGAAAGATACATCTCTGTTCTCTGTGTTACCTCGACAAACGAAATGTTGTCACATCGCCTTCCAGTGTATCTGCTGTAGGTTAGCTCGTTTGTTAGTGTTAGTGTGACAGCCACCCCCCCTTTACATCAAAATGTTATGTATAGTTAACAAATATCCCTTCATTAATTCGTCAGAATGACTATCCCTTGTGGGTTTTTGGTGGGTTGCAAAGCAATAGTAGGTGTGTATACATCATCTTTTTAAAAATAAATATGGTTATTGACTGATTGAATAGTTTCCCCATGATCAGATTACTGAAATGTAAATAAACACATGTATGACAACAGATTTGGAGTAATTTGGAGGTACCAGGTGATTGTTTTGTGCACAGGAAGTGAATAACTTGTTTGTATTTTCTCTTGTGTTTCAACAGATGCAATGTGGACAGCAAGGTATCTCGAGTAGCTTGGCTGAACCGGACCACCATCCTCTTTACGGGGAACGAGAAATGGTCATTGGACCCCCGAGTGGTTCTCCTGAACAACACGGCGGTCACAGAGTACAGTATAAAGATCCTGGACGTGAATTTGCACGACGAGGGGCCGTACGTTTGCTCCATTCTCACTAACAAGAAGCCAGAATCCACCAGAGTTCATCTCATAGTACAAGGTAACCCTCTTTTCAGAGGCCGTTTTCTCTCAGGTGTTTGTGGAGATTTGTAAAGAGGTGTCGTTGAGTTCTTTTTCCCTGTGCCAGAAATATCATCTCTGACAGTCGCAGTTTTCATCACTCACTGTTGAGATTACAGAAATTGTATCAAAACTTGCTCGAGATTGTTTTTGGCTGGGTTGACATTTCAGTAAGATAGATAAAGGTGAAGAACAACTTCGATTCTCCTTCCGCAGACTGATATAATTAAATGAATCTCTCCAGACGTGCCTCTCCGTGATGAAATTGGGATTTAATCTGGGTTTAATTTCAAATCGTTGATAGATATTGATTCAGGACACGCAGCAGAAGGAAAGAGAGTGAAAGCGAAAAAGCTCCAGCCACCGCTCGCAGCCGGCACTCACTAAATCAGCTGTCGAACTGCAGACTTTTGTCATCGTTTACTGTGCAATCAATTCCCCTCACGTTCGCGCTCCAAAAACAATTAACATCACCAGCATTCCGGATCTTTCCTGGTACCACAAAACCATGTAGACACGCTATTTATGTCACAGGATGATTTGCTGTAAAAGTTATACTTTTTAAATCAGATTGTTCCTGAACGTTTAAGGATTAAGTGAAAGACGGAAATATATGCTCTTTTAATGTTGTTGTGAGAGAAAATGTGTGTTTTTGGGGGTTGATTTTTTGCAACCTAAACATCTTCTTATCTACTGCTCATTAACTTTTGGTGCTTAGGCCTGACACTAATTACTCCACATGCAAAATAACCAAACAAATAAATAAGATAGGGCAATTATTTTAAGAGATTAGATACAGCAAGCGTTAATTAGCATTGGAGCGCCTTACAAAATGGGCTTTATTTGGCCAAAAGAACTCCATTTAAGCTTAGTTTATAATGTAATTACTTGTGAAGACTGAAGCATTGTATCAATCATAGAAGAGCTGATTACTCAAAGGCTTATGTGGATTCATCCACTAAATGCTTTTGGGTGTATAGTAGATTCTGCTTGCTGAGTCTGGTTCATTAAAACAGCTGTGAGTAAAACAGCTTGAAAACAGTTTTCAGCCATGTGTACTGAATGTACTGAACTCTTGGGTGCCTTTAGATTCCTCATCTCAATATTCCTGAAATATGGAATGGAATTGGAATTCCTGGGAATTTTTCTTTCTTGGTTTTTGTTCACAAATGAACATGAGGGCTGTCATACAGGGCAAAATCACTAAAGATGTCGGAGATCTTCATAGAGAAAATGCCAATCAGCAAAAATAAAGTGTCATATTATATATACTAATGTTGTATTACTGTTTCTGATAGTAGCAAATTTTACAAAGTAAGAAATTTAGGCTTACTTTTAAACCCTTATGCATCAAACTGGTGCATCGTCAAATCTGATCATAAAATGAACGCATACTAACAGTTTCATTAACAGTTTTGTTGTTTTCTTCTATTCTTTGTTTGTTATCTTCTTTACTGTATACCCCGACTCAAACTCACGTGTGGTAGCATGTTTGGGTGTTACTGCGAGCGTAATGTTTTAATAGGCTGAAAATGCCCAATTTGAGGTCAAATAATCAAAATTATTTTCAACAGCATCAATAATATCTGCAATAGCAATAAGAAGAAAAAACAATGGTTATACTAATGATCATACATTTATATTCTTCACTACAGTCTTTTTACTAAAGTGCATTTACTTTTTTGTGCTTTTACGATTTAAATTTCATTTGTAGACTTTCACTTTGTACTGCTCATACTGCTCATAGAACTTCCTCCCTAAAAATGCAAAACAAAAGCCACCTCATATATGAAATTGATCACACTACACAATCTCATCACACAACCACTTAAAAAAAGCTACATTTTGTTATGTTCACATTTTATTTGTTTTAGTTATCGTAATTTTAACATTATAAAAATATTTAAGCTCTAGTAGGAAGGCAGTGCACCTGCTGCTCAACCACAGATCTGCCGACTGTAGAAAAAAATGGCTCATGAGCTGCTGAATACTTTTGTTTTATGGGTTTGCTTTTTAAGCATGTGCATGATTATGTTTAAATTTTATATAAATGAGGGCAAAGTGTGGTTTGTCTACTGCAGAAGATCACCATGAATAATGTGGCTGTTGGCTGGAGTGGTGTAAAGCACGTCCCCGCTTAACTTCACTGGAGCAGTGAAAACATGCATTCAAACAGAATGCATAGTGCCAACAGTAAAGTTTGGTGGAGGAGGGATAATGGTCTGGGGCTATTTTTCAGGATTTGGGCTCGGCATCTTGGTTACAGTAAAGGGTAAATGTTAATGCTACCGCATACAAAGACATTTTAGACAATTACATGCTGTAATGACTGTGCCTCTGAGCACAAAGCGAGGTCCACAAAGACATGGCTTAATGAGTTTGATGTGGAGGAACTGCAGTGGTCTACAGAGAACCTTGACCTCAGCCCAACAGAGCCCCTTTGGGATGAATTGGAATGCTGATTGTGAGGGCCCTCTCATCCATCATCAATTCCTGACATCACAAATGCTCTTTTAACTGAATTGGGACACAAATTCCCACATACTCCAAAATCAAAAAAGAGCAGAGACTGTTATTGCCACAGAGCAGAGACCAACTCCATTTAATGCCCATAGTTTTGGATTGGGATTGACAGCAAGCTCATATCGGTCAGTTGTCCACATACATTTGACCATATAGTGTATGTGTGAGTGAAGTTTCACCATCTGTAGATGTTTGTTTTCTCCACAGTTACATTGTGTTGTTCACCAAAGCCATCGTATCTGCAAGAAGTATCCCGAGGCCTTTAGTCTCCAAGTGTCAGTGTAAATTGTTTGGCTGCAAAGCCTTATTTGACGAGACCATTGATCATACAGCACAGAGCCGTATTTGCTTGTTTGCAGTTCCCATGCATGCGAAGCTTAGTGGTATGTACTTCTGTATTTTCTTTGTTTCAGTTCTTGCTTGTCTTTAGAGGTCTGGGTGGGATTTTTTTAGTCCAGGATTTCCTCCTGCTCCCGCGGGTTCCCATCTGCGTTAGTCAGAGTGAAAATGACTGCCGCTGGTCAGACTTGCCTTTATTGTTATCTTATATGTATATATTTATATTCATAATCTATTTGTTTTTCTCAAGAGCACTTTCCACAGCTGTGGCCATCCGATCTGAGTCTATGCTGTTTCTGTAGCCTATAAGAAAGCAAGTCACATGATTCATGTGTTTGCATTTATTTAGAACTAGTTTAGAACATCTATTTAGAATGAATTGACTAGTTTGTTATTTTGCTGTTAGATGTCATCAATATATGGCAGTTATTAGGATCATTTTATGTATCATTAATCTGTGGGATTTCTCTACACATACATGTTGTCCTGCTCCTGCCAGCACTGGGCCAGTTAATCACCCACTCCCATGAACCACAATGAAAATTAGCCCTGGGCCACAAGATCTTGTGGTAGGCCCTGTGGGAATGCAGACCTTTACTTGGTTTTCTTTGTCTAAGATACAGTGGTCACTTGTTGATGGCCAAGCATTGGAATACTTCCTTTCAAAAACAATGACCGTTTCACCATTTATCCCATTGAATGAATTGCATATGATTGAAAAGTTAATGTTTTACGTCAACGTACACTGAAAATCCCAACATAACTAGCCAGTATTTTGCTAGACCAATCAATGGGCTCAATCACTTTTTATTAATTTTTTTTTTTACCCAATTTTCTCCTCATTTTGGTCGTCTCCAATTTCACCCACTAGTTAGGACTCCCCCAACCACACGATACTGTCAGTGCTAGGAGGGTGAAAGCTAACACAGGCTTCCTCCAAGACCTGTGAAGTGCCACTGCATCTTTTCTGCCGCTCACACAACATCACTGGACAGCTGAATGCCCTTGGAGGAAAGCACCAACCGCCAGATCTGTTACATCAGCTAACAGGCCTGCACTGACCAGCATCATGCTGAGTGATGAGGGAAGAAGGGGGCCATCCTACCCACCCAAAGAGAGCGAGGCCAACTGTGCTCTCTTGGACTCCTGGCCACGGATGGCTGTAGCATCACCAGGGATTGAACTCGTTATCTCCTGATGATGGGGCCAACGCTTAGACAGTTGCACCACTCAGGAGCCCCCACTTTTTATTTTTGGAAGAATTTAAATTTAGGTTTGGTTAAAAATATTGTAACAAATTTTTGCAGTTAAAAATGTATTAATGGCCCCCTAGCAGGACCACCCACAGGTTGAAGACCACTATGATATTTAAAATGTTGGACATGTTGATTCTACAGAGCACTAATGATTTGATTGGCATTTTGAGTTGGTGCAGATAGATAAATAGACAGACAGACAGATAGACAGACAGACAGACAGACAGACAGAGACTTCATTGATCCCGAAGGAAATTTTGCAGCCACACAAAACAGCACAGTCATAGTAATAAAGTTACTAGATCTTTAAACAGATTGACACAATACACTGCAGTTAATGTCGTTATTTTGTTTAGTCAATTGCGATTAAGAGATTTTGTGTATTGTGTTATGGTCAATAGTTACAGTGACCTACTGCTTTTGTTAGTTTGCTGCTGACTCTCTTATAGGTGTCCTGTAAGCACTGTCCAGCAGAGTCTGCCAAAGATGCTGAAAGTATCATTTTAAAAGCCATTGAAAATCTTCATTTTAACTGAGAGGGCTACAACTGCGGGGCTTTTTATAGCAACATACAACATTCAGGCCGCTGGGCCTCAGCCTGCACTGCTACGGATGGTTTGAAGCGTCAAACTAAGAAAATGTGTTAACAACCTTAAAAATGTGGATGATATTAATAATTTATCACAATAACAACATTATTAACATTTTAACTTTGGCAACCCTAGTAATTACATAATTGCACATGAATAAAATTTTAACTAGCAGCGTCAAAGCATTAAGTGCTCTCTAATTGCTAGGATGATCTTAATATAGTGGTAAAACTGGGCTGGTTGTATGCAAATAACACAGTACAAGGACAACAAAACACAGCAAGAGCAAAACAGCACCTGCAAAGGAGACAAAGGAGGAAGAAAAAGGACAAAAAAGATGATGATATGCAGATCAGGTTCAGTTTAAGGTTAAACTGTGTGTTGAGACAGCAGGAGGGATTGGGGAAGATGTGTGACGAATGATCCCATGCATGATTAATGGCTGTCAAATTCCCAGCAAAATGGAGCTCTAATTTTATTGGAGGTCATAATAGATCGTTCTGGTTCAAGGTTGTCAAACAGTACAGACATTGTTGTAAGAGGGTGATTTTGCATTTGATTTGAAGCTGTAGAAACTTTTTTTTTTTCCTCAGATAAGAAAGCGTTGCTGAAAGAGAGGAGAGGGAGGTGTATTTGGAGGTTTTAAACTTGCTGAAGTCTCTCAAAGGAATAAAGGATGGGTCGAGTGGGACTCTCTGGCACAAGGAGCCCACGCACAGTCACAGCCGTTCGAATCCACAAAGAGTAATGGCTCTACGTGTTCAGAAAGCGCGTAGGTGAGGGTCAGGTACTTGTTTGGTGCAGTGTTGGTGTTTTTGCACATTGCACTAAATGTGTTGCTTTTTACAGTTAGTCACATTAGTCAGGAGTTTGAACGGGTTAAATTAAACACCACACTTTTCTTCATTTTCTTTAAATGATAAAAGTTTGATGTGAACATTGTTTCAGAACGTACCATTCACTTTTCCAGCCTAACTGGAAAAGCTGCGAAAAACAGCCTAGTGTGACATTTTCAATTGGGTGCTTTGGTGATGTCAGGACATTGACACTTATCTACCTATTTAGCCTGCATCTGTTTAGCCCCACCCACTCAAGATTAAGTTATAAGGTGTGTTTCATGTTGTGCTGCTTTATGTTCACTTTTTAATTTTTGGATGAACACTGTAGGTTTGGTTAAAATATTATAACTCATTTTTGCAGTTTAAAACTGCCCCATAGCAGGACCACCCACAGTCCACAGCGATATGTAATATGTAGGAAAGATTGATTCTGCAGAGCACTAATGATTTGATTGGCATTTGAGTGTTGGTGCAGATAGATAGATAGATAGATAGATAGATAGATAGATAGATAGACAGACAGACAGACAGACAGACAGACAGATAGATAGATAGACACTCAGATACTTTATTAACCCCGAAGGAATTTTAGCAGCCAGTATTAGTCACACAGTACAGCACAGTCATAATAATAAGGGCTATATGATATAAAAAGAGGAATATATATGAAAACCCTATTTATAGGCATATATATATAGCTACCATATGTACCTCACTCTGTGGCCCAGGCCTGGTACAGTACAGTAAGTAATAATAAAGTGCACTGACTACATGAAAGTGGATGGAGGAACTACTTAGACAGTTGTGGAATATAGATAATAATGAAATACCAGACTCATCTTTGGATTATTACATTTAAAAATAGTGGCGTTGTACTCAAGACCACTAGAGATGAGTCTGGGTCAAAACCAAGACCTAGACACATCAAGTCTGAGTCAAGACTGAGAGCAGGAATGGACTGTAATATAACTAGATAAGCCAAAAATTATTATTATTAT
Organism: Pygocentrus nattereri; assembly: GCF_015220715.1. Lineage (NCBI taxonomy): Eukaryota > Metazoa > Chordata > Actinopteri > Characiformes > Serrasalmidae > Pygocentrus > Pygocentrus nattereri. The sequence continues at coordinate 33,007,998 of NC_051228.1, read as the reverse complement.
GCTAAAATCTTGGCCCAACATTGCATTGTAACTTTGGAAATGATGGTGAGACTGTTCTCTGTCCCTTCTTCTCAGAAACTCCTAAATGAAAACATTCAGACCTGCACAGTTAAGCCATCATGAAAAGGATAAAATAGAGTCTCTGACAGCACTGGGGGCCACTTACCGGGTGGTCTTCTACACGTGGGGACTGCTATAACAAATAGACATGATAAGTGTCCAGTTCTTTTCCCCAAATGTGAATTTTACATGATTCACTTTAATTAAATGAACTTACTGTAGGAATGAACGTGGGTAAAGTTTTTGGGAAACGGAGAGCAGTGAAATCTGCTTTTGTTGAATAATTCTATTCGTTTCTTAATTCTGATAGGCTGTTTTTAGGCTGAGGATCGAGACTGAGACCGGACTTGGGAACTACAATGCTAGAAAAAAGCCCAAGAAAAACAAGAACATGCAAACGAATGTCATTATAATCTATTCTATCCAATTCTAATGTTCCAAAATCAGAGCCGTGGGATTGCTACCTTCACATTTGATACATCAAGCTGCATTTTAACATGCATAATTAAATCTGAACCTTCCTTTACTAGGATATATTTATAACATCAGTCTATGTAGAGTCTCTCTGCTGTGATCGCAATAAGATGCTGAACATTTGCATGTGACACAATCCTTCACCTTCCCACCTTCTCATTGTGTGCTGAGAGGTATACTATTTCTGCACTGTTCTGTGGAGTGTGTTTTCAACAGTTGTGGTCATGTACTGGCTGTTCTCCAATTATGCAGCCTCTGTCATTACACATCTTAGATAAAATATTCTCTGTGCGGCCACAGTCAGCCCACGCCTACCGTTAAGACCAGGAATTGACTGAAGGTCATGTCGGCACTGCATTGTCTGCATGAATAATACAGACTATATATATGAACAAAGCCATAATCTGTGACAATCACAGACTGTAAATGTGCCCACAGGGTGCCCAGCATTTATGTTTAAAATAAGAGCCCAGAGCGTTAAAGACAACGTCATATTGGAATGTTTTTAGTAATGTTTGGGTTATTATCTCTTTGCATGTTAATTGCCTTGCTTTTAGAAGCACATATTACCCCGTATTTTACCGTTATAACATCACTAAAGAACGTGAGAACAACATATAAAAGGTTTTGAAAGTCAACTATACTGTTTAAAAGTTTTAAATCATCTTTTGCAAGTTTGCCATCAGTGTTTTCAATAAAATAAAATGAATTTAGGAAGATACAGTACTGCACAAAAGTCAGAGTCCTTTTATTTATTTCATTTACAACCAAAATAGCCACTAAGTGCAATATTTTCAGTGTAATTCCAAATTGTAAAGGAATAGTGTAAAAAAAAACTTGAGTCATCTGCCAATTATTTTAACTATGAATAGATTTTAAAAAATGAAAGAATGATAAAAAAAAAGATTAACTGATCAATAATAAGCCATGCAGAGTCTTTCAAAGATTACCGGTAATTCTGGTAACACATTATTTTGATAGTCCGCTGTAGATTCCGCTCATATTATGGACATATGAGTTTTCATCACTATTTTCATGTTGTATGTAAATTCTGTGAAAGTGTCTAATTGAAAGTTTTTAATTCACAGTGTTTGTGAGTCAGGCTTTATTTGTTTATAGTTTAATTTAATGCAGAGAATATAAAAGGTGTTCAGGGAGCCCAAAAAGGGCTTATGTACAAAGCAATATTTTGAGATATTATTATAATGAGAGAGATATTATTATAATATTATTAATATTTTAAATTTTCAGTAAAAATGGCCATTAAAAACAAATAATGCCTTCTCCAGGAGATGTTTATGCAGTGATTGGATATAAAATGTTCCACTTGCTTCAGGAAGGGGAAAGACAGGTACAATACAGTGCAGTTAATCAGAACAGAGGCTGTTTACATATATCAGTCTTAAAGGTACAGTAACACAAACAGCCTGTTGAATTCTGAGGGATAAAGAGATTTTGAAAAATGGTCATGTAAGAATGAATTATGGCTGTTTTTGGTATATATAGCCACATGGATGTTATAAGCGGGGCCTCAGCAGGACCTCACCTAAAAAATGTAGTATATGGGCTCTTTAGGGTTAGGGTTAGGTTTGGCTTTAAGTTTAAGTTTAGATTTAATAGAATCTATAAAGTTCCTACATTTTTCTTGTGTTATAATTTTTCCCTGGCTACAGTGTGTTGTGCTGAAACTCCTTATAGCTTCAGTATGAATGATGTGTATGTAAATGTGTTATTTCCTGTAATATCACACAAGCCTTGAATTTGCAGCTTAGCTTTAATACATGGACAGCATGGACAGGGGAGTAAACGATACCTTTAGACTTTCATGTTTTTACATGTTTTATGTTTAGAAGCATTTTAGTTGTATTACGTCAAACTATTTTATTAAAAAAGGGAAAACTTTGTTTTCCAAGATGTGGGCACTTTAACTTCAACCCAAAAGGTAAATATAGACCTCAGCCCAGCTCAACCCTACACCTAATATTGTTTCACAAGATATTCACAAGATATTTTCTTAGAAATAAAGCATCTGTAGAGAATCTAAAAACCTCTGAAAATTAAGTGTAACCTAAAAATAGTACAGTAACAAAACAGTGTATAGCATTGTGTAACAGTAGGAGACAAATTCACCCAGAAGGTACTTTTTTTACATTATTTTTTCTAAAATTATGTTTCACTTTGAATCAGTAATCATCAATTTGAGTTGTAAGAACTGCAGGAAAAATCTATTTTTAATTTATACAATACAGTATTTTGCATTCTACAATAACTACCTTAAGCCCAAGGTCAGTTCTTTGTAAATGTCCACTCAAAGATGTTAGTTTTAATCACTGAAATAAGGCCAAAAGGGTGATGAAATAGAGCAGCTGGAGCTGTAAGGACAGTATATGAACTGCAGCTTTATAACGTGTAACGTGGTATTTGACTGAACATAAAAGATCAAATATCATAGAGGATCTGAAACACATCACAGTGGGAGCTTAACACAGAGGATCATAGCTTTGCCTACTATTAGCACACAGCTCACTAGAACAAAGTGCGGAAAAAGACTAATAAAGAGCGTTAGAGGGCTGCTGCAGTAAGTGTGCTGTGGTGCCAGAGCCTGCTCTAGAAAAAGGGAACCAGAATGACGTTTCTGCAGTTTCCGTCTTCGTGGTGAAACCAGAAGAATAATAAGGCAGGTGCTGTTTACACTAAGTGTAAATAGAATGATGCTGGTATGGAGACTTAGTGTAAATAACATGATTTTGTTATTTACACTTAGTGCTCAACATCGTACTATTTATACTTACATAATGACATTATACTTTACACTGTTTATTGATACTGATTCAGTAGTATTAGCCTGTATTTCGGCATTTAAAATCTGCATTTTGTGAAGCTTTGTTTGTCATTATTGCCTACAGCTCTCTTTCTCTCATCAGGGATTACTACTCCTAGTTCTCATTTTAGTTTTAGTTTATTTAAGACAATACTACTGGACAGTGTATACTTGTTTAGACATATTAGAAACAAAACATACTTGAATTTAATTGTTAAAAACCCAAACCAAAGTTGTGCTGCCAAAGTAAAAACTATCGAAAATAGTACACAGATTCCCCTTTTACCCAGACAGGGAATCAAACCCCACCCTAATCAAGCAGGGCAGTGGTGTTATCCACTATGCTATAGCATATGTCTGTTTAACTTTTAGCAAATGTTACTGCAAGACTGATGTTTTATGTAATAGAGAATGTAAAAGTGCACTCACTTATTACCTGGTTAATATTATTCTATTCACCCTTACTCTCCATTTCTGTCTTGAACAATGCTTTTCTTCCAATGCTGCCTTGTTTTTGTACATGGAGAGTATAAATTATTAGCATTAGCAGGAAAATGAGCATTTTGGTTGCTAGTTTTACTTAGTGTAAAGATACACCGCTGAATAATTTACTGAAAAATACATTGGATATGCATATTGATGGAAATTATACACAGAAATTGGTCAAAAATACAAAATAAAAAGGAATAGCAACCAACATAGTAAAAGTATAAAGTAATTTGTGCTTTATTTGTTTATAGTTTAATTTAATGGGGAAAATATAAAATGTGTTTAGGGAGCCCAAAAAGGGCTTATGTACAAAGCAATATTTTGATATAGTACAGTGCAGAGTTAGAGACCAACGTTGGCCATTAAAAACATATTATGCATTCTCCAGGAGATGTTTATGCAGAGATAAGGTAATCCACTTGCCTAAGGAAGAAGAAAGTCAAAGAAAAATAACTGGGAAAAAAGGAGTTTTATAGAGAAAATGGGACTCTTCAATATTTGTGCAGGACCTTGTAGACCCCCGAAACATCAGATAAACAGTTCTTAAAGCTCTTAATCTCCACTCTTGCTTCAGATCTGGGAAAATCCACAGGTGTTTTCTGTCCGTGTCAATGCTGTGAATTCAAAAGGATGTATAGCTGTCCAGAAGCTGTAAAAAAAAAAAAAGATGAAAAAGAACCACATTTCCTGTCAAAGAAGCTGCTGGTGTTCTCAAAACAATGGGCTGACCGCTCCAGTGTCCAGGTCTCAACATCACTGAATGTGCCAATTGAAAAGAACAGCTGCAATAAAGGCAGAGTGGACACAGTACATACTGACAAAATGATACTGTATTAATTTGTTTGTATAATTTATGAATAAATATGTTTTTGCTGCGTTTACCTGATGAATAACTTGTACTTAATGGCCATTTTGACTGGAAATGAAATAAATGATGGGCAGTCTCAGATCTGTGCAGTACTGTACATATTTTATGTACAGTACCATGTTGTACAGTAATGTATTAGAAACAGTGTGTATCTCTGTAACACAGTGACCCCTACAAGCCATTTTCCTCCTCTGGAAAAGTGACCACTTGTATTCCTTCTGGACACCCAGCTAAAGATGGCACATGGCTGAGTTTAGCTGTTTACTGAACAGGGTTAATTCCTGCCTTTCAGCACAGCATGTCTACTGGTGCACCACTTGGAAGCTGGCTATTGCAGTAATTCACGTCTGAATTAAAAGCGTCCCTATTTTTATCTATAAATAGCTAAATGCCACAGACACTTAATGCTACACATGTTAGCACAACCGTCTAGCATCAAGAAGACTTTGCTGTTTAAAATGGAGGATCTCTCCTAGTCTGGCCTCAGGAGGGAGTTTGCTTTCGCCCAGCTGCTTGCATCAGAGCCAGCATTGTCCAGGTGGTGTGCAGTGGATCTGGCCAGGCTGGGTTTTTACACCCGAGTGTAGTGGAGCAGGATTAAAGATAAGCAGACATTGCCCAACTCACAGGAGCTAGTGATGAATAGGCTAAAAAGGTGAAAAGCGGCAGCAGCAGCCAAGCGTGGGAAAGCGACTCTAAAGAGAATATATGCATATTTCTTTCTAAACTTACTTCCCCCCAGCTGAACACAGAGGGAGATGAGAGCAGCATTGTAACTCATGTCTTGTGTGATGTTCGACCCACTGGTTTCTGAGTATCACAAATTTCTCAGTAGGAAATATTCACTTTTCTGAGGTGGGTGGCATGGCAAAAGTATTAAATAGCAATGTAGTGGTTTCATGTAGCACCAAATAGCTTCTATTTTTACAAGGTTGATGTTTTAACAATAGCAGAACCCTTTTTGATGCTATATAGAACCATTTTCGGAAAGGTTTTCTCCATCACATCAGATGTTTAAACTGATAAAGTGTATTGTTTTTTTGAAAAGTATATGCCAATTTTGAATTTGATGCCAATAACACATTTCAAAAAAGTTGGGACGGGGGCAACAAAAGGCTGGTAAAGTTGTGTAATGCTAAAAAAACACCTGGTGGTTGATTGGCAACAGGTCAGTTACATGATATGGGCATGCAAAAGCATCCCAGAGACCACCTGAAAGACTGCACAATCAAATAGTGTAATAGTTTCATCATCTATGGTAAATAATAACATTAAATCACTGCATGAGCTCAGGAACACTTCTGAATACCACTGTCTGTGAAATCAGTTTGTTAAAACTGTTAAAACTCAAACATGTTCAACCCCAATTCCAATGAATTTGGGACGTTGTGTAAAACATAAATAAAAACAGAATACGATGATTTGCAAATCCTTTTCAACCTGTATTCAATTGAATACACTACAAAGACAAGATATTTAATGTTCAAACGGATGAACTTTATTGTTTTTTGCAAATATTCACTCATTTTGTATTTGATGCCTGCAACACATTCCAGAGACGTTGGGACAGAGGCAACAAAAGACTGGGAAAGTGGAGGAATGCTCAAAAAACACCTGTTTGGAACATTCCACAGGTGAACATTAATTAATTGTAAACAGGTGAGTGTCGTGATTGGGTATAAAGGCAGCATCCCTGAAAGGCTCAGTCATTCACAAGCAAGGATGGGGCGAGGTTCAGCACTTTGTGAACAACTGCGTGAGCAAATAGTCCAACAGTTTAAGAACAACGCTTCTCAACGTGCAGTTGCAAGGAATTTAGGGATTTCATCATCTACAGTCCATAATATCATCAGAAATCTCTGCAAGTAAGCGGCAAGGCAGAAAACCAACATTGAATGCCCGTGACCTTCGATCCCTCAGGCGGCACTGCATTAAAAACCGACATCATTCTGTAACGGATATTCCCACATGGGCTCAGGAACACTTCAGAAAACCACTGTCAGTGAACACAGTTCGTCGCTCCATCTACAAGTGCAAGTTAAAACTCTGCCATGCAAAGTGAAAGCCAGATATCAACACCACCCAGAAACACCGCCGGCTCCTCTGGGCCCGAGCTCATCTGAGATGGACTGACGCAAAGTGGAAAAGTGTCCTGTGGTCTGACGAGTCCACGTTTCAAATTGTTTTTGGAAATCATGGACGTCATGTCCTCCGGGCCAAAGAGGAAAAGGACTGTCTGGATTGTTATCAGCGCAAAGTTCAAAAGCCAGCATCTCTGATGGTGTGGGGGTGTGTTAGTGCCCATGGCATGGGTAACTTGCACATCTGTGAAGGCACCATTAATGCTGAAAGGTACATACAGGTTTTGGAGTAACATCTGCTGCCATCCAAGCAACGTCTTTTTCAGGGACATCCCTGCTTATTTCAGCAAGACGACGCCAAGCCACATTCTGCACGTGTTACAACAGCGTGGCTTCGTAGTAAAAGAGTGCGGCTACTAGACTGGCATGCCTGCAGTCCAGACCGGTCTCCCATTGAAAATGTGTGGCGCATTATGAAGCACAAAATACAATGGAGACCCCGGACTGTTGAGCAGCTGAAGTTGTACATCAAGCAAGAATGGGAAAGAATTCCACCTACAAAGCTTCAACAATTAGTGTCCTCAGTTCCCAAACGCTTATTGAGTGTTGTTAAAGGAAAGGTGATGTAACACAGTGGTAAACACGCCCCTGTCCAACTTCTTTGGAACGTGTTGCAGGCATCAAATTCAAAATGGGTGAATATTTGCAAAAAACAATAAAATTTATCCATTTGAAAATTAAATATCTTGTCTTTGTAGTGTGTTCAATTGAATACAGGTTGAAAAGGATTTGTAAATCATCGTATTCTGTTTTTATTTATGTTTTACACAACGTCCCAACTTCATTGGAATTGGGGTTGTAAAAAAGACACTACACAAACACGATCCAGAAATGCTGCCATCTTCTCTGGGCAGGAGTTCGTTTAAGATGGACTTAGGGGAAGTGGAAAAGTGTCCTGTGGTCCAATGAATCAACATTTGAAATTCATTTTTGGAAATCATGAACGCTGTGTTCTCTGGGCTAAAGACCACTCAGCTTGTTATCAGTGCACAGTTCAAAAGCCAGTATTCATGATGGTATAGGGGTGCATTAGTGCACATGGCATGGATGACATGCAAATCTGTGAAGGCACCATTGATGCTGAATGATAAATATATGTTTTGGCAACATGTGCTGCCTTCCAGAGGACATCTTTTTCAGGGACAGCCGTGCTTATTTAAGCAACACAATGTCAAACCACATGCTGCATGCACTAAAACAGCATTGCTCTGTATTAAAAGAGCCCTGGTGCTAAACTGGCCTGCCTGCAGTCCAGACCTGTCACCAGTGAGAACATTTGGAGGGTTATGAGATGAAAAATATGACAAATGAGCGCCTGAACTGTCGAGCAGCTGAAATCCTATGTTAAGTAAGAATGGGAAAACATTTCACTTTCAGAGCTACAGCAACTGGTCACCTCCATTCCCAAAAGCTTACAGAGTGTTGTTTAAAGAAGAGGTGATGAAACACAGTGATAAACATGCCCCCGTCCCAACTTTTTTGGAATGTGTTATTGGCATAAAATTCAAAATGGGCATTTATTTTTCAAAAAACAATAACATTTCTCAGTTTCAACTTTTGATATGTTGTCTTTGTAGTGTTTTCTTTTACAAATTTACATGATGTGCATATCATTGCATTCCGTTTGTATTTACATTTTGCTCAGCACCCCAACTTTTTTTAAATGGGGTTGTATATGAATCATTGTCTTTCCTAAAGAACTCATGAAGATCCGTCTTTTTACGTATTCACACTTTGCTGTTTACAGGCTCTATTAGTAAGTCTACATTTCTTGTATGATGCACGCTGCTGTTCATTGTCCTCAAAGTGCTGACGACAGCCACGATATACTTAGAAAAATGTATTGTGATGTAATTAATCTCCTTTCCGATAACATTATCCTATTGAGCACCCTTTCTTGCTAGCACATCCTGTGGGTAGAATCGTGTCTCCTTGTCTTGCTCCCCCTCTTCCCAAACACTCTATGTTCATGTCCTGGATTAGTGCTACATCTATTTCTGTGGTGAATGACGGCAGTGGAGGGGCTTGTCTTCGTAAAAAGGCCTCATCGTCTTCCTCAGCATCGATCAGACGCATTGATCAGCAGAAATACGAGGAGAAGTGCGCGATGTGTTAGGGTCCTGGGCAATACGAAACCGGCCATTCTTCCCCTAGCCCTCTCTGAAGTACACAAAGCATTATTCTAATGAAACCGCCATCTACAGAAGACAAATGAAGGTTATTGCTGCTCTACGATTCAGAATAAAAGTCTTTTAGAGAGATAAATCCTTTGGGAATATAGAATGTGAGACATGGGTAGAGCTGCAGAGAGGACAGCAGATGTCCCAATGATTTTCCTCTGAACTGCAAAGCACTTGTTCATAATTCAAGACTGTAGACTGAAGGCATGAGGATCAGTGGGTGTCATAATGATGATGATGATTGTACTTCTTTAGTGTAAGTAACATTCAAATATGTGAGCATATTCATAGCTTTCGGATATGTAAACTCAGGCCATTCATAATTAATAACAGAAAGCTTTCACTAAATGGATTACAGAGATTTAATAACCAATGCCAGGAAAAAGTTTCTCGCTTTATTTGAAAGTTTTCTCACTGTTTTATTTATTTTTTTAGGAAAAACAACTCGTGAATGCTTGAATTTACTTTTATAAAACAGGTCCATGTTTAATACTTGACTGGCTGTGCCACTGTAAATGTTAGATATATGCTGCACAGTTTATGTCAGTTTATGTATTAATGCCGCAGTTCCCAACTGCAGTCCTAGAGACACTTTGCTGTGCACATTTTTGCAGTTTTCCTATTTTCCACACTTGACCCAGCCAATGTGGTGCTTTTTACTTAGTTAACAAGTTTAAACAAGTGTGCTCAATGAGACAAAGCACAAAAATGCACATTAGTGTTGGGTCACCAGGACTTGGATTGGGAACACTAGTATTAATACACTGTGTAAAAACCAAAGAATCGTTATATAACTTTGTAAAGAGTTCTTGACATACTTGGCAACCGTAACCCGCTGTGTGTGAACTATGTTGCATTGTGGAAGAAAAATGTAACAATTTTCATTTCCAAGCACATTAATATACTTCTGGCCCAGAAGGTGGTTTAAACAGCTGAAAGATTTGAGTGCTGATGAGTGAAGATTATGGCTTTATTCCCAAGGTAGGAACAAATATTGTCACAGATATTTACATGATATTCTTGTCCTCAAATAAACCTAATTAGACTAGCAAGTCAGCAAATAAAACGTGCTCATTTGTATGAAAAACCTTTGAAAAGTTTGGACAGTGGAAGTGTGAGTGGCAGTATTCTCATTAGAATGATATTTTCAAATATCTGCGTTTCTGCTGGAATGGCCAAAAAAAAAGTGTCTCTTATCTTAGCACCAGCATAATATTCGAATCCCATAGGGCAGGAGAATTGAGCATTAGCGAAGAGGTATTTTGGCATTTATGGTGTAAACTGAAGGCCTATCTCTAACCGTTACCATTACGGTTCAGCTACTTCTGTAAAGTAACAGGTTTACCTTCAACATGATTAGATATTTCCTACAGTTGCTGTTGAATGTGTCAGTTGCTTGTGTCATGGTGCCAGAGGTGTGATATTTGAAATGGATGAGCTCTTCAGAGCTGAAACTGGCTGCACCAGTACTGCTCCAGCCAGGTGGAGCCTGGAGTGCTGCTGGCCAGGCTGTCCTTTTTGAAACACATGCACTCACACACACACCCTTGTCCAGCTTGGCCCGAACGTGCCATTCAGTGTTCTTTTGGGTTTGTTTATCTAACAAGCTTTCCCCATTAAACCGTCCTGCTGTGACAATGCCCTGTCAAAAACAAACTCTCCATCGCAGCGCCTTGCGATGCATTGTTAGTGTTTTAGAGTCAAAGCAAACAAACAAACAAACAAACAGCAATTGTGTAGAAGGAGAAAACACAAGCAGCAACAAAGACCGCTTTGTTGTGGATACTGTAAGAGCGTGAATATTGTCCAGCGGGATCATCAGTCATCATAGGAAACGATATCATCTTAATTGCTGTGAAGTGAGAGCTGCTTTAAAAAAAAGTAGGCCAGCGTACATGTTCTTCGTCTGTTATGTGCTTTTAGGTGGCTCCTGTGGAGCAGAAAGGCGTCAGGAAGAGACCTCGCACGAATTCTTGGGAGAAAAGCGTCTCTGACAGAAGGAGAGGCGAGGGTCATGGCGCTGTGATGTGACGTTGTGTCGAGCAACAGTGTACCCATTGTTCAGCCCACAGGCGCCGCTTGTTGTCTAGATGATGAAAACAGTTTGGAAAGGCGAAAAACAAAAACAGAGAATATAAGAGTCTCTCGCAATGTCCTTGTCAAAGCGAGGCCTTTTTTTTTCCCTCGACAGAATCTGACAGTGTTGAAAAGTGACACAGCCCATCATATTGGTACTTATTTCTGTGATGTCATAAGGGAATGAAATCAACTCCATGGTGGTGTACAAATGAGACACAGTATGTTTGGTTGGCATTTTGTTGTTCTGTTCTGTGTCTTTGTAAATTAAACTGTGAGGAGCCTTAGGCAGGAATGTAAATGATCAAGTGGCTGTACAGTTTTCAACGTATTCTAGTAATAGAAAACCACATATTTTGCTTATGGCACTTAGCCCTGCTTCTTTGTGTTGTGTCATAAGGAGTTTTTTACTTTTCTTTGTTTTTTTGTTTTTTTTTACAGGGCAGCTGATAAGAACAGAGCTCACATATTACACATATATGAGCTTTGGTCTGTATAATACATATATCAGTCTTAAAAGCAGAGTAGCAATTTGTTTAATATGTAGAGATAAAGGGATGCTGGAAAACGGCCTTGGAAAAAAGAAAGATACCAAAAAGATGGTTTTTGGTACAAAAAGCACACCCAAAATAAGGATCACACGCTTTCTTAGCTGCTTACCCTTCTGGGTCACACAGACAGACATACACATTCAAACCTAGGGGCAATTTAGCATGTCTGACTGTATGTCTTTGAACTGTGGGAGGAAACCCACGCAGACATGGGGAGAAACTCCACACAGAAAGGACCCTGGTCATCTGGCCGGGGAATCGAACCCAGGTACTTCTTGCTGTGAGGCAACAGTGCTACCCGCTGTGCCAACATGATGCCCTGCCTTTTAATCAGAGCAAAACACACCAGAAGCTCCAGAAAGGAAATTTAAACAGTCACATGCAAAAGTTTGGGTGCTAATTGGTCAAATGACATGGTTTATTGATTTTGAAGTGATAATTCGTTAACGCCTCCTTTACGGCGACCACACTTCTGCACATTTTAATGCATAATTACTGTTTATTTTCTTATTTTAACATGTTGGGGTTAAAAAGTGCATGAGTATGCCATTTTCCCCCAATATGTTAAACTTTATTATGATTGAAAATGCCACGTGTAAGTGAGGTCTCTGTAGAGGGCGTGTAAACTAATGTTCATTTACAAATCAACAAAATATGGAATATGTATACACTGGTACATTTTATTTGTTTGTACTTTTTGATTTTTTTAACTAAAACTGGAAAGGTTGCTGCACATTATTTTCAGTGCTTTTTAATGCTATTTAAAGACCCCAATATAGCAATGTTCTAGCCCTTCTTCAGTGGTCAGTTTCTGACCACAGGATCACAGTCAGCTGGATATCTTTGGTAGGAGGAGCATTCTGAAGTACTCTAACGCACACGACTCAAATAATCTGTAGGCATCGTCATCAGGCGATAAAGCAGAAAGATACTGCAGCAGTTTTGGTTTAAACAGTTTTGACTGAAACATTTCATGAATGCATTTTTTTTTTTTGGTGTTGCCATAATAAGCAGCTAGAATCACACTTGCCTCGCACTTCCTTTTTACATGCCCACATTTTCGTGAAAGGCACTTGCACTGAGAATAGTTCAAGCTTTGATATCCGGCTGTAAAGCAGTTCGACATTTGGCCCTTTTGTTATGTTCTGAAAAGGCGCATCACTGCTGCAGGTTGTGAATAATGTCTTTTTATGGTGCCTCTACAACAGTGATGTAAACAGAGTGCAAAGAAGAAACAAAGGATCGTAACTGGATCCGGCCTAATGCAGCCAACACCTCTCCACTAAATATGAAATAATGTCTGCACATTAAAATAAGACACTTTCAAACATTTTATGACCCTAAATACTTAATATCTTTTTAAGATTTTCTAATGGATTGTTAGGAAGTTTGTCTGCTCGTGGCAGCTGTAACAGCCTCTTCTCTTCTGGGAAGGCTTTACATTAAGTGCTGGAACATCAGTGTGAGGATTTGATTGCATTCAGCCATGAACCATGATCATTAAAGCATCTCCTGCTAATCCCAAAGGTACTGGATGGAGCTACATCACTCCAGATACTATAGTTCCACTGCTTCTCAACCCAATGCTGAAGGGCTTTACACCCCTCTAGGTGACGCTTAGCATTGGTCATGTTGGCCTTACACTAAATAAAGGTACTAAACGGTCACTGGGGCTGTACCCCTCTTGTCATTGGGGTGCTACCCTCATGGGTACATCTCAGTACCTTTAGTCAGGGAACATAATTGTACTATAATCTATTGAAATTATATGTTCTAAGCTGTACTGACTCCACACACCCCGTCTCATCTCCAGGCTTTTTATTTTATGGTTCTGTTTTAAAACATTCTGTTAAGAAAAGGTACAAATATGTACTTTTCACCTGGAAAAAGTTATTAAAGGTGCACAACCGGACCTTAAAACCACTGTTGCACCTTTGAGGGAACATTATATATATTGTTTGTACCTTGATGACCAAAAATGTACCTGCACAGAACCTGTCTAACATATTTCTAAAAATGTACACTCCTGTGCAGCAGCCCCAGAGCCTTCCAGAGCAGCCTTTGTGTCCCATTCTTTTGGCTTATTTATAGAGATTATACAAGCTGTACAGCTGTTCGACAGAGCTCCTGTGTCTGCAGTGGGTGCATCTTAGCTGAATGGCTGAATTTTGCTAATTAGAAGGGCTATCTGAATACTTCTGGACGTATAGTGTATATCACCCACAGCAGATCTTCACAATCGTGTCATTAGACAAATATAAAACCATAGACTCTGACAGTGTCCTTGTCAAAGCCAGGCTTATTTCCCAGACTGAGTCTGACAGAGTTGAAAAATGACACACGGCATCACATTTGATACAGATTTTTTTGATGTCAAAAGAGAATCGAAACGCCAGCACAGTCTGGACAAATGAGCCACATTTTGTTTGGTTCAGGGTAGCCGTTAAAAGGTGATGTACCAATCCGCCTACATTTCGAGGGGAAAGCTCATGACGCATTTCCCTTCAGGCAGTGCCATCAATTTTATCCTATTGAAGAATTTCAGTACTTTCTCTCTCCTTATTTCTCCCGCATTAAAAACGTTGCCTTGCCGCAGTCTTCTCTCCAACCAAGGCTGATTCTAATAGATGTATTCTTCAGTGTATTCTTATTAGATTAAAAGTAACTTGTTTGTTTTTTCTATGGCATCAGCTACCAGCTTTGGAGAGGAAGCATGCCAAACAATATTTGTGGCTGCATTCCTCTGTATTGTATTGTATTCCCTGAGGACCTCTTATGACATATGTGTGGTTTTATACACCCAAAGCAGTTGGAATTCATTTTTGCTTGACTGTTTTCCAGCAGGCTGTTTTGGTCAGAATTGATACTGCTGTATTTTTCTGTTTGTGTAAAAGTCTTTGAGTTTTCTGCTATGAATGAAAGGCGGATATGCACTTGCTTTCACTGCCATATGCAAACTGATTAGGTGCCCCTGGTCAAATTGCATGTTTTGTTGATAAGTTAACACATTCTCTACAGACACGCTTGTGCACATTTTACCACACAATTACAGTTTATTTGCTGAATTTCACATATTGGAAAGAAAATAAATAAGGTGGCTTGTGCAAAAGTTATGGCAAATTTAATATTTTTCTTTCATATCTTGTTTTTTTTAATATGAAAGTTATGCAGTAAAATTAGCAGAAAATGTCATATTTAAGTATGTTACTTGTGAAGTACGTGTTAACTTACTATTGCTTAGAAAATCAACAAAAAATGGGGTGTTAAGAATTATTAGGTGTGTCAATAATGATGAATGGAGCCATGAATGATCGTGAGATGAGAAAGCTGTATGACTTTGAGAATTAAGTTACAATAAAATTAATGTCCATAATATTTTAAAAGTGTGATTTACTGATGTAGATAAAATAACAAAAAAATGTTAGGCAACATTTTGGCGCCGTCCTTTGTAGATGTCTAATAAACTCTTAACAGATGATTAGTAACACATTAGCAATATATCAGTGAAGTAGCTGTAGTGAAACAGTAGTGAAAATATTAAATATCCTGTAGATGTTCTGTTGGTACGTTACTAATATTAAATACATGTACTGTAACATGTGTTACTTCCATTAGCAAAACCTGGCCTTACCCAACCTTACCAAACACCTAGCTCTCACCCTGGCCCTTATCCTAACCCTGGCCTTAATCCTAACCCTAACCCTAGCCTTAACCTCAACCCAAAACCTAATCCTAACCCTGGCCCTAATCCTAACCCTAACCTTGACCTCAACCCAAAACCTAATCCTAACCCTCATATGTTTTGACATGTTACCGAGAGTCTGTTGAGTGCTTGTTTGATTTAAAAAAGACCACTCTAAATAAAGTGTCACCAAATGTTAATATGGCAAGTGGTGACTTTTGAAGGATCTCTGCTCTGATTGGCTTCCCTGTGGGGTTCCACAGTCCTACAGTAGTCTGGGCTGAAACACTTCAGTGTGAATGGATGGAGCTAAGCTTCTATAAGCTGAACATTGAGTGCACTGTTTTCGCAGCTCAGTTTACATATAGGGGTCATGGACTTTGAAGTGAAGGGTGCATTTTAAAATTTAAACAATGTTTAAGTTAAGTGACCCTTAATAGTTCCACAATGGGGAAGTTTCACCTCTGCATTTAATCCGCCCATGCAGTGAAGCACCACATGCACACTAGTGAACACACACACACTAGGTGCAGTGAGCACACTTGCCCAGGGCAGTGGACAGCCCTATCTGTAGCATGCAGGGAGCAGTTGGGGGTTAGCTGCCTTGCTCAAGGGCAGTTCAGTCACATACTCTCAGCTCAGGGGGTCGAACCAGCAACCTTCCATTCACAGGGTTGGTTGCCTAACCTCCAGCCCACGACTGCCCCATACTACATCATATAATATTCAATATTTTTGGTATTTTATGGCATTGGTGTTTAACTCTTTGGTACACAGTTTCCTTCAGCTTCCACATATCTAAGGGTTACTGGTTCCATGAAGTGATGCACCCATCTAACACATTTAGGTAAATGGTGTAAATGGTTTGGTAAATGTGTGCTGTGGGTCAGGTCTGCATGTGTGAGTCTGGTTTAGAGTTGTGTCCACTTCTGGCAGTGAAGAGTGTGCGGTCCATATGGAGTGGCGGAGTTTAACTGAGTAAGGTGAGAGCGGAGAGGCGCAGGAGAGGGAGACGGTGTTGCAGGTGGAGGCGGGCGATCAGAGGCGGGTGAGGAGAGAGAGCAGTGCAGGTGTCGTCCCGATGCAGGTAGGGTGTTTGAGGTGATGATAACATGCCATATGCTCCACACATCCCAGCTCTCAACCTAGCTAGTCAGGGAGCAACTGAATGAGCATATCTGCCTCAGTCAGACAGGAACAACAAGCACAAGTTTCACACAGTACTCATTTCTGTTGCTTTAATCACGATTTGTTGCTGAGGTGAAGCTCAAGGACACTGTGCACAGACTCATTTGTGAACAGGATGACTCATAAATCATTTGTTTTCTTGTATATTTTGTAGACATGGCACTGATCCGACCCGCCTTCCGCATCAGGAACAAATCGATGAATGAATCTGATTCTATTCTATGCAGATCTAAGACTGATTTGATTGTGTTTGGCACAGTGTTGGATAGCCTATACAATATTTTCACATATTTGTCCATCTTCCCAACTTGTAGCTTTGTTTATTTGAATGTAACTGGTCCCAGCCTAGAACAGCTTTGTTGGATGGGCTTAACAGGGGGGCACGCTGTGGGTTGCCCTGAAGCATTTACAACAGTCAGTTTGCTGTGATTTGAGTTGTGAATGATGCTATTTTAATAATAATACTAAGTCAAGCTGCATCGTTCTAATATAATAACAAATCACAGGCACAAGGCAACCTATGGGCAGCACTGCAACTGTGAAAAGCCATGGTGCATTAAAAATGCAGCACCAATTCATACAAACACCAGCTTTATTTAGATTACCTACATGGACTGAACGCTGCAGGCTTCTACAAAGGAAACCATACTGATCTACGACAAAGTCCACAATGCAACACAATACCAACACAGCTTCACTGGACTGGTTTTTAGACGTACTGAACAGCCGCTAACTGCAAATCAGTTAATCAGCTAATTTAGACGTACAATAGTGTTTGCCTTTCTTGTTGTGCCATTTAGCCTTAATTAAAACATTTTGAATCAGCTTTGGCTGAAACATAAGACTGTTTTGTAGTTCTACTATGTATCTACTACCAGCTGTAGGAACATTGTCAGAAGAGCTGAAGTCTGCAGTGCTGATTGTATTTGAACTCCTCGGTATGCAAAGTCCCCTCTGCAGCTTCAATAGCAGCTGTGATGGTGACTCACTGAAATGGCTTAGTAGCTACACGGACGCAGGCAGCTCACTGGGGTTTTGTCATACTAGATGTAATGCTTTTCCTGATATCCACGTTGTACTGGTTTTTAACAGTGTGTGCCAGTTAGCTCACTTACAAACAGATGCAAACTCGGAACTCGGTTGAGCCTCTGTCTACATCCAAGCTTAGAAATGAAACTCAAATCAGTGATTGTGTAATAAATGATTTTAGATTCAAATAGATTCTGTGTGCAGTTTCAGAATTAAATCTCATTGTCATCTCCTTCCAAGCAGTACTGCTTGGGGTAATCTGAGGGCGGGCTAAGTTTGTCTATCCCCCCAGGGTGCCAGGCCTGGCCTAGCTTATACGCAGCTCATATCTGTACAGGTCTCCACTTTTATGGCACTATCTAATAAAATTAAACTGAGAACTAAAAATAAACATCACTTCCTCTACAACGTAGCCCACAGTGTTTATTTTTCTGCTGAAATGTTTTATGCTCTTTTTTATGTCTCTTTTTTCTATGGAATTCAGCATGAAACACAAAAGTTAAAACAAAATAATATAAAATAATAAACAAACAAATAAATAAATAAATAAAAATAAAGACACAAGGGTTTGTTCTGACTGTGGCATAATAATAATAATAACAATAATAACAATAATAATAATATAACAATTATTATTATTATTATTATTGCTATTTTATGTTCTTGTTTTTTGTGACAAACTGATGAAAATCTCTGTTAGAACACATTCTGTAAATATCAAATAAACACACACACACACAACTTCTAAGCCACTTCTCCTTCTGGGTCACAGGGGGTGCTGGAGCCCAGCTGTCATCGGGCGAAAGGCAGGATACACCCTGGACAGGTCGCCGGTCCATCACAGGGCAGACAGACTCATATAACAGAGAGAATAACAGAATAATTTGATGCCAGAAAAAGCCATGTTTTTGCTTCAGTCTTAAGGGGAAACCAAGGAGGATGAAAAGTATGGAATGTGTTTCTTTCCTTTGGGCTGAAAGTTTAAACAAGCAGTGTAAATAAGCAAATTTCAGTATCAGTTTTGGCATCTGTACAAAAATGATCGTTCTGTCTGTAGTTTTTGAGGTACTGTAATTTAGGAAAACACCCATTTGTCCTTCCAAAAGGAGGCAAGTTAATATACAGCACATGCAGCCGTCATGGCATGGTTTACATTTGGTGCTTTTCATAGGAGTCAGGTGAGTCTAATAATGTACATAATGTAATGTAGAAGCGACACTAAGTTGAGTTAATGTTTGGTGAATAACTAAATGTCTCGTTTATCTTCCAACTATGGAGCAACTGTCAACACAGAAGTAATCTAGCCATGAATTCAGTGTTAGATTTCTTTGTATAAGCAGTTCACTGAATATTAGTTATCATCCCAGGTGCTCGTGCTTCCTTTTAAAGATGCTGAGATATTCTAGCTTTTGAGCTGAATGTCCTTTATGCTTATTACATGTCAAAGGGCAAAAGCCATTCAATTCAATTAGACATCGCCACAAACACAAGGATTATTCTCTCTCCTCTGCTCAAGTGTAATGATGTGTCTTTGTTTTAGATTAGTCTTGAAACCCTCTTCTCCTTAGGGGAATAGATCTGACGCCCTCTCAACTCACTGCACATTTGTGTAATAAGCTTCAATTCGCCTTTATTGGATTGAGAAGCAGGCCTTTTCCTCATTTTAAACAGCAGTAATGAGCCATTGGAAGGATTCGACGGTGTTATGAGAATGTAAATGGGAAAAGAGTCCTCAGCAATTTGCCCATGTAACACATTAGTGGCAGCTAGTTCAGCAGAGCGGCAGCTCTGAGTCCATTTTTCATCGCCAGAGTTCTTTGGGTGCCCCTGCCTGCTTTTCCAATTCCTTTAGCCCCCCGCATATCAGCATAATGGAACTGAGATTGGAGGCCATTCCTGGAAAAACCTCAGTGCACATTGGAGGATGGAAATGTACAGAACATTTTATGCACTGAGGCCAGATCGGGTTGATTTCAGACAGGAATGACTGAAGCGCAACCAAGGGACCAAGACTCTTTAGACGTTTTAGCAGCCAAAAACTTTCACGCAATTTATTTGAGCCAACTGTCAGTTTGTTCAGATTAATGTTGATACTGTTACATTCCATTAACCTTCCTAAATCCCCCATGGTACTTTTGCCTTGAAGCTTCTTTTTCCTACATTTTTGTTTAATTATTTCCCGTTTCTGACTGATTGAAACAAGCATAGATATTTGGTTGAAAGTGCAGGCTCTAAACTTTCAGTTGATGCCACATTTGTGCTTAAGTATTTAGTGAAAAGTTACCATTCTGTAAAACATTTTTGTGGAAAGAAAAGACCATCAGAAAAGATAATTTTTGCCATATTTCCTTCAGCTTTCTGCTGCTACAGAATATAAATTAAGTTAATTATGTAACCAACTATGCAGCCATAACCGTCTAATTATATAATTCAATTCAAATAATGATATAATGTAAATCACATGTATTGCAAAATGATAACAACAATAAATAAACTTCCTCAGCAGGAAGATGAGGTCCACACATATGAGCTGAGCAGTGTGAAGGCTGATGCCGCAGGGTTGATTCAGGCAGTGTTTTGAAAGTCAGTGAATGCAGCATTAACGTCAATATAATATCAATTGGATTCAGAGATTCTTGTGGAATTTTTTTCACAAGCAAATCAAACGATACATTTGAAAAATGAGGTGGGAATTTTAAGAGGATTCAAGCTGTTTGCCAAATGATTCTAGTTATTGTTTGTAAGTTTCAGAAGGTTATATAAAATAAATGCTATGGGGACCCACATCCACCACAGGGAACACAACTAAATATGGCTTTTTGTATTTTTTAATGCACAGTTTCTGTTTACTTTCTGAATTTAATATACTGGACAAATGAAAAATAGAAAATGTGCCACAACTCTTATGTTATTTTCTTTCCCCCAGTATGTTAAAAGTAAACAGTAAGTGTTCATTAATATATGTCCTGATATGAGGTTTTATTCTGACAGCTGTAATATGATGTGTTTTGGATGCTGGTAGGCAGTTAAACCAGCAGCCGACCAACGTGGAATTCAGGTTGGTCTGAGCTGTTTTTCAGTAGGGTGGTACAACATCAGATGCTGATAAGGACTCGTCTTCTCCTGAGTGGACGCTGTGCCAACATAATACTTTATCAGAGAGATACACCAATCAGCCATAACATTAAACACCCCCCTGGTATCTACAATCATTGTCCATTTTATCAGCTCCACTCACCATACAGGTCCACTTTATAGTTCTAAAATTACAATTTTACCATTTAAAATACAATTATAAGTCCAATTTGTTTGTTACACTGGTGTGAGTGGATCAGACAAAGCAGTAGTGGAATTTTTAAACACCTCAGTGTCACTGCTGGACTGAGAATAGTCCATTAACCAAAAATATCCAGTCGACAGCATCCTGTGGGTAACTTGTGACCGCTGATGAAGGAGAGATGACCAGCACAAATTGTACAGCAGCAGACGAGCTATTGTCTCTGTCTTTATGTCTACAAGATAGACCAACAAAGTTAGACCAACAGAGTGGACAGTGAGTAACACAGTGTTTAAAATCTCCAGCACTGTTGTGTCTGATCGACTCAGACCAGCACAACACACACTAACACACCATCATCATGTCAATATCACTGCAGTGCTGAGAATGATTCACCACCAAAATAGTACCTACTCTGTGAGGGTCCTGTGGGGGTCCTAACCGTTAAAGAACAGAGTAAAAGAGGGCGAATGAAGTACACAGAGAAACAGATGGACTACACTAATTGTAAAACTACAGAGTGCACATGTACGGTAAATGGAGCTGATAAAATGGTGAGATTGTCTAAATGAGGAGGTAGTTTTAATGTCATGGCTGATCAGTTTATATGTTCACTGTTTGCAGAACAAACTTACATCAGCTTAGCCCATGTCTACCACACCTCCTTGGCAATGTGCTCACATTAAGGCACTCGTGTTTCATAAACTCTTTGCCAAACTGTGACAATTTAAGATCCTGTTGGAACATAAAATCAGCATTTTACTAAATCGTTAGCCTGGACATTTTCTGTCCTCTTCGTAAAGAAAAGCTTGAACAGCTAAGTGAGCAATCAAGTGCATCCCTAGTGTGATAGCTATGTTAGCTAGGAAAGCATACATCTTAATTAAAGCTAACAGCTAATGGCCATTGACAAACAAGCAGAGGAAGCCATTCCACCCAATCAGACAGCATCACTCTAATCTTTTTCAGTTTTTGAATATTGGCACCTCGACCAGTTCAACGAGTGCTTGAGTATCTCCCTAGTATGTTAGCTATGTTGGCTAGGAGCGTATACATCTTAACTTACAGCCAATGGCAGCTGGCAAACAAGCAATGGAAGCCCTTCCACCCAGACAGACAGCACTGCAATCTTAATGCTTAACATTTCCTGTCACCTGATGTCCTTGCAGAGCTTGAGGCATCTGGTGCCGAGACTAGCTCAGCTTTACGCACACATCCTGAGGAAAATTCTCGTCAGTCAACTTTATCGAGTGACTGTGTGGGTGTCCTGTTGAATCAGTGCAGAAGAGTGAACGATTCCTACTGTTCAGTTCCTCTCCCTGGTGGGTGAGCAATATGACTAACGAGGTCATATTGTCTTTTGGAGGATTTCAAATATTCCTCCTCTTCATAAGTCACATCTCCATTTTTAATGTGGCGAGCAGCAGTTTGCTTTGGAGCTATCACAGTCGCAGCAGCTGCCTGGATTAGACAGATGTGGAGATGGGACGGTCGTCTGCTGCACGGTGATGACATTGCCCACCTGCGGCGAGGTGAAAGCCGCCAAACAAACCGCACATCATTCCTCCGACACAAATACTGGTCTTTAGTATTAGCAGAGAAACGAGAGAACTGGCAATCTCTCCAACATTTGGCCTGCATGTTTCACATGAGAGGGCTTGAGCTGTTTGATTCCCCCCTTGGGCTGCTAGCAAAGCAATTATATTAAAAGCAACAAGCAAATCCATTTCGCCACATAGGATATTAATATTGTATAGACCTAAATGCTGATGTCTGGTTAGGCATTTTTTTTTCCCACAGGGCTTTCTGCAAGAGTGTTTAAAAGACAATATGATGTCTGGAAAGAATCACAGCATTCTCTGATGTCAGACACTTGTTCTCTTCTGAAGAATCAATTAGTGCTTATACACAAGACAGTGGCAATTAAACGAGAAAACAAAGCAGAAGATTTAGCAAAAACACCAGTGGTAAGCGATGACAGCGCTCCAGGCTTTTTTGTGGACATCATTTTAGGATCATCATTTTGAATTACACACTTTCAGGACATTTCAAAGTTTCAGGAGGTCCAGTATCTAATAGATATGCTCATGACAGTACAATAAAATATGTATTGAGATTCCTGACGTGAGTGACATTGTGTCGTTTCCTTGCTGACAGGTTCAAGAATTGCTCTGCTATGTCTCGTAATTCTATGATTGACACTTTTTTTTAGCAGTAGATCCTCCAGAGAGACAGGAATTGATATGAATCAGAATGGAGACGCGTATGAGAATTGATTGCTGTCGCTCTGCATGTTTGAGATATCACTATAAAACACCATCATCTCCACAAAAGTGTCACTCTGCTCATTAGCTGTTTGAAAGTTTGGTCTTCATTCTGCCAAAGTGATAGTTTGTCACATCACATTCCTGACAAAGAATTCTGGCATTCATTTAATGTTTGACAGCTGCTTAAGAAAACTGGGTGTGTATTTGTACCTAAATGAATAAATATATCTCTTTTGTATAAAAGGTGCAAGTAGCTATTTATAATGTTTATAATTAGCATTGTAAAGAAAATACAAAATTGGGGACATAAAAGATCCTAAAGCAGCACAGGTTCTGAACAGCTTTCTCTCTGAAATGTCAATATTATAGTTAAGTGAAGATAGTAGTTTAGGGAGAGACATAGTTGCCAGTCGAAGACTCTGTGGCTGAATTCAGTTCCATTAAGTGTCTTTTTATATATCTGCTGATGTCTATCCCCTAATGAAGTGTTCTCCAGGCTAAAATATGGGGCTGCAACTGTGAAATATATTAATTTTTCAATATTCTATTGAATGCCCTCTTTAATATTTGAACATGAGGACTTTTGAAGAGGAGCTCAAGATGTTTCATTTTGATCATTAAATAACAAGGAGTGTTAGTGCTGTGAAGCACCAGTATGTAGGACCTTATTAGTATTTTTTGGTTTGGTTTGTTTGTTTTTTCCAGTGGACCTTGGGGTAGAATGGGGTAGAATAATGAAGAATGACTCACCACCCACATAATACCTGCTTTGTGGTGTTCCTGTGGGGGTTCTGACCATTGAAGAACAGGGTAAAACGGGCTAACAAATTAGGCAGAGACACAGATGGACTAGTCTGTAACTGTAGAACTACATAGTTCATTATGTCAACACATCCTTCAGTATGATCATGTGGGGAATCTTGAGGTTTTGACAGTAAGTTGAGAACTAAGCAAAGTAAATCATCTTTATATAACATAAAAAGCAGGGCTGGACAGGGAACTAAACTCAGACGTTTGTCTAGACCAGCCCACTACAAACACAGTGACCCCACCCCACTACAACTACCCCACCCCCCTCCCCAACTAGTGGATGCATATTTTCGAGCAACAGTAGACACACATTTTATCTTATTGAAATACATGAGCATGCATATGTCGAAAACTCTGTATCTTGGCTGAGAACTGAAGTGGCTGCTAGTTAACTAGCTAGTTAATGAGCCAGTGTGTGATAGTACATTAACATTAAATTAGCCATCTGTAGCCTTAGTGTTCAAGCAAACTGAATAAACTGTCTAACTCACCCCTTCTGCCCTTTGGCCCTGCAGTTCCTTGCTCTGATATAGAAACAAACCATGCACTTTCATTTCTTCATTCCTTCAGTTCTTTGCATATTGTTTTAGTCATTTTTGGTTTTATGTCAAGCAGCCTCCTCTTGCCACTTTACAGTTTTTAGAGGTTTTCTCTCCATCTCTTTCTACCAAGCCTAACTTTCCCGACTGTTGTCATTATGCTGTGCTCTGTGGGTTGCAGTATTTGTGGGAGCGGTCAATGGCAGCACACTGGACACATTTTTGTGATTGGCCAATGATCACACACTGAGAAAGCAGTAGACCACTAATTTGTCTAGATATATGTGCTTGCAGGATTCGCCCAGCACACACCGTTTGTACCAAAATGGCATCCATTCATGTTAAATAGTGCTACATTAGAAGCAATCATGTATCTCTCTCTTCCTTATTCTCTCGTCGGCCCACTGTTAATCCTCTCTAGAGGGCCAGTAGCTCCCTGTTGTGGACAATCTTGTTAAATGTGAGTGATTATGGGAGTGAGTTATAAGCCAAGTCCATGAGGTGCTTTGCATCTAAAAACTGAATCAGTTGATTCCTTATTGTTATAATTTGTTTTTGTTGTAATTCTTGGGGGTAGGGCTGTCTAAAGTGACCACCTATAAGGACATTTCATTTAATCTTCTAGAAAGTTCCCTAACATGCCTGTGTATTTTTATATTTATTTTCCAAGGGAGCCAAAATATTAGCACTGATGTCTTTAAATCAGAACTTTTGCAAATTTTGGGTCACGTTTTAGTCGTGTCCCACACCAATGATATATATTGATATTGATATATATTGATATACACACACACACACACAGTGCACAGGTACTGAGAAGTGGTCTGTGGTCCCCACCTGCAGAACCACTCCTATTGAGTGTGTCTTGCTAATTGCCAATAATTTCCACTTGTTGTCTGTTCCATTTGCACAACAGCTGTGAAACTGATTGTCAATCAGTGTTGCTTCCTAACTGGTCAGTTTGATTTCACAGAGGTTTGATTTACTTGGAGTTATATTGTGTTGTTTAAGTGTTCCCTTTATTTTGAGCAGTGTGTATATATATATATATATATAATTATGTATATACTGAAGATCCACTCATCATTTATCAGTCACTCTCAGATCACTCTATCCAAGGCATCACTGTGTATACATACTGGTCACCCCTTTAAGCTCCACCTGGAGATTGACAGTGACCATTTATTGACACACAGTTTTTGTTAGCCACCCTCAGCCCTTCAGCAGAGACTTTCATTAAATATATGTCAATGTTCATTAAATATTTCCTGTTTGGCTTGTGTGTGTATATATATTATCAGCTATACTATACTATACTATATAGGTTCTACAATTACATACTGTAGTCCATCTGTTTCTCTGCATACATTGTTTAGCCCCCTTTTACCCTCAGGACCTGCATGGACCCTCACAGAGCAAGTACTATTTAGGTGGATCATTTTCAGCACTGCAGTAACACTGAAGTGGTGGAGATTTGTTAGTGCGTGTTGCACTGGTCTGAGTGGCTATATATATATATTCACTACACTAAACATACCATTTGACAAAAAAGGGTTTTGAGCTCTTTGATGGCTCTGCCTGGTCCAGTTATATTTCAGTGCAGTCATTGTAAAATATTTCACTTTTCAATTGTATAGTTTTATCATCAATGGTAAAAGGTTAAAGCCATGAGTTGTTGAAAGGAAAGATCCCAAGACTGGGCCAAGAGAAGCGGCCACCTTATCTCAGACAGAGAAAACGAATCTAAGCATAAACTGAAACTAAGAACATACAGTAGTGAATACTTAGCACAAGACCTCTCGTGTGTGGGAGCTGAGAATGAGCAGCTACTGCTCTGTGTTGTATGCTTAGAGGTCTTTTCCAACAAAGCTTTGAAGGCAAATTCAAGGCAAGACAATTTACACCATCGCAAATTAAACATAGCATATATGCCCCAGAACCAATTGAATTGATCCAGGGCTCTGTTTGCAACTTTCCTTTCTCCAACCTGACATCCAGCACTTGATAGCTGCCAAACAACATCAGCTGTGAGTCAACTAAATAAATAAATAATCAGATCGATTCAATCTTTCTCTGGGCCACAGACGTGTTTGTGGCTGTTTGTGTGGGCTGTGAATTGGAAGAGGTTGGGAACCCCTGATCTAGTGTAATGAGATGCTCAGAAGCACATGAGCCTAAGGTCAACATACTTAGTGCCAAGTGTTAGCTGGAAGGGTATGAAGTCAACACTGAGGTGTGGAGCAGTGGAACTCTCCTTCACTGGAGTGATAGCGCTCCATTGAATACCTTTGGGATGAGTCGTAATGGGGTTTGTGATCCAGAACCTGACCTCACTAATGGTCTTGTGGCTGACTGCAATCAGATCGTCACAGTAATGTTGCAACATCTTATGCAAATCCTACCCAGAAGAGATGCTGGTGTTATCCTTGATTTCAGAAGAAACATTATATGAGCAGGTATCTACAAACTTTTGGATGTACAGTGTATTTACAGCCTTCAGTGGCCCGAAGAAGAAGTTTCAATTTTCTGACACCCCATTTGTGTTCAGCTCTATTTTTTGTCTAGATGTGCGTTTCTCAGTGTGCTTCTTGTTTCTTGCAAGCAGGTGTCCCACACAGACCTGTGAGGGGGTCTTGTTTTCCAGATCCTTGATGCAGCTCTCTTAGAAGCTGGTGGTGCAGGATGAAACAGCCACTTTGATGCTGAGAAGTGAAATGACTAGAATGCTGAGAACGAGAAGTAAAAGAGAGGGAATCGAAGATGCTCTTTATCTACAGCATCTATTATGTTTACTGCTTAGACATGGAGGACTCGCCTACATGCTATGGCAGTTGCAGTTGCATCCCACTCACACATACGCATGCACTCAGAGGGGGAACTTTGTAGCCATTTCTCTGCTATTTAGAGAGAGGACAGTTTGAAAAATGAGGACTTAATTGGTCCCATCAGACGTTTCCCCCGCCGTTTAGATTTGATTGATAGTGCAGCGTCGTCTCTTCCTGCTACATGATTTTGTCAAGGACGAGAAAACATATTACAAGATAACTTGTAACGCTGAAAGTGTTATTGATATTATATTAACTCTAACAGTAGTGAGCACTGTAGTACTGTGATTTGGAGAAAGCCTTTTCTGACCTCATTTACAGCTTTAATCGAGCCTGAAATTTTGTTCCAAACCCAAACACAGCCTGAGAACATTCTGTTCTCAGGTCATTCCAAGCCTGACCTGACCTGACACACAGCACTGCTTTCTGAGTCCAACAAAATTGTGTCAGAAACTGACCGAAGTGACCCATCATCACACAAAGTGCAGAATAAAACCTGATATTTCTGAATCTTAATGGTGCTTGTTAAATTACCGTGTAGCATAAATAATAGCCGTCAGTAGATCATAGACAAATAAAATAAACATATACACAGTACTGCGCAGTGACATAGACCTCACCCTCCCAGTTAAAAAGCCATTAAGTACAAGTTATTCATCTTCAAGAAGACATTTCTGATGATGTTAGATATGAAGTAACCCACTTGCATAAAGAAGAGAAAAGTCAAAGCAAGATAAGTGAAAATGTTCCATAACTAGAATTAAAGAAAAAACTAAAATGCACAGAAAACATGACTCCTGCAACTGTGCAAGTCCTGGTAGACCACCAAAACTGTCACTGTACTTAAAGCGTTCATCTTTGAGAGACAGAAGAAAATCAAGCACCGCTCACTTTAGATCTAATAAAATCCACAGGTGACTGTCCATCCTTCCACTGTGAGAAGAAAACTGAATGATAGAGGTCTGAAAGGATGTGTAGCTGTTAAGTAGCCCTTACTGAGAAAAGAAATTAGACAGAAAAGAACATCTGCGAATTAAACAAAGAAGCTCCTGGAGTTCTCAGAACATTGGATTGACCACCACAGAGTCCAGACCTCAGCATCACTGAATGTGTTTGGGATTACTTACGTTTGGGAGAAGCAGACAGTGCGACCAACTTCTAAGCTTGAACTTTAAAAGTGTGGAAAAACATCTCTGCACATTTCTTAATAAATAAAAAAAAGAAAACAAATTGAAAGCAAATCTCCTGAAAAGAATGGAAGCTGCAGGTGAACACAATGAATTCTGAAAATGTAGATATTATACTTAGTTGTTGAGAATTCTGTGTAATTATCTTTCAAAGTCTATTTAGTGTACTTGTTTTTGTTAGCCTATATAGAAAAGGCTGGAGAAGAAACGCTGGCTGTTGACCTTATGGTGCATAAAATGCACTTGTGAGTGTCTGTTAGTGTTTCTTTATCTATAGTTTGCGCTTTGCACGATAGTGAATGTTGCTTGTGTAATTTATGTGTAATATTGTGTAATTTATTTTTACTATTTGCTAAAAGAAGAACTCTGATTTCTGTTTCTCTACACTCTTTACTAGTTCTTTAGTAAAGACAGTGAGGCTCGTTCTCTATTATCTTCTAAAGTTTTTTCTTAAATTTGTTCTCG
Organism: Pygocentrus nattereri; assembly: GCF_015220715.1. NCBI lineage: Eukaryota > Metazoa > Chordata > Actinopteri > Characiformes > Serrasalmidae > Pygocentrus > Pygocentrus nattereri. The sequence continues at coordinate 32,979,069 of NC_051228.1, read as the reverse complement.
AGAAAGATCCTAAGAAAAAATCTGTCAGATTCATGACGTGTTCTTAAACCATAGAACCGTTTTCACCTTTGTGCTCTTGAGTGTGTGGATCCTGTTGCTACCTAAGAACAAATCCCAAATAAGAAACCACAGGTGGACGTCAGAATCTTCGTAAAAAACTCTTAAGAACGATGAGTAAAGGAGGCCTGGTGATTCTGTACAGAACCATGCACACTCAAAGAACCATTTGCATGTTTCAGTGTTTCTTTGCGTAATGAAATGGTTCTTCAGAAGTTGAATACATTTCTATATGTTTTCTACTGTTACAAAGTTGAGATCGTAGCAGTAGCAGACGCCTATTTGGTTCTATATACAGCTATTTCAGGGACATTCCGTATAGAACCATATACAACGTATTCTCCATCAATTTGAAGATTTATTTCACCATGCCAAGAATCATTTAAGCATGGAAATGGTTCCTTGAGTGTTGATAGTTCTAGATAGCATCACTGTCTTTACTAAAGAACCATGTTATTAAGAGAGATACAGAGTCAGGGTGTAAATTAATTATAATTGCCTCTCATATCATTGAAATACCCAACAAAGTTTGGTGCTGCCCTATGTAAACTGATAGGTTGTGACACATAAATGCTACTAATCTTTGACCTGTAAGATCATATTTTTTACACATCAAAGTAAAGGCAACAACAGCATCGCAGTATATAAAGAGGAGAGTAGATTAGACAGCTGCTTTTTACCTCCACATTAAAGGGTTAACAAAATAGACAAGCTAGAAAACCAGAGCTCCTCTGTACCTGCACTGTTATTGATGTGTGTGTGTTTGTGTGTGTGTGTGTGTGTGTGTGTGTGTGTGTGTGTACCTACCTTCCCAGAATCCTCCCTGGAATTTCAGCAAACAAAATTTACCATAAAATATTTACTTTTTGAACAAACGTAGATAACAGACTCTCCCATTTCGGGCCAGCTTGGTAGCGAGCCAGCCAAATGATATCTTTCCAGGTTGCTAGCTGCCTGCTTGGCTCCGACTGAAAAGGAGAAGATAGAAGACAGGCAAGCTGTCATCATTCCGCTCGCGGTCGAAGTTATGTAAACAAAATGGGCTTCACATTGGAGGGGTGCCCTACACAGCTATCAAATCACGTCAATCAAGCAGGGGAATGGGGTTGACTCATTGAGGCGCCGGACTCCGTAGTCCACAGAGGCTATGTTTAGCCTAGCCTTGTAGAGAGCTTTTCATGATGGCATCAAGCCTGAAAGAGTGTGCAGCAGGCGTTTATGTTTTTGTTGTTGTTGCAGAGTAGGCACTGTAGGCACTGTCTTGTGTGTTCCAGTGTTAAAGGACTAGTCCCATGTCATGGAGTTGCTCGTGAGTTTCAGTGTCACATTGTAGTATCAAAAGTCAACTTGTAGCCAAGGAATGTTTACGCAAACAGTGTTCAACCAAAAAAGTTGTAGAGTTAATTGGGGGATGTCTAGGGTCTTAGAGTGTTGCTAGAATTCTCTGGATGCATATAGACTGCAGTGGCTGGTAAAAGGCTGATGCTGTGTTTCATCACTCCGGCTGTTGAGTACACGCTGGGCCGCATCCCCGCAGAGAACGGCTTTTAAGAACGCATCCCGCCGGACCCCCTCGCTGTGCATTACTGCACATGTGGACTCAAACTGTCTTCTTTTTTGGCTCTGCTGTTCCCCATAGTCCCATAACTGAATGTAGTTAACATGAAATTTTGCAGACTAAAAGGAGGAAACAAAAAATTATGATTGATTAAAGTGGGACAGCATTGCTGGATTAGGCTTCGATGGAGTTTCTGCAAATCTGTGATGTAAAAAGTATAATATAATAAAATGTCTTTCCTGTAAAGGATGTTTAGAGAGGTGAAACACATCAGTACTTGGGTTTATATATATTTTTTTATATAATCAGGGCTGCTAGGCCTTTGAAGGTTACTTACTGTGTTGTAACTGTGGGTTTGCAGTATTGTTTAAATGCTTTAATGCCTTTTCCATCCTGTTTGGGACACTTGCTTTAAGCTTTTCAGAGAAAATTACAGGATATTTTTCCACACCTCCAAAGTTCAGTCTTCTCATGATCCAAATATTGCCAAACACACACAGTGATGTTGAGGTCTGGCCATTCTTTTGAGGACACCATCAGCTTTTATGGTTAATTTGCAAATTTTCTTCTTTTTCATGCATTTTCTTTTCTCAGTAAGAGCTTCTTGACAGCTGCTCATCCTTTCAGACCCATAACATTGAGTTGTCGTCTTACTGTGAAAGGATGGGCAGAAACACCTGTGGATTTTTTCAGATCAGAACAAGAATGAAACCTCATTATTTACCGGTGTCTCAGTGATGCAGCTTTAAGTGCTGTTTATCAGTTGGTGACAGTTTTGGTGGCTTACCAGGTCTTGCGTGGTTGTTAGGGGTCTCATTTTCTCTGCATCATTTAATACATTTTTTTAAGCTCCAGTTTTGGAAACATTTTTTTTCCTTATGCATGTATTATCATATATTTTAGCCTTATATCTAGATCTCTGACCTTTACATAAAATTTGCACCTTCAACAGAATCTCTCTGCTCGTTCTAATGATGCTCAAACGAGAAATGTAATTCATATTCATGTAGTTCATATAAATTCACATAAAATTCTATGTTTTATCACCATTGATAATGTTCACTAAGGTCTGTGTTTGTCTTCGTAAAGTACTTTTTTTTTTTCATTTTTTGCTGCTTGTTGTGTTACAGTTCCTGCCAGGATTGTGAACATATCCACGGACGTAGCGGTAAACGAGGGCAGCAATGTCAGCCTCATGTGTCTGGCCATCGGACGACCCGAGCCCAACATTATATGGAAATATCGCTCTGCCAGAGGTGAGGTTGCTCTTCCCTTTCTCACCACCTGGAGCTCCCCAGACCCATCTCCCTTCATCCTGTGTTTGCCCTAATTGTTTTAAATGTCAGAAATCACAGCAAAACGTACAAGCTGACTGTGCTAATAACTGATTTTGATTTGTGTACTTTGTGATGAATTATTGATGATGAGGCCTTGAGTATCTCCCATGGCTACTGAGGCATGACCCAGTTCTGTTGGAAAAATGAAGAGAACGTTTTCGTAGCAGCCTTAACGATGCGGGTTTGTTCTAACATGTTACGAGCTTTTTGCCCTTTTCTCTAGTTTGATATTTGCTTTGCAGAAGTTAGGAGCTAACATAGTTAATACACATCAACAATGATGCTGTGTAGTCTGTCTTGTTTTTTTTTTTTTCAATATTCTTGGAGCTAAATCAAATATTAGCTGAGCTTGACAATGAAAAATGACAACTTGCCCCAGGCATGTTGTTGGTGTTATTTTACTTCAGAGATGTCTTTGCCTTCTTGGCCTTCCTTGATGATTCTGCGCAGCATCACATTGTGTGTAGCGTAACATTGACTATAAATTTTGTGTTTTATTTCCATCCATCCATCCATCCATCATCTTCCGCTTCTCCGGGGTTCGGATCGTGGGGGCAGCATCTTAAGCAATGAGGCCCAGACCTCCCTTTCCCCAGCCACTTCCACTAGCTCTCCAGGGGGATTCTGAGGCGCTCCCAGGCCAGCTGGGCAATGTAGTCACGTCAGCGTGTCCTGGGTCTTCCGGGGTCTCCTCCCTGGTGGACTTGCCTGTGACACCTCACAAGGGAGGCGTCCAGGAGGCATCCTAACCAGATGCCTGAACCACCTCAACTGTCTCCTCTCGACGTGAAGAAGCAGCGTCTCTACTCCGAGTCCCTCCCGGATGACCGAACTTCTCACCCTATCTCTAAGGGAGAGTCCAGACACCCTGTGGAGGAAACTTATTTCGGCTGCTTGTATTCGCAATCTTATTCTTTCGGTCATTACCCAAAGCTCATGACCATAGGTCAGGGTAGGAACGTAGATCGACCGGTAAATCGAGAGCTTTGCCTTGTGGCTCAGCTCTTTCTTTACCACAACAGACCGGTAAAGAGCCCGCATCACTGCTGACCCAGCACCAACCCGCCTGTCAATCTCCCGCTCCCTTGTACCATCACTCGTGAACAAGACCCCGAGATACTTAAACTCCTCCACTTGAGGCAAGAGCTTATCCCAGACCCAGACAGGGCTCTCCACCCTTTTCCGCCTGAGAACCATGGTCTTGGATTTAGAGGTACTAATTCTCATCCCTGCCGCTTCACACTCGGCTGCAAACCGACCCAGCGAAAGCTGAAGTTCACGGCCTGATGCCCCTAATAGGACCACATCATCTGCAAACAGCAGCAATGTGATCTTGAGGTCACCAAACCGGACACCCTCCGTCCCCTGACTGCGCCTGGAAATTCTATCCATAAAAATTATGAATAGAATTGGTGACAAAGGGCAGCCCTGACTGAGTCCAACTCTCACTGGGAACGAGTCTGACTTACTGCCGGCCATGCGAACCAAGCTCCTGCTTTGTTTGTACAGGGCCTGAATGGCTCGTAGCAAAGAGCCATGTACCCCGTACTCCCGAAGCACCTCCCACAGAATACCCCGGGGAACACAGTTGAATGCCTTCTCCAGATCCACAAAGCACATGTGGACTGGTTGGACAAACTCCCATGAGCCCTCCAGAATCCTGGAGAGGGTGAAGAGTTGGTCCAGTGTTCCACGACCATGGCGGAACCCGCACTGCTCCTCCTGAATCCGAGGTACGACGATAAGCCGGACTCTCTTCTCCAGTACCCCTGCATAGACCTTACCAGTGAGGCTGAGGAGTGTGATTCCCCTGTAGTTGGAACACACCCTCCAGTGCCCTTTTTAAAAAAGAGGCACCACCACCCCAGTCTGCCAATCCAGGGGCACTGCCCCCGATGTCCACGCCATGTTGAAAAGTGTTTTATTTGACTGTTCTTAAATGTAAATCGGTTATTATTTGACCACGACAATGAAAAATGACAACTTGCATCAGCGTGTTGCACATTATTGGTCTTACTTGAATTCTGAGTAATGTCCTTTACCTTTTTGCCTTTTGGGGGCTTCCATGCAGAGTCAAACTGCATTATGATGAAAAGCTAACAGTGTTAATAGAAAGTTAAAGTAGATGATTTAAAAATGAATGATTTAATTTAGAAACATTTTTTGTTATATTTCTTGATATACTCCTTATATCCAACTATGCAATCAGTAAATCAAAAGAAATATCTTATTTTTATTATAAATATCTTATTTGTGGATGACACAGGACTATAAAACCTTGCATGTTTGCCTACTTACCTGTCTCATGCCCTGCGGACGTGCATACACTCTGAACCTGTACTTTTTGTGCACAAAAATAACCTGTACATTTGTGCAAAGTCCATCATTTAGCTTCACACACACACACACAGCTGAAAAGCGGCAAGCTAGGTTCACATGAATTTCAGAGAAAGTTGCACATACCTACAGCATCTTACACTGCTAAAGACAGAAAGAAAAAGGCTTTGAATAAGAGGCTGTATAAAGCAAGATGTCAAGCAAGAGCGATCATCAGTGTGGCTTTTCCAACAATAGCAAAACCTGAGAGAGCTGGAACGCTTGAAAAGCAGCGATAATGTTGATTTTTTTTCTGCTGGACGAGTAAATAACCGGTCTGTTTTGTTTGTGGGGGAATTTGTTATTTTCCTGAATTATGCCACTAACATAGCCAGCTACTTCTGTAGCTACACTGTGTATTAATCCAATGCTAATGTTGTTGAGCTGTAGGTATGAGCTAGATAGCCTTGCTCATCTTGTGTCTAATCTGTGTGTATTTGTTTGTATCCCATGATCAGTCCTGTGTTTTGGGGGAGTGTCTTTGGAAGGTGGGCTGAACGTAGAGGTGGCATTTTTTTGGGCTGAATTGTTTTAAAAACTATTTTACGCTGTGTAATTTCTACAAAATCACCTGCTACAGCTTTAACAGATGTCCATAACGATGAGTTACTTTGGCATAGTTTAAGAATTTAAAATGTAAATCGATCATTATTTAAGACTAAACAATGAAACATGGAAATTTCCCCCAAAATATTGCCTGATTTTACTTCTGCCTTTTAGGTAAAGCTTATTGTTGATAGCCTTCCATGATTAATAGTGTTGATGTTATTTAATAATTTTGAATATAAATCAATCATTGATACTAGACAATGAAAATTTGACGACATGACCCAGACTATTGCACATTGTTGGTCCGATTTTACTGTAATGTCTTTGCCTCATTGGCTCTTTTTAGACAACTGTGCACAAATCCAATGTTTTACTTTATTAGAATATTTTCAGTTATAAATCAGTTATTATTTAAATGTGGCACTGAAAAACATATTTGAGTTCTGAGGCTTATGTCTTTCTATTTTTGCCCTTTGAGTAGTCACATGGGGTCAAACAGCATTATAATGACAAGCTGACAAACATCAGCAAAAAATTGAATTTAAATCATTTGCTATTTAACTGACAGCTTGCCTCAAAATATTGTACACTGCTGGTCAGATTGGACTTTTTTTGTTGTTTTCCTTAAAAATTCTTCTTATAGCTAATCAGTAATAGACATCCGTACTATAAAGATTACACATATTACTGAAGGTAAATCTATATTTTTTTCAGACTAGACAATGGAAAATGACAGCATGCCTTAAAATATTGCACATTGTTGGTTAGATCATACTTCTGAGGCATTTCTTTGTCTTTTTGCCTCTTTGTGGATGGTTCTATATCATGGCAAACAGCATTATGATGACAAACTAAAAGTAAATGGTGTCAACACGGATGAAACATCCATCCATCCATCCATCCAATTTCTAAGCCGCTTCTCCATTAGGGAGGGGTGCTGGAGCCTATCCCAACAGTCTTTGGGCGAAAGGCAGGATATACCCTGGACAGGTCGCCAGTCCATCGCAGGGCAACTGATGAAACATTATGAATGTAAATGAGTTATTATTCAAATAAGAGCTTGCTTCAAAACATTGCACACTGTTGCTCTGATTTTACTCTAGACACATGATAAATGTTCCTGAATGTAAATGATTCATTATTTGAGTTTAGACAATGAAAAATGACAACATGCCAAAAAATATTCCAATTTGTTGTTCAGAATTGAGTTCTCAGGCATAGATATGCCTTTTTGTTAAAGTTAAAATATTAATAGACATCTGTGATGTGAAATTGAAAAGATTTTATTTCTGAGACGTGAGTCTTTGCCTTCTTTCCTCTTTGCGGGCATTTCTGCACAACGTCAAACAGCGTAAAGATGACTGAGCGAGTGTGAACCCCCCACTGGCTTGTAAGGAAGCATGAGCACATGCGGTTCCTTTAGGTGAATGATGAGTAAAAAGAGAGTCTAATATAAAACAGAAAATCCTGAACCCTGCTGCTTGTGCCTCTCTGCTAAACCCACCATTATCACTGCATATCATATTCATATCCATCTGCTTTATTAAACTCCCGGGCAACCTGTTGTTACTAAAACCGGGGCTGGACATGCAGTGGCAACACAAGCAGCCAATACCCATTTCCGAATAACATCTCTGAAAAGCAATATACACGCCTGCAGGCAGGTTGTCCTTTAATGCCAGCGGTCGTGCGGAGACGGCCCGTTATCTGGGCTGACATTTCTCCTGGAGTCCTAATGAAAGAAATGAGATGTGAGGGATGTTTTTGTGCCTTGTGAAGACTTTCTCAGCAGCTGTAAGAACTTGAATGCTTCTCTAGAGTGACATTTATCAGGTTCTTCCTTTTTTTCTCTCTCCTTTTTTTCCCCCCTGCTTAACATTTGTCTCTTCGAATCAGGAAAAAAACCTTGAAGATAAATTGAGGTGGATTTTTTTTGCATCTGAAGTAAAATGTAGTCATTGCCACCTCACAATTGAAGAACATTTCAGTGGGGAAGCGCGGAGAAACAATAGCATTCTTGACTGAAAATGTCGGAACTATCGGCACAAAGCACAAGGGCTGGATCGTGCTCAAGGGTGAGCGTCGAGTGAGACCCGATGTCAAATATTTCCTGCATTTGATATGTCTAGACTTGAGGCTTCAGTGTTAGTTTATTTGGGGTGATTGTAGAAAGCTTTGGCCTTATGAAAAAAATCCAGGCCTGCACTTCTTTTGATGAAACATTGCTCCAATATTTGTCCAACCCTGAAATCATCTGTGGCCTGGAGAACTGCCTTGCCATGCTTAAAATAGGTCAAGTCCTCGCTGCTGGCTTGAGAAGCTACAGCCAGTGTTGAAAGTCTTTCTCAAACTTTTTGATGAGTGAATTTATGTGTTTTGTCGGCATCATTCTGACATCTGTGGCTTGGAGGTTGCTGTTGCTGTTGTAAGAGGATCAAGCCCGCTAATTTGGTTTTGGCAGGCGTTGATTGACAGGCCAATGGCACTGTGGTCTGACATGGCAGCCTGGTGGCAGCTTTCTTGTTGGCTTGAACTCAGCCTGTTGTTCTCCAAGAAAGCACTGCATGGCAGAGCTGTCAATGAGAACAATGCTACCTGCTCCTGCTCTCTGGAAGATGATGAAGTGTGTGTGCTCCTGCTCTCTGGAAGATGATGAAGTGTGTGTGTGTGTGTGTGTGTGTGTGTGTGTGTGTGTGTGTGTGTGTGTGTGTGTGTGCGTGTGTGTGTTTGTTTGTGTATGTGTGTGTGTGTATAAGTGTCTTTCTGTGTGTACATATTTGTCTATGTGCTTGTCTACTCACTCACAAACACTAGCACAATGTATTTTAAACCCTTACTGATAATTGAATTAGACAGATCTGCAATCGCTGAAAATCTGCTCAAAAAATTGTTATTTTCAAGTGACCAGCTGTCGCTGTTTGCTTGCCGCTTCTTCATCCGGAGCATATGGCACAAGACTGGATCCATCCCCTGCAGTTGACATTGCACCATTTGGCACTTTAGAAAGCTAGAGTCAGTCCCCCAGCAGCCACTGGCTGCTTCCGTCAGTGGGAGCGCTCCAGCCTCGATGGCTTTAGATCTGAAGACCCGCATAAACCCACACTTCATCTTCCACCCAGAACACTCCACACACTCGCAGAACTCTTAATACTGTAATGCGGAATGTACACCAGAGCTGGAAAAAATCAGCCCTGTCCCACTTTCCCATCCACCTCCTGAGAGTCAGCTTGCACTAGGACTGAATGATATTGAGAGAAAAGCCTCACTGTAATAGATTTTCTGTGATAAATACCGCAATGTTTGAAAAACAAACAAAGGAGACAAAGATTTATCCTGATTGACAGTAAAATCAAGCTAATTATTACTCTCGCAATGGCAAAGTAAGGCAAGGAGTTCAGTATTATATTTAAGGGTCTAATTATCTGAACAGATAACACACAGTTCAGGTATTATGTTTCTTATATATATATATATATATATATATATATATATATATATATATATACAAATAAATGACGACTCAAAAAACCACAGATTTTGTTTTAACAAGACTGTAAAACTTTTACACTTTTCTACTAGGAAAATGAGCACCTTAACATAAGCACATTGCCAACGACGTGTCACTAAGGACATGAAAGGCACAAGGCTGGAGGTTGCTTATGTAGCCCATCCGGCTCTGTCATGGCTTTTTTGTTAATTACTTTAGCTGATGTTAGCTACGATGAGAAACAGTAACCTGATACTTCTCTGACCAACTAAAGCTCCCTGTATACTTCGAAGTTTCAAAGCAAAATGGCATCTTTCTGGCAAAACCAAACCGGTATGCAGTGCTTGCTGAACATGCCGTTTGTTCTGAGACCACCCATGACTGCTATTGGTCGTAATCATTAGTTGTTCATTTTAAGATCGCCCACTGACTGCGACTCGAGCTAATTATCATATTGTTTATTTTGAGGCATCCATTTTAGAGTGATTGGTCCCAATCACCATGATGTTTGTTCTGAGAACTCCCCCTAACTGTGATTGGTCGTAAGCATTTGATGTTCATTTTAAGACCTCCCCCTGACTGTGCTTAGCTCTAATCACCATGTTGTTAATTTTGAGACCTCCCCTTGACCGTGATTGGTCCCACTCACCCTGTTGTTTGTTCTGAGACCTCCCCCTGACTGTGATTGGTCTTAGTCACTGTGTTGTTCATTTTAAGATCTCCAACTGACTGTGAATGGTCTTGATCATTGCATTGTTTGTTCGTAGACCTCCACCTGACAGCAGTTGGTCCTAATCACTACCTTGGTTGTTCTGAGACTTCCACCTGACCACATTTGGTCTTAACCATCACAATGTTTATATTGAGACCTACCCGTAACTGCTATGGGTCCTAATAATCACATTGTTTGCTCTGAGCCCCCCCAAACTACGATTGTTCCCAATCACCAGGTTGTTTGTTCTGAGGCTATGGTTGGTCCTAATCATCACATTGTTTGCTCTGAGACCCCTCCCAACTGCGATTGGTCCCAATCACCAGGTTGTTTGGTTCTGTTGTTCTGAGACCTCCACCTGCAGTTGGTCCTAACCTTCACAGCCTTAATTTTGAGACCTCCCCTGACTGTGATTGGTCTCCTGCACTTACTTATAACAGTGTGGTCAGTGAGTTGACGAGCTGTCATCAGCATTCAAAATTGTTATCAGTTTATTCATTAGTTTTCAGCGAACTCAAAAACGAATCGGTTTACTTTGAGTAATTCTGAATAAGAAATATATGGTTTAATATTATTGTTCATGTATGTTTTTCATGCTGCTTTTAACCGAATATCCTTCATTACCTCTTTTACTTAATTATGTGTATCAATTATAAATGCATGCCCCTAATTGCCATGAATTGCACTACACAGAAAACAAAGTAGAGAATACTCAATGTGGAATGGTTAAGGACGGGCCTGTATTATTTTCAACCACAGTTATTTATATTTGTTAGATCATGAAAAAGTTGTGATTCATTCAAACACCCAAAGATGATGTGATTAGTCAGGATGTTCACAGCACACAAGAAAGCATTCAGTGATTCTTCAGGGGCTGGATAGTGCAGCCCTAGCTTACACTGCTGCGATTGTTGGTAGCCCTGATAGCCCTGCATGACTGGAAACATGACCTTATGTCCCTGTCTGTAACACATTCATTCTTTCTTTTATTCACTTCATTCAGCATTATGCACAAGTGAAATAAAACCTGCAGCGGAATTATATTAACTTTTATGCTAGCAAAAGGTCTGAGGTATGCATGTTTTATTCAGAATACATGTAGTCAGTGTTTTCAGCAATAAAAAGCCCCAATGAATAGCACAGAATGGGAACTCTCGACGAAAAGAAGTGTAAAGTTCCTTAATGTAAGTGGTTAGGTCCCTATATAAGTGATAAGGGTCATTTCAGTATATTTTTTATTTCTTAGGCCATGTAATGCTGAAATAAAACAGTTTCATGGCCATTACTGGTGGAATCGTTGTTAATGCTGCTTTAATGCTTTGTTTAAAAAATACATTAGAGGGACTCGATTTAGTGCAGCCTACCTTAACAGCCTGGGAGACTACAAGAGCTGGAAAGTTTTAATAGGATTAAGATATATCAATTTCAAAGCAGGGCGAATGAAGCCCTCTTTGAAAGTAGCTTTTATGATATTGCTTGCCGCTGGAAACGGATGATACGTGTGTTTGTTTTCATGATGAGATCTATGCTTTTTATTGCTTCAGGTTCTTGGAGAAACCGCATCAGGGCTCATTAAGAGATCTAACACTCCTAACTGCTTCCTTTCAGAGGGGTTTGATTAGTAATACCGCTGATTTGAATCCTGCTTGTTTTCAACTATAATATGACCGTCACTTGTTTTAATCATGTACCACTAAACCAAATGATAACCAAACTGTGTCAGACTTGTATAATTACAAGAACTTTATGACATTACCCTCCTTTTAAAATGTCAGATGAAAGGAAATATCCTGCTGCTATAGTCTTCCTGCCAAGCACATGCTAGGATAATGTATGTTTACATAGAAGAAATGAGGACTCAAGTCAATGACTCAGCCATAGGTCATGTGTTGCCTGGCATGTGACTCGACTTGGACTTGCCCTTAACTGACTTGTGATTCGACTATGATTTGCCCTTAACTGACTAATCACTCAACATTGATTTGTCCTTAACTGACCTGTGACATGACTCAGACTTGTCCTTAACTGACTTGCTTTTCATCTCTGACTTGCTCTTAATTGACTCATGATTTGACTTACACTTGGACCTAACTGTCTTGCAACTTGACTTATATTTACCCTTAATTAACTTGTGACTCGACTTTGACTTGCCCTCAACTGACACACAGCTGAACTATGACTTGCCCTTAATTGACTCATGCGCGACTCAGACTTGACCCTTAGCTTACTTATAACTCAACTATGACTTGCCCTTGACTAACTTGTAACTCAACTCAGATTTGCCCTTAACTGACTCACAGCTTGACTATGACTTGGCCTTAACTGACCCATGGCTTGACTAGGACTTAACTGACTGATCATTCAACTCAGATTTGCCCTTAACTGACTCACAGCTCGACTATGACTTGGCCTTAACTGGCCCATGGCTTGACTAGGACTTAACTGACTGATCATTCAACTCAGATTTGCCCTTAACTGACTCACAGCTCGACTATGACTTGGCCTTAACTGGCCCATGGCTTGACTAGGACTTAACTGACTGATCATTCAACTCTGATTTGCCCTTAACTGACTCACAGCTCGACTATGACTTGGCCTTAACTGGCCCATGGCTTGACTAGGACTTAACTGACTGATCATTCAACTCAGATTTGCCCTTAACTGACTCACAGCTCGACTATGACTTGGCCTTAACTGGCCCATGGCTTGACTAGGACTTAACTGACTGATCATTCAACTCTGATTTTCCCTTAACTGAATAACAGCTCAACTCTAATTTGCTCTTCTCTGATGTGCAGCTCCACCATGACTTGCTCTTAACTGACATGGGACTCAAATCTGACTTGCCCTTAGTTGACTCATGACTTATGAATAAATATATTAATATAGCAGTTATTGGGGGTGGGGAAAAATGCATTTTGAATTTACATCCTAATCTGAAGACCAACGTTTAATTTGGGGAAAGTATGTTGAAGTAAAAACAGGATTCATATATAAACATATGTAAATTATTAATATTATTTTTGTTTTATTATTATTTATTATTATACCCTAAAGTGGGTGGCACGGTGGCGTGGTGGGTAGCGCTGTTGCTTCACAGCAAAGAGGGCCTGGGTTCGATTCCCCGACCAGGTGATCAGGGTCCTCTCTGTGTGGAGTTTGCATGTTCTCCCCGTGTCTGCGTGGGTTTCCTCCTACAGTCCAAAGACATGCAGTCAGGCCAATTGGACATGCTAAATTACCCCTGGGTATGAGTGTGTGAGTGAGTGACTGTCTGTGTCTGTCTGTCTGCCCTGTGATGGACTGGCGACCTGTCCAGGGTGTGTCCTGCCTTCCACCCAATGACTGCTGGGATAGGCTCCAGCACCCCCCCGTGACCCTGACGGAGAAGCGGATTAGAAAATGGATGGATGGATGGATGGATATACCCTAAAGTAGATAATGTGATCACTTTGCACTGATGCCTCAAAATGTCATAAGCAGATCACGTAGTGGGTAAATTGCATGTGAGCTGCTCATAATAAATGTCAAATATATATGTGAAAATATTTTTTAATTTAAACCTCTTATTGCTCATGTCGTGTTAACAGGTCAAAGATTTCACATAGAAAGAGCAGCAGAGCCTCCCAGCATGGTATTTAAAGAATAGGCACAGAGAAAAACACACTGAAATAAGTCATATTACTTTGTGATAAATTAAAACTCCCATTAAAATACTCCCCATAAAGTTCTGCCATTAATTACCATTATCAAATGAAATACTACTTCAACATTCTGACCTGCAAACAGATTTCTGGTTGGTCTTAGAATGCTGCCAATGGTCAACAGATGTACCTGCTCTTAAAAAGCTACATTTTCCCGATCAGAGTGGCTGATTTGACTGTTTATCCTCTTGGCTATGGGATATTTGTAGATTTCTTACTACTTCGCTCAGCAGCACAAATGCTGAAAATTGTCAATGATCCACATTTTCCAGCTGTAGTCATGTTGCCGCAGCACTCGTGCCCCGCAGAGTGAAACAGAACGAAGAGCTGAAGGTTTACTGAAAACCCACTAGATATTGGAACTGACCCAAAATGAGTCCAAACACGTGTGCCTTCCTTAAAGATTGAAATGGTCAGCCACGCTCCTTTGCTGCTGTTTGTCTTGGTTGCTTGGTTGGCTGTTGAGCTCTAGGATGGATTTAAAGACAGTTCTTTTTCATTTTTCACCTTTTTTCTGTGGCCACAGTTCATTTATAAAGTAGCCCAAACAAAATGTACCACAATTATACATGACTGTGTAATTTGTATAACTTTTAAAATTTTGGTTGAGAAAACTGCAACTCTGCCTGATGAGGAGAGAAATCGTGAGTGAAACATGTATGTGGACTCCTCTAGGCAGTTTAACTACTGTGTTTTTCTCAGGCTTGGCACAAGGATTGGGGAGGCGTTGTCCCCCATTGTTTAGTTTTGGGGTGGGGTAAAGGACACAATGCCAAACTGCTTATATCCAAAATGATAACCTTACAGGAGAAGGAGTTTTAAGTAATTTTGGGCTGTTTCTTTCTATTCATCATAAAATTTACACACAAGCACAATATAAAGAATCAAATTACATCAAAAACTGAAAAACAACAAAAATGGAGATACAAGGTTTTGTTCTGACAGCAGTTATAAGTTGTGTATCGATACTGGTATGCAGGTCAACCAACATGACCACACTAGTGTGACCAGCTAAGCCACCATGTATCAGCATAGACCAGTTTAGAGCAGCATGGACACTGATAGAATAGAATTTACAACCATTTGTCTCTGTGTTTGCACACTGTGAAATTAGACCTCTGCATTTAACCCATCCGTGCAGTGAAACACCCAAATACATGCACGCTAGTAAAGACACACACTAGGGGGCAGTGAGCACACTTGCCCGGAGCAGTGGGCAGCCCTATCCATGGCGCCCGGGGAGCAATTGGGGGTTAGGTGCCTTGATCAAGAGTACTTCAGTCATGGACTGTCAGCCGAGGGGATCGAACCGGCAACCTTCCAGTCACAGAGCTGGTTCCCTAACCTCCAGCCTGCTACTGCCCCAAAACACAGCACCCCGGTTGAGGACAGGCCAGACCATCTGAGATCCACGCCAGAACGGGATTCAAGCCATCACACCAGCCAACGGTCTCGAAGTTACTGCAGCCTCTCAACTGCACCACTGGCCAGTTGCTTCAAGTTGTTTTGCTTCTTTCATTCAAGTACTTCATGTGTGTAATCTTGCAGTTCTGTGCTTCAGATTGAGGTTTGGTGTGAGGTGGTTAATTTTGTACAGTGCAGTGCCTGCAGCTAATAATGAGACTTAACTAAAACCTAGTGTTCACACGCTAGGGACTTGAGACTCGACTAGGACTTGCATGAAGCGACTTCTAGACATTTCTGTTACATAGTTCTAATCTGCATTACGTGATCTTTATTCAGTACTTTCACTGATCAGCCATAACATTAAAATCGCCCCCTTGTTTCTACTCACTGTCCATTTTTTCATGTACTATATACAGTAGGTGCACTCTGTAGTTCTACAGTTACAGACTGTAGTCCATCTGTTTGTCCCCTTTTACCCTGTTCTTCAGTGGTTAGGAGCCCCAAAGAGCAGGTATTATTTGGGTGGTGGATCATTCTCAGCGCTGCAGTAACACTGACGTGGTGGTGGTGTATTAGTGTATGTTGTGCTGGTACGAGTGCATCAGACACAGCAGTGCTGTTGGAATTTGAAAACACTGTGTCCACTCACTGTCCACTCTATTAGACACTCCTACCTTGTCTGTCCACCTTGTAAATCTAAAGTCAGAGACGACAGCTCATCTGCTGCTACACTGCTTGTGTTAGTCATCCTCTAGTCCTTCATCAGTGGTCACAGGATGCTGCCCAGAGGACACTGTTGGCTGGATCATTTTGGTTGGTGGACTATTCTCAGTCCAACAGTGACACTGAAGTATTTAAAAATTCCAGCAGCAATGCTGTGTCTGATCCACTCAGACCAGCACAACACGCACTAACACACCACCACCACGTCAGTGTTACTGCAGTGCTGAGAAGTATCCAACGCCCACATAATACCTGCTGTGTGAGGGTCCTGACCATTGAAGAACAGGGTAAAAGGGGGCTAACAAAGTGTGCATAGAAACAGATGGACTTAACTGTAGTTCTGTAACTGTAGAACTACAAAGTCCACCTATATATCAAGTGGAGCTAATAAAATGGTGAATGAGCGTAGAAACAAGGTTTTAATGTTATGGCTGATCAGTGTGTGCAGTGTCAATGTCTCTACTGGTAAAAGGCCAGATGAGTACTACAGCATGGGAATTCCTGACATGTCAATAAAGGAGTCTATGAAAGTGATTCATCAGAAATCACATTGTTTCAAATTTTATTAAATACAAGAACTGTGTATAATTACAACTTTGTAAAAAGTTACAGGCAAAACGTCCCAGAGCACCAGGACAAGACATGTTTACAGAGTTATAAGAGACGATCTGATAGCAGGTGTTGTTATCTGACGGATATCATTAGAAAGTGCTAGATATGTACACAAAAAAGAATGAATCAGATCCAAATCTGTAACAAATCTAGTCTGAAACCGCACGTGCTCACACTGTGTGATGTGATGATGTTGGCTGTATTTCTTCCTGTGCGCTAGTAGAATATTTGAGTAATTTAATGACTGAATACTTTTAGTCTATCATCTTAAGTGAAAACAGCTCATTTTAAAGCCCAGTCATGCTGGTCAGATCAGTATCATTCAGTACTCAAGGTTTCAATATCAGTATCAGAAAAGATCAAGTGGGATCATCCCATCTAGTTATGATCTCTGCAGTTGTGTGGTGGTGAAAGTGCTGCTGAGAATTTCACATTCATTTAAATTTCCCTTAAAAGTCTGTCAGATAAGTTTATCAATATAACACAAATGTTCAGATCATCTCCTCCAAACTCTGGAGTATCACATGGACTGAATGGACTGAATGCCAGACATTTTCTTTTTTATACCGCAGGTGTCCTCTGTTGTATATAAATAATCCCCAGGACAACAACAAAAAAATAGCCATGCCTCAGTGGCCATGTCAAATAAGCCCAGCTGACGGCAGATGGGGTTGTATGGGGTTATATTGTGGTCTCGGCAGTGCTTCCTGATAGCCACACAATGGCGGCGAGAAAAATGAGAAGGCGACGCTGGGAGAGGAAATGGGGGTCAAGGGGAGAGATTAGCTTACACAGGATGCCAGTGTTCTTCACTGCGGTGTCAGGGCCCAATCCTTCTCCGCTGAGAGGCCGACAGGTGCGCTCAGTGTCCTACTGGATGCCGTTTTGTTCTCGGCCTTCATAAATCACCGCTGAACGCTGCTAATTCCCTCACAACTTGGACTTCATTAACAACAGAATGGTGGAGAGTACAGGTGAACTGCATCACAGTGAATCATGATTCACTCATCTGAAGCTGACCATTCTGAAGTTTGTACTTCTTTTTTTGCTGTTTGCAATTGGAAAAAAAATTCATTCAATTATGGCATTTTTTAATAATAAGCTAAGTGCATAAAGTAAGCAAAAGTTTTAAAAGCTTCTCAAGTCAGAGTTAAAAATAATTCTGAATCATGAAAAAAGAATCAAACCAAGTTGTATTATTGTGAAATAAGTATCACAATATTTTGAGGTTTCCTAAAAAAATGGAATTGAATCAGTTTGACTGACATTGAGTGCAGTTTGAGACTTTCACAACGCATTGAATTCTAAGAATCAGATCCAAACTGAATGAGTGTGGAATTTTAGATTTAATTAATTATTGAATTGTTTTCTAAAATATTGGAATCAAATAAAATCCTTTTCCCATTTGAGATTTCATGGAATTTTGGATCTTTTCTCAAAGAAGCAGAATCTGGTTGAATTGCCATGAAATAGAAGGTTTCACAATTTATTAAATCATTTCCTAAAGAATCATAACAGTTTCATAAAGAATCGGAATCAAATCAGAATCAAATCTTTGTAAAACTTTAAATTTCAAAATACATTCAAAACATTTTCCTAAAGCATCTGAATTCAATCGAATCATGATGAATTTTGAAATCCGGAATTGGAATCAAATAACATCTGTGCAGCTTTTGAGATTTTCTTAAAGGTTTCTTAAAGAATCATAATTGGACCATTTCCCAAAGAACCTGAACCAAAAAATCTAAACTGAATCTTTGAGAAACTTTAGATTTTGACTTTGAATTTTTGAAATTTTATGATATACTGAGTTATTTCCTACAGAATCATAACTGAACAGAATAATTGTACGATCCGAGATTAACACCTCTGACAAAGAGCCAGCAGTGCCTTGCTTGTTGTTGAAGTTTTTTGAAACGGTGGTTGCGGCGCAGCAGCGGAGCCTCATTTTGCCTGACATGATTAGCTCTCTGTGGGTTTCTCTCAGTGGCAGCCCCCCATGACGCTGGAGGAAGGGGCCTCAGCCTGGAGCCGCATGACACGGTGCTTCAAGAGACTCTTCATTACAACTTAATAATGTGTCATCCACTGCTATTCCTCCGAGTCCGGCTCTGACTAATCTTTAAACGTAGCTAATTTATCACAGCGTGGCCCTCTGTAAAGTGAATTTAAATCCTCTCCACACCTCTTTGTTTCTGGAAAAACATAGAATAAGAACACACGGTAATATACGATAATCTACACCCACAAAACGTGGTCCGTTTGAACGTATATTGCGCTTGAACGATGAATCAGCTTTACATTTCATTTGTTTGTAATATGCTGCAAAGAATGTGCTGAATGGCTTTTATATTTATGCCAGTCAGATATCTTATAATGTCATTTGCGTGTTCCCTACAGATGTCTGGCAGCCATGCAACAGAGAGCAGAGATGAGAGAGGTGCTGAGCGCTTTAATAAAGCACTGTTACTTTGAGCACACAATGGATGCGACTGTATATGCTTATGATTCAGCCAGCGCTTCCTCCGTGTTGCCAGCATTTACATGGAAAATGAATTCGAAGTACCTCAAAGGAGAGAACAAAAAATGCTGCATATTATATTTTTATGCTCTTTTGACTTCATTTGACATGCCGCTATGTACAGTAATTGTATATTGCTGTGAAAGCGGCACTGATGCATGTGAATTATAGTTTTGTTCATTACAAGCGTATCACTTATTCTTTACTTGTGCTTGTATCATAAAAGGAATTGTGGAAAAAAAATTGTCTTTGCAAGTGAAAGCATATTTTTCATTATGACTGTCGTCAGAGTACTTATAGATTATTCAACCTATTTCAAAGCTTTCAAGGCTTATGCGAAGTCATTTAATTAGGTGAAATAGTCCTACTGCATACAGATAATATGGCTTGTTTCAAGAAGTAATCCTTGAACAAAGTAACATTATCTGCCAGTGTAGTAAGATTCTGCCACTTTATATCAATTAAAATGTCTAGAAATGAGGGCTGTCAAACTTAGCACACCAGTAATATGTCGACATAGCAAAACAGTAATGCTGCTGTTTATATTTTACTACATCATTAATGCATTTTCTACTTTGATCATTCAAACCATCTGTAGTGCTTCCAGGCTGAAGCCCAGTTGTTTGTACTCTGTATGTTGCTGTGATAGAATTTTCAATTCCAGGCAATCAAGTACAGCTTTAAATTCTATGGAACTGAGCATCTCACCAGTGCTGAGAATTTGATGATGGCTGCTTTAACTTGTTTTAGGCTGCCATCAGAGTTATGGTGCATCCACATTGACCTCAGCTTTCCAGGTGTTACCATGTATCCTGTCACTATATAAAATACACACACACACACACACACACACACACGGTCATTGCCACAGATTTGCTGCTGTTTCAGTATTGACATAGACATGATTCATAACATTGTTTTCCACCATTACAAAATGTTCTGTTGTTTATTTTCATGCTTATATAGCAAAGCCAGTTTTTTCAGTATGATCTCAGACTTTTGGACCCCCACTTCTTTTAAAAAAGTTATCTTTACTCGGCTATTAATATTGCGATAGCATTGTAAACAGTGATAGAAAGTCTTTTTGCGTGTGTTGATTTGTGTTAAGTGACATGTCTTTTTGCTGGGGTGAAAGGGCACAGACTCAGTGTATTAGTTTATGTCACAGTGACATAATGCCTATAATATGACAGCAGGCTGGTTGCAAAGTGAGCATTTTCTGTGGCTCTTGTTGTTCCATGAGCTTCATTTCACAATTTCAACGTTTTAAGCTGTGTCATCAGCATCATCAGCATTATGTCACTGTGATTTTACACTAACCTATACAGTCAGCTGTTATCAGATGCTGTCATTTCACTCCGAGAAAGTGCCATGACACAACTCTCCAGTCTTTGTATCTCTCTGTGTCAGCTGACATGAGTGTTATGTCAACTTGACCTTGGAGTTGACAAGAGCAGCCTTAATGACAGACGACACTCGTTGGAAGTCTTGAAATGTCAGTTGTCATGACAAGCTTATGTAGGTGTCATGTAGTCTTATAAACATGACCTACAGTGAAGGGCTACTAAATGTTCTTATGTGAATGTCATAATGACAAATATTAGCTACATTACTTTTAAGGTGCTTATACTTGAATATCTAGAAATAGGTCATTTAATTTTACAGCAGATATGGAACATAATATATTTTTATATCTATTATTTATATCTTTTATATCTATTTATATTATATCTATATTTAAGATGTTTTCACTTGCCAAGGTCTCATTTTATGCAGTGTAGTGCAACATACAGAGTTTGGAAACTGCTGATAATAAATAATGTATGGAGCTTTAGGAGGTGTGTACAGAAAGCCATGGCTGCGGCTCCTTTTCTTCTTCTATCATGGGGAAAAGCGAGAGAGAGAGAGCGGAAGGAAACGGTAAGGAGGCTTCACCATCAGATCATGCCGAAACAGAGCACAGACGCAGAAACATCTGTGTTTATTGCCAGGCTTGTTAATAATGCAGATGCTCTCTGAGGAGCCGAGAGCAGAGGCCTGCAGCAGGACTGTCTGTTGATCCTCTGTTTTCAATCCTCAGCCTGTACTCAGAAACGCTCTAACTCAGTCGCCCCTGCTCCTTCTTCCCGCAGCAGGGGGATAGAACAAAGATGGAATCTGAGAAATATGCGTGGTCCATCTGTTGGTATTTTCTCTGAAAAGTTGAACTGTAGATGTTAAGGGCTGGATGGCCAAAGCCAGGCTCAAACCTGCTGCATCGCCCATCATTACTAAACCCTACAAACCCTAAAAGAAAGCCTGTGTACCACCACCCAAGGGGGGTTTCCCTCAGCCGTGCTTTATGGCACAGACTTTCAACATTATAGAAAAGAGAAGCTTGTTAGGAAAGACTGCTGCTGCAGTAACTGCCCACACTCTGAACATCACCACGGTTTTAGTGCATCACGAATTTGTGAGGGTGGCCCAGGTCAAAAGTCGCAATGGGAACTTTTGTTATGCGTGGCGGCTTGAATAATTCCAATTTTTATTTTATTTTTTTGAAGTTGTGTTCAGTCTGTAACATTTTTTGGAGGAGTCTTCAGCTGGTAGCATTGAATCCAATCCAAAACTGTCAAAAGCAGCCTTGGATTTTTCAGAATATGCATCTAGCCTGATCTCTGCCTGGATGAGGTCCAGTAGTCGCATGAGAAAAAGAGATGTTATAAGATAAATGCAGTTCTACTCCTAATGGATAACATCACTTTTACCTAGTGGTGCAAAATATAATAGCAACCCAGGAATGCAACAGTTATACCAGTACAGGGTAAGGCTACCATTGTAAGTCTGATTGAGATGGATGTAGCTACTGAGCCTGGGTCTCAGGACAAATTACATTACGTAACTCAAATGAAATTTAGCGTTATGAAGTTTCTCTAAAGTCGGCCGTAGAGTTTTAACCTGTCACACTCACTGCAAATTCATATAAGCAAACTTCTTTTAAAGGGCCCATTTTATAGGAAACTTAATTTCCCTCATAAAATAATTTGATTTAATACATAAACACTGCTGAAGTTTCAAAGTATGCCATTCATGTCCCAGTCCACACAGTCCATACATGGGAACTAAGCTACAAAAACAGCCTTTTTTAATTCATTGTTTATGTGATGTCACAAAAACCAATATATTTACCAACATTTATGCAGTTATCCATCTACTAAGCCCACCACAGTTTATCTCTACCCATTCACACTGAAGTGTTTTTGTTTTATATTTGTCAGTCAGGAACAGTAACAAGAGTAGCCTGTTTAATTGAATGGGGTAAACAGAAGTTGGAAAGCGGTCATGTAAAAATTAATTGTGATTGTGTGGGACATAAAATACCACTAACATTAGAAGTGGAGCTCAAGGGAGGAAATGATAAATGCAGCATTGCTCTTGTATGTTAAAATCTAACAGGCCTTTTCTATTATTGTACCTTAAAGATTGATATATGTGCAATTTTTATAAGAAGTTAAGAAGGGGTTCTGTTTTTTTTCCCAAATATGTGTATGGAGGTATAGAATGTGTAGATATGCATATGAATTTGTTACATGTTAATTGCCAGTTAATGCATGTTAATGGCAATAAAGTAAAAATAAAAGATTGATATATGTAAATGATCTCTGTTCTGATTGTCTGGCCCTGCGTTGTGCCTCATTCAGAAAGTCTTCCAGGCTGAAACACTCCTTAGAGTATAGGCATGAATGAGCAGAGCTAAACTGCTGTTGGCTGAGTAAGTGGGTGTGTGTAATATGTGACATCATAAAAACACAAACACAGTTCAAAACAGGCTGTTTTTTGCAGTTTACTTTCCGTATGTGGACAGCATGGTCTGGGGAGAACGTTGTGTTTTAAAACTTTGACAATGATTTAATTTTTTTCTCTTACTGTAAATTCTGTCTAGCCAACCTATAGCTTCACATATAGACTGACATCTTGTACGTACACACACACACACACACACACACACACACACACACACACACATATATAATAAAATACAAAACAAATTATTATATAATCCATCCATCCATCCATTTTCTAAGCCGCTTCTCCCTCAGGGTTGTGGTGGGGGGGCTTTAGCCTATCCCAGCAGTCATCGGGCGGAAGGCAGGATATACCCCGGACAGGTCGCCAGTCCACCGCAGCAAAACAAATTATTAATTTATTAAAATCATCATCATCAGTATCAGTCACAACAAGGTGGTAATTATTGGTTCTTAATATTGCCCTGAAATTCCATATTGCTGCCTTCCCAGTGTAATGGATGGAGTCCTTTGCAATTAAATAAATACATGATCTTTTGTGTCTTTTGGATTTTATTCCCATGTTTAGAAGGAATGGACTGAGCTGTATTTGCAGTGTAGCTCCCTGTTCTTCTGCGGGGGAATAACTGATAGCAGTGCAGTGCCACACTGCTGATAAGATCACTTAACAAACAGCAGCTTACCCCTCTGAGACACTGCAGCTTGGATGCAGCTTGGATGCAGTTTGGATGCAGTTCGGAGGAGCCTGTGAGACACATAGCCCTGAGCTGTAGGTGTGGGTGATATGATGGTATGATATTATTAGCACAATATATTGCATCATGACATGTTTTTCTGTGTATATTGTGGATATCGTCAGCACAAAGAAACAAAAGGCGTTTCTTTAACAGGTTTAAAAGAGGCTACATTGGAGTAGCTTTATACATTTTTGCAGTGTTGTCAGGTAATCATGAGTTTGAATCATGATGCTTCGAATCCAAGGCAGTATAATTGGTCCTGTTTAATTAATCCATCCACAAATGAATTATTTCACAGCAACTGTTGCTGGCAGTGCAATCTGTACAGAAAGCTGGCAAACATCCCATTCAGCCTAATGAGAACTTGTAACACTCATCAAAGTTTTTTGTCAAAATCTAGCATTATTTCACATGATATGTTGTGCGTGTGTGAAAAGAAACACTGTTAGGATAGTTTTGTTGTTTTTCTGAAAATAAGAAAACCCTTCCTCTGCAAGGAATAAAATTGAATATGACGTTTTTCTACAAGCTTTAGTCCACATTTTCTGTCCATTTTTAACATATTGTTCAGCATATTGAACAATTTATTTATTTATTTATTTCCTTAAACAAAACCTCGTATCTCCATTTTTTGTCGTTTTTCAGGTTTGGACCTAATTTGAAAATACTTGTTGTCCTTTAACTTGTTTGAAAATTTCACAATGAATGGACCAAAAGAAACGTCCCAAAATGACTGGAAAAGTCTGGTTCCATTGACGTCCATTAAAAGTAAAGTATGTTTTTGTCCTTCTGTAAAGTTGCCAAATTAGAAATACAATGTTTTGTTTAGACAGAAGAAATAAAGCAAAAAATAAAACAGCCAAAATTGTGTTCTCTGTGGAGATTCTCTCCAAGATTTATTTTCACGTAGACATGACATAAACCATGTCACTTGACCAAGGGAGCCCAAACTTTTTCACACAGCTGAGCT
This sequence comes from Pygocentrus nattereri, assembly GCF_015220715.1. Taxonomy (NCBI): domain Eukaryota; kingdom Metazoa; phylum Chordata; class Actinopteri; order Characiformes; family Serrasalmidae; genus Pygocentrus; species Pygocentrus nattereri. The sequence continues at coordinate 32,954,534 of NC_051228.1, read as the reverse complement.
AACACTAGTGCAGTAGCAAATTTGTTCCAATCTCCATTCTGCCTGGTTCTAATCAGCTGTAACAGTGTTGTATTTTAAACAGGAGCCTTAAGTTTTATTAAACTTCATTAAACTTTACGGAAACTCTTCTCAATAGAATTTAAACTCCAACCTCAGTTTGGTTGAAATTTCCCAGCGTTTGGTAAAACTTGTCCAACAGACAGTAGCTGTGAAAGAATGCATTTGTGGATGGATCTTGGAGAGTTAAATTGGATGTATGTAGAAAAAAGCAGTCATTGAGGTGTTGTGATATGTACAGTATTTATCAAAAAGTATTGCTATATTAGATTTTCGCAATATTGCCCACCTTAGTGAACCCCTATTCATCGCGCAGGCCTTGTGTGTTCACTCTGCCCTTTCAGTCACACTTGGCTTGTTTTAATTAGACGCTGAGGTTATTGATTGGTCATTGTTTTTTTCCTTTTTTTTTTTGAAAGGTCATAGATCTAAGTGAGTGCATGTGATGAACAGGTCAGTGGAGCTCAGATTAAAAGATGACGTTAAAAGGTGAGGTGGGGGGTGGTGTTTAAAGGTGGAATGAGCAGGCTGATCAATGTGCTGCTACTGAACCCCATCATTAAAGGGCCAAGGAGCTGGAAATAAATGAGTGTGCAGCGTGAAGCAGTGGCAGCAGCTCAGGGTGAGACAAGACACGGAGAGGCTGCAGTCATTTCAGCCTCAGACACCATTTATCACTGCAGCGCTCTCTCACACACACACACACACACACACACACACACACACACACACACACACACAAGCTCCTCTCTCTCTCCCTCTTCCCTCTATATGTCTCTCTTGCTCCCTCCCTATGCCATTTCTTCCCTCCCCCTCCTATGTGACTCATTCTTTCTTTCTATCTATCTATCTATCTATCTATCTATCTATCTATCTATCTATCTATCTATCTATCTATCTATCTATCCCCCTTCCCTCTATGCATCTCATTCCCTCTCTGTAGGTCTCTCTATCTCATTCTCTCACTCTCTCTCCTCTGTGACTCTCTTTCTCTCTCTCTATCTCTTTCTCTCTCCATTCTTAACTCGTTCTCTTCCTCTCTCTCCTCTGTGACTCATCCTCTCTGTCTCTCTCTCTCTACCCCCCCCTCTATATCTATCACTCCCTGTCTATAGGTCTTTCTATCTCATTATCTCCCTCTCTCTCCTCTGTGACTCATTCTCTCTCTCTCTCTCTCTCTCTCTCTCTCTCTCTCTCTCTCTCTGTATCTCTCCCCCCTCCCTCTATATATCTCATTCCCTCTCTATAGGTCTCTCAGTCTCATTCTCTCCTTCTCTGTCTCCCTGTCTTTGTCTCTCCATCCCTGTAACACTGTCTCCTGGCTGTAACAGTTAATCAGTGTGTAAAGGTAAATTCTAGTTGGTTATAGTTTTTGTTCTTGTTATTAGGAAGTGATTCATTGTTATGTGCAGTTGGATTGGTACTTTAAAAAGTTCTGCATGAATCCACAAAGTTTCCCTTTTAGGCTGCTCATATTGATCAGACGTTGTTCATTGTTCTGTTCATTTAAAGGTGCTCTCCAGTTGCAAACACTTTAAAGACATATGCCACAAGTTGTGTCTGTCATTACACAGCAAAGCAATTTTTAATGCAGAAACACTGTAGTTTACTTCATATGTGGGTATCTGATTAGCCACTAGAACGATGCTAAATTCCACTACAGCCCTGTGGAAGTTGTCAGTGTTGTTAACACAAAGCTAATACTGTTGTGCATTCACATTTGATGACAGTTCTAGCTTAAACACAGGCACGTGGGGAACTTAGCAGGCAAAAAGGCAACATTCTAAATGCCGTTTCACCACAACTTCTTCTGGAAAAGCCTGAAGCCTGTTTCTGAATATTATTGAAACAGCTCATTAGTGTATTAGCTACCTCTTGACCTCATCTAGTGAAGACAGAGTATAGTCCAGTTACAGAGAATATAAAGTGTGAACAGGTAAACAGAGCCAAATCGACACTGATGACGATCAACTAGCAGTTCTTCATTTTGTTGAATTTAATGGACACGAATTTCAGCAATAACAAAGGGCTTTTTCATGCTGAGGATTGTTGAGGATATTTTGAATGGCATCCACTAAACTCGTGGAGCAAAAGGACTTGTGCAGAATGACGTAAGCTCTAAGAAAAACACATCACAGCAGAAAGAACCGAATTTAGACGTTCCGTCTGTGACGACCCATTCGGAAATGTCATCTGTGGCTGTACACGGATTTTAAATACATGGCATATAGTAGCATATATGAAATTTCTTAATATTCAACTTTGATTTTGTCATATCACTGCTGTCAGAGCAAAACCTTGTATCTCAAATTTTGCTGATTTTAGTTTTTGACAAAATTTGAAAAATCCTGTTGCCCTTTACATTGTTTCATTTCATGATGAATGGACCAAAAGAAATGAATTCAGAATTGCTTGATAAAAGTCTGGTTCAATTGACTTCAAGTGGGGTTTTTCTTTTCCTGTAAAGTTACCATTTTGGAGATATGAGGTCTTTACAGGAGATGACAAAACATGCTTAAGTTTTAATATTAGCTAATGCAACATGACTCGAGCCTTTCTCAACAGGGGAGCCATCTAGCTTTGTCAAAGGTGCTGTCAGAATATATTGAAAATTGCTTGCAGTGAAATGCAGATTATTTGCCGACTTGTATATCATCAAAGTTTGCCTCAAATGCCCCTTTACCCATGTCACTACGTCAGTGCTGGTGTCAGCGTATGACTACATAAAGGATGAAGTAAACCAGAAGCTGTAAAATTATGTGGAAATCTTAAAATCGCAAAAATAAAACAAAAATAAAAAAAAAAACTTTTTTTGGACAGCAGTGTAATGTATTATTCATATTTTATGCATGAGTGTGTTCACCCACCTATCAGACATACATGCATATGTAATATCCATATATTATGCATGTGTTCAACATTTCATACTTGCATGAAATGAAACTTCTTTCGGCTGCTCCACAGCGGATCATCTGCCTCCATCTTGCCCTATCCACTGCCTCCTCTACTTTCACACCAACCATCTCCATGTCCACCTTCACTACATCCATAAACCTTCTCTGAGGTCTACCTCTTCTCCTTCTACCCGGCAGCTCCATCTCCAGCATTCTTTGCCTAAGACTTGCATGAAATGTTGGACACATACTGTAACCTTTTTTCTGCTCTGCTGAGGACACATCACATATATGACCATATACATTTGAAATATATGCCCAACCTTTTATAATATATGCATATATGGCCTTATATCACATTCCTGTGAGGGTACACCTAAAATATGAAATTTGGCCCTCGATTTCACCTTTAACAAAAAATGATACAATCCTATTCTGTAAACAATATTACCATATACCTGTGGTGCTGCACCCTCAGTACCCGTTGAAGCTCCGCTGTAGAAATGCAGCACTCATGCTTTGAACTGGTGATGCTGATGATGCTGGCTGGAAGTTGGAGTGGATCTGGTTAGTGTTTTCTCCATACACTGTGACCTCTGTTTAACCTGGGGGATAATAGTGTGGTTATTTTTTGGTAATTAGGACGTAGTAAAATGAAGCATTTTCAAAATATTTTTTCCCTGTAACCTTTTTTTCTGCGCTGCTGAGGATGCAGGATGTTATCTCCATACATCAAATTAAAGTGTCCCCATTCTGTCAGGCAGCTCAGCCAGGAGAGAGGAAGGAGTTTCTTGGCTGCAAAAGTGTTTTTGCCTCCTTCTTCTTCTCCTTCTTCTTTTTTTTTAACTTACAAACAGAATGCAGGTCAAATGCAAGTGTGAAATCGAGCAGATGTATGCTTTAAAGTACAGGAACTTGAAGGGAATAGAGGAGGATTTTTCATCTCTTGTTCAATGTGGAAGGAAAGCGTGTTTACATATCTGCTTTTGTACAGTGCAAGTGCCATTATTTGCCTGCATAATATTGAATAGTTTCTTTCTTACTTTCCTTCCCTCTTCCTTCATCTCTCTCTCTCTCTCTCTCTCTCTCTCTCGCTTGCTTTCTGTATTCAGCCCAGTTCAGTTTAATTCAAGGTTGCTTTATTGGCGTGGCAAATATTAGCACAGCATGGAATATTTATTTAAAATTACAGGTAGGTGTAATCAAATAATACTACTACTACTACTACTACTACTACTACTACTAATAATAATAATAATAATAATAATAATAATAATAATGTGCAGCACTCCTAGGACATTAGACAGAATCTGATTGAGTTTGGTACAGTCAGTTAGAAAGTGCAGATCTGTCTCAGTCTTGCTTTGTTGGCCATGTCACCCACAGTCTTTGCTCTTGGGAATACACAACCTCTTGTGTCTGCCCTGCTCTATGTCCAAGCAGTGTTGACCTTGTCAGAGTGTGTACAAGGTGAGGTCTATACGTCATCTAGGTAAATCTCAGTTTTGAGTCAGTCACCATGCTCAGGTTATGCTATTATATATACTCATCTACTAATCTGTCTGTCAGAGCCAAATAACATAGTATTTTGTTCTGTGAGTTTGACTGGGTTCCCCAGTAGGTCATATGATGTTTGGTAAGCTGTTTGGTAGTTTGGCGTGTTAAATGTTAGTCTGTGTTACTGGGGTGTTTGTTACTGTGTGTCAGTGTGTGTTAGTGGGGTAGTAGTGAATGTTAATGGGGTGTTAGTGAGTGTTATGGGGAGTTAATGTGTGTGAGCGTGTCTTAGTGGGGTGTTAGTGTGTGTTGGTAGGATGTCGGTGTGTGTACGTGTGTTAGTCGGGTGTCTGTATTTTAGTGGGTGCTCATGTGTTTTAGAGGGTAGTCAGTGTGTGTTGTTTCTGAGTGTTAGTGGGGTGTATGTTTGCATGTTTTAGTGGAATGTTTGTGTGTTAATGTCTGTTATTGGCATGTTAGTGGGGTATTTGTGTGTTATTGGGGTGTTAGCGTGTGTTAGTGTGTGTTAGGAGATATTGTGTGTGCTAGTGGTGTGTTGGGTGTATTAGTGTGTCTTGGTGACATGTGTGTGGGGTGTTAGTGTCTGTTAGTGGGGTGTTAGTGTGTTTGTGGGTGTTTGTGTGTGCTAGTGCGGTGTTATGGGGTATTGGTGTGCCTTAGTGGCGTGTTAGTGTGTGATAGTGGGGTGTTAGTGTGGGTTAATGGAGTGTTACTGGGGTTAGTGTGTGTTAATGGGTGTTTGTGTGTGCTACTGGAGTGTTATGGGGTGTTGGTGTGTCTTAGTGACATGATAGTGTGTGATAGAGGGGTGTTAGTGTGTGATAGTGGGGTATTAGTGGAGAGTTAGTGTTAGAGGGGTATTAGTGTGTGTTCATGGGGTGTTAGTCTGTGTATATTAGTCTGTGTTAGTCTGTTAGGGCGGTGTTGGTGTGTGTTGGGGGGTGTTAGTCTGTGTTGGTGTACAGCTGTGTTCAGGACCAGCTGAGTGAGGGGGCTGTAGTCTTTGCTCAGCTCCTGGTACTGCAGAGCTTTTTAAATATATTATGGGGGTCTCTGTGTTACACTGTGTGTAAATGCCTTCAGAATTTAATTGGGCCTTTTTGTATTATAATTAATGGAAATCAGTCTAATTCTGCCCTGCATGCTTTGTATGTGGTGTTTCTGTGCACCTTTAAAATAATTGCACACAGCTCTGCCTATAGGGTCTCAATTGGATGTTTGTCCCATTTACTGATTTCTTGATTTGTAAGAGGACCTCACACTTCACTGCCATAAAGGGTTCAATTTGGTTTGTTCAGTTGATTCAGATATTTTTGATCTCTCTCTCTCTCTCTCTCTCTCTCTCTCTCTCTCTCTCTCTCTCTCTCTCTCTCCCCATCTCAACCACTGCCGCTCTTTGCTTCTCTCTCTCTTTATGTTTCTCTCTCTCTCTCTCTCTCTCTCTCTCTCTCTCTCTCTCTCTCTCTTTCTCTCTCTGTCTCTCTGCCTCTGTTTTCTCTCTTGACCATCTTTCTCTGTTATGTTTGTTCTATCTCTCTGTCTCTTGCTCTTTCTCTTTTTCTTTGTTTTCACTCTTTTTCTATGATTATCTCCTTTTCTCTGTCTCTCCTCTCCTTCTTTCTTTCTTTTTCTCCCCTCTTCTAATCTGTTCTCTCTCGTGCCCTTTCTTGCACTCTCTTTTATGCTATTTCTTTATCAGCTTTTCTCATTTTATTCTTGTCACTCGCTTTCCTTCTCTCTCCTTTCTCTTTATTGTCTCAATTTCTCTTTTTTCCATCTCCATATCTGTTTCCCTCACTCTTTCTTGCTCTCTTCTGCCCTAATTTTTTTCTATACTTCTCTTTCGCTGTATTCTTTTTTCTCTTAGTCTTTCTCACTCTTTTTCTTCTTAGACTGTCTCTTCTCTCTGTATTTTCTATCTCTCCTCTCCTCTGTTTTCTTTCTCTGCTGCGTCTCACTTCTTTCTTCTCTTTTTCATCTCTCCTTCTGTCTTCTCTCTCTCTCTCTCTCTCTCTCTCTCTTTCTCTCTCTCTTTCTCTCTCTCTATGTCTCTCTCTCCCTCCCTCTCTCCTTTTTTCTCCTCTTTAAGGCTAATTAGCAGATCTGCACCCTAAGGCTTGGAATGCTCAGAGCTTTTCCTTTAAGCACTTTAGCCACACGCTTCTGCCCACCAGGTAAAACTACTGTGGCAAATTGGTTTAAGGAGAAATCATTTGGATTACTTTTCTCTCTCCTGAATTCACTGCATGTTTTTCCAGCCTTTTGTTCTCATTTAGAAGATAATGCACTCTCATTTTACGCGCCACAATGCTCAAAATGAGCAGCGTCTACAGAGAAGGAAAGAATGCGTTTCTCTAAGAAAATACGATTTGAGAATTAGCGAATGCTTCGTTTTCTATAACTCAATAAAGGTCTTTTTCTTTTCATTACCAGTGCCTTCTACATTAATAGAGTGCAGTCTTGGCACTTCCAGTTAGGGGTTTTGCTCCTTAAGAATGAACAGCTCTGTTTGGGGCTGTTCATTGTAAGCCATACGCTAACAGACACATATTGAAGCATAGCAGGACTATTAACATGTAATTACATAATTATTACATCGTACCTAAACATTTATTACTTAATTGTCGGTCTGCTTGGTTTACAGCTTGGTTTTCAGTGACTTATATTGCCAAAAAGAATGGAAAAAACATAAAGGCTGTTTTTTTTCTTTATGGAAAACAAGCCTGTATGCACAGTGATGACTTTTCATCAGTTTCAGATCACTCTCTAAGGAAATGAGATTTGAGAAGCGCTTTGTTTTCTATTACTCAGTAAAGGTATTTTACTTTTCATCGCTGGTTCAGTGCAGTTTTGGCACTTGCAGTTAGACAGAAATTGAAAGGGTTTAGCTCAATCTGTTAAGAGCTGTTCATTGTAAAGATTCATGAGGCGTATTTGTTTTTAAGCGTGGCAGAGGATAATAGTGGAGAGTTGTCAGGGTCTAATCTCTCATGAGGGGCTCCGGTGACCCTATCAGTGTAGCGCAGTGACCCACACAGGGCTGGAGAGGCCTCGCTCTCAGCGATCTGTCAGACTAACTGGGGGGATCAATGGTGTACTGTCAGGACAGGCTAACTAATCCTCTGCAGCCGTACTCACACTGGGCCAAGTCTGGGGCAGCGCTTCACTCTTTTAAACGGATCTCTGTCATATAAGCCTTAGATTTTCCATCCTGACGAAGCCTCATGCTGTAGGGTTGCCATACGCCTGTATGAGGATATTAATTTTATTCCTTAGAAGTTATTATTGTCATTTAACTCTACATAAACTGACATGACATGATCATTTGTGTAATTGCAGAACTGTTTAAAAGGCAGACACCACCCTTTCCTTTATTTTCCAGTCCAAATGGCCATTAAGTACTTAGTTTTCAGTGACAGAGAAAAGCAAGGAACATATCGTTAACAGCAAAGTGCATAAAGGCCTACAACGCTAATGTCAAATCTATCAGTATTTAATTCATTTACTCTATACTGCCACTTTAGCTCTGCTATCCCTTCAGTCTTAAAGCCAACCAGTTGCAGCTGTGTCTTCCCAATAAAAGCTGTTCCCAAAGCGGTCACTGACATCATGTTCCTCTTCAAACAGACTCATGTGCATCTAATCTGATTAGATATAAGATTCACCACTTACATAAAAAAGTCAAAGTGAGTCAAAGAAAAATAAGTGAAAATACAGGAAAAAATGGGGTACAAGAATTGCAAGAATAAAATATGCAGTAGAACATTGAATCTGGTATCAGAGATGTGGAGAAAGGTTGTAAGGACTTTGTAAGTAATTGAAGACAGTCTGTCACCAGAGCAGTAAAAGACTCTTTGAGGTGGGCGATATAGCAAAATATATAATATTGTGGTACTTTAGGAAAGTTCTTTGGCACACGATATATCACAATATTTTATTTTTCCAGACATCTGGTCAGTTGGAACTGAGGAAAAAGAACCAGTAGAGCCACACGTAGAAAAATTACACTGTGATTTGTATTCAGTGTTTGACATGATATGTTGCACTAAATCCTGTTAAACTGGACTATTTTTGCTCTCTTTATGTTGAAACAAACAGTTGGTCAATGTTCTCTAAATACTGACAATATCCACAATATGTTTAAAAAGGTGTTTTGGATTGTGATGTAATTTATTACAATTAGGATATAAATCACTGGTGTCAGAACAAAAACTTATATCTCCAAAAATGTTACTTCACAGGAGAAGGAAAAAACAAATTTTCTTTTTAATGCAAGTCAATGGAACCAGACAAATTTACACACAGTGTAAAGAACAACAGGCAATTTCATATTATGTCAAAAAATGGAAAAATGACAAAAATGGAGATTGTATGTCTGAAGTGATTTGGAACTTCATTAGTTCACAGATGATGAAGAAGCTCATGAGTCGTGTATAATGATGCGGCGCTCACCTTCCTCCTGATCTGGCTGGGCTTTTTGTCAGATGTGCTATCTTCTGCTTTCTCATCTAAATGCAGTGTGATTATCCGAGTATGTTTTTATGAGACTGTGTTTGACAGATTTTAGGCGTTTTCACTCACGCCCTCCTTCTGAGTCCCTTCTGAATCTAAACAGTCATTACTGAATGAGCCTGAGCTCTCGAGGTTCAGGAGTTAAAACACACAGCTGGTGTTTATTCCATTATCTCATCATGAGAGGTGCAGAGGTTCGACTCCAGCTTCACACGTGCCTGTTGGCTCTTGATTTCCTGAGGGTTTTGATGCTGTTTCTCACGTTATTGTGAAGTAAGATCAGGGTGGTGTGGAGAAAAAGACCACGGCAGAGCAATTTAGAGTTTAAGCTCCATGGAGTCTTTCTTTCTCACCAGCACTGTGACAGATGCTGTGTTTCTGTCTTTCTCTGTTTCATCAGCATCTCTCTCTCTCTCTCTCTCTCTCTCTCTCTCAGTTCACTTCAGCTCAGTAAGCTTTATTGGCATGACTGTGTTTAGTTACAGTACTGTGAAAGCATCACTGGCAGAGAATAAACACTTAGAATATTTGTACTTTTGGTTTCAGTTACAAGAAAAAAATAATCAAAGATGAACAAATAACAATTTACAGTAGAACATCTGTGAAATTAGAGAAAAAGAAAAAATACAAGTTTTTTGTCTCTCACTCTGTCATTTTCTCTCTCTCTCTTTCCTTAATTTATCTTCTGACCTTTTTCTCTCTTTCTTGTCTTCTTCTCTCTCCTTCTGTCTTTACCGTGTTCTGTGTTTTCCTCCTCTCTTTCTTTCTTTCTCTCATTTTTTCTCCTCTTCTTTTCTTCCTGCTTTATATTTCTCTCTCTCATTTTTTGTCACTCCCTCTATCCTTTTCTCTCTTTCTACCTGTCTTTCTCTCATTTTCTGTCTCTGTCTGTCTCTTTTCTGTCTCATTCTGTGCCTCTCTTTTTCTTCCCCTTTCTTTTCACCCTCTTTCTCTTATTTTTGTCTTTCTGTCTCTTTTTGATGCTGTTTTTCTCATGTTTCTCCTTTATTTTGCTCCCTCTTTCTCCTCATCTCTTTCTCTTTTTGCATCTCTATTTCTTTGTCTTTTACTCTCTCTGCATTCTTTTTCTATCTTTAACCATCTTTCTCCCTTCTCTCTCTCTTTCTTTCTCTCTCTTTCTCTCTCTCCCTGTCTCTCTCTCTCTGTCTCTCTTGTAAAAGTTGATCAGTGGAGGTGAATGTGTGTGTGCGTGTCTGTGTGCATGTCTGTGTGTGTGTCTCTGTGTGTGTCTCTGTGTGTGTGTCTGTGTGTGTCTGGTTGTGTGTCTCTGTGTGTGTGTGTGTGTGTGTGTGTCTATGTGTATCTGTGTGTGACGGGTGAGAGGCAGTAAAGTGGAGATAAGGGGCACTGGTGCATCATGGGAATACGTGTTCTTTTCAGGCTTCATGGAGTATGCAACTGGTTTAATAACATGGAGAAGAGGCTGATTGTGCATGAAACACATGAGCACAGTGTGATAGCACAGCGCTAAGGCAGAGGGAATACAGAGCCACTGCTGTTCAGGGAAAGACACAATCACTACTGTAACGCCAGGACAGGAAGATCCGAATGAGCGCTCTCAACTGAACTAAACACTTCTCTCTTTTCCTTACAGTTTTAATACAGTGTTAACGGTATGAGAGCAAGGTTAGACCATCTACTGCAGTCTGCAGACACCAGCACACTTACAGATTCAGAATATTATTCAACTAATTAGTCTACTCGTCTTTAGCTAAGAAAAAGAGATGAGACTTACTGACAAAGACGAAGTCTGATTAAACAGACCCTCAAACCTCTGAGAACTCAGAACCCAGGAGTCCAAAAAGCAGAACCAGCCCAGAACATTCAGAAAAAGCACAGTATCATGATTAAACAAAGGATTTTGATTGTAATGG